>NW_020455965.1:2844848-2997797 GCF_003342845.1 Nothoprocta perdicaria
TTTTTTTTTTTCCATCAGTAGTAGTTAACATAGAGGTCACCATTAGCAGAGGATCATGAAAGCTGCAAGAGTCTAGTGAAGTGGGATGCACTGTGGCATGCAGCTCTTCTATTTAGTTAGACTTTGGTGGACTTTCCTGACTTTATCATCATGTAGTTCTATTATTTAAATCCCGTGAAGCCATGTGAAACTTCCTGAGGGGGAACATACTAGATTGACTAGTATTTGTTTGCAAGACAGTCTGAAAGCAAGATTTACGTGACCTCTCACCTGCACAGACAGAACCACTATGCAGAGCCTGGTTTAGTAAAAGAGCATATATTGACTTGTGGGAAAAAAGAACCTTGAAACCAGCAGGTAGCAAAATGATGCCTTTTCAATGGCAAAAACACTTTGTAATTCATTTCATACTTAACTGTGAAAAAAAAAAAAAAAGAGAAAAAAAGATATTTCAAACTAAAGGGGAAAGTTTCATGAGCCACATATGAAATACTTCTTATTGTTGAATAGGATATTTAATTTTTCTAAATGTCAATCTATTTCTATACCACAAAAATGAGGCGCTCTTACTTCACATTAATGAGGAAGTTTCTATTTAATGGCTTATGGATGACACAAATATGCCTCTATCTTGAAGAAAACAGTGATATATAAATAAACCTTCTGTTAAAATTCATGCATAATCAAAACAAATTGAATATCCGCTTTTATTTCCATAGGGAACCCAGCTATAGAGATTAATGCAAGACAATGATATTTAATTAAAGCTTATTTACTTTGTAAGTACTTCCATGTTTTCAAGAGTATTCCCCTCTTTTGGAAAAGGAAGCAGTAATGTATTTCAGAGCTATCTAACAATCATAGGTGGAGGGAACTAGCTATGATCACAGCACAGTGCTTACAGCGATACTGACAAACTGTCTAGCAAAATTTTTCACATTAAAGAATTCTGGTGTTAAAGAATTTAAATGCATTTTAATTGACTTTTCAAAATTCCATTTTTTATTCACAAACACACCTGAACACAATAACAGGAATTCATTTTTATATGAATTATTCTCTCTGATGGCATGTTGTTGTGCTGTACACATAATGCTCTCTTCATTATTCACATGCAAAGTAAAAGATTATGCTCTTATGCATAATAACCGAATAAGTTTCTTTTCCTTGGGCACTAGCCTAGTCCAGATTTTTTTGTGTTTTAACACACTGTTAAGTACTTCGGTGAAATTAGAGGAAAACAGTTTATGTATGAATGCAGATATTGACATGAGAAAACAAAGGGAGTGCAAAAGAAAATTACACTTTCATTCTGTTACCGTAAGTTTTTGGAACATTAGTTTCTAAGAGGATGTTTAGTTTTAAAATGTGAGAATGGTCAGGATGGATGTGGCTCTTGATTATTTCTCATCTGTATGAACACACAACCTCCAAGCACAACACTTGCAAAAACGATTGTATTAGTCATCTACAGCTACAAGGCTGTTTAAGATACACAAATAAAATAGCTTTATTTGGATTGTAATTAACAAGGCAAATATCACAATATTCTACAGGAAACAAACATTCCAAATCTATATATTTTATTTCTTCTGACAACTGGCAAAGTATATTTTACTGCAGAATGCTTTATTGCTTCTTAACTATTCACCCTACACAGTATACATAAAAGCTTAATGAGTATAGCTGCATAAAAACTAATTTTAATGCTTTTAAAATCAATGGTGAACAAAATGTTGTTTAGATTGTTTTTGGAACAACTATACCACATCTGATCCTTTGAGGAAAAGCAATTACTTTTTGTCGTCATAGCCAATACATTTCTTTATTTTCCTGTTTTAGTTATACTATTCTTAGATGCCTTTACACCAGTTATCATGCAAACAGTTAAATATTTGAGCAAGTATAGAAGAAATATTGTTATTAAATGTATAATCAGTAAAATGCTACTTTCATTAAAAAACTGAGGCGCGCAAGAGCAGAAAAATAAAAATGTTTTTCTTCTAAATTAACAAATAGTATATGCACATTTGCCTAATTAAGTATGTCTTCAAAGAAAAAATACAAAAAGTATTTATATAAAAGGTGTACAAAGATCTGTACATGAGACAGCTGTTAGAATAGGAATTTAGCTGCTCGTTCTTTCAGTCACTCTGTGCATAACCACCAGCTTTTTTATTTTCTAAGGTAAATCAAATATAATCATTTTTTGTAACTTTCAAGTGTTATAAATCATTGGGAACTTATGTACACCTAATTTATGCAATCACATTGGTAGTGAGGAAATCATCATTCTTTAGTGTTTTGTATCTCTGTCACTTTCTCCCAGTGAATTTCTTTATTACAACAGGCACCACAATAGGTGAGAGTTTTTCAGCATTTATATTAGTGAGACCAATTTTTAAGGTATATAGCTCAGTCATAAAAAACAAACCATAGCCTGCAAGTGTTAGTTTGTGATTTTTCCAACACATACACTCACACACACAGCTTATACACACATTTTCTGATTTAAAATGCTTCCTTCTTTTCCTTCAACTGCACTCCTGAAATTTAAAAACATATTCCTTTTTTTTTTTTTTTAAAAAGGAATTTTGCAGGCCATCAGGTGCAATACAGGCTACCTCACTGCTACTGCCAAAGAAAAATAACACCACCACCACCACCACCTACATGGCTGAGGTACTGAGATTTTATAAAGCATTCCTAACACATGCATAAAAGCCACTTTTCATAAAGAGTTGCTGTACATTCCTGAGTACTTTCCAGAGATTTAGAAAGCTACAGAATTTGCAAATGTGTACTCTTGTACATAGACATTTGTAACACACACCTCCTATGCAGTGCATGTTGAATCCACATTAAGTGTGATATAGAAACATAATTAAACATGTTTCCTTTATATATTCCACATTCCCCTTTTCTACATCACAACCACTGTTGGGAATGTTAGATATTCCAGGACTAAGTTGCATTTCTGTTGGATGTTTTGCCCAGGCAAGGACTGAAGTTTCCAACTCCGTGTTCTCTACAATAGAACGGGTGTAAGCTGGCTCTTACCATGGTGAATTGTCAGCCATTTGGAAAGAGGCTTTGGAGATTATATGTTTAACCTTATTCTAGCAGTATGTCCCAGGAAAAATCTTCAGCATTAGAGGTCTTGTCATTTCTAAGCATACTTCTATTAAAATGATTTTTTTCCTTGGGATGTAAATAGTACGACAGCAATAGAAGCAGCAGAACCTGAGAGGGGAAAAAAAAAAAAAAAAACACCCTGCCATTTCAGTCAGAAATTAAGTAAAAATCAGGAAAAAAAAATGAGATTAAATTTCAACTTTAAGGTAATAAAAGATGGAGATGTAGGTGCCAATGAAATCTGCCAAAACTAAATTTCAGAAGCACGGCTTTCTCATCTTGAAATGTTACACCCATAAAAGCAGCCTATAAAATTAATCTACCTGGAGATTTTCCATGTTAAATCAGCTCAGAAATAACTTTTAAGCACTTATGGTATTATATCTAAAATACATATTCTCCTGTTGTCGATATATCAAAATCCTGTGTATTTTGAAAAATAAGATCTGAGCTGCACAGAAATGTTTGTATTATAAGAAAGAACAGTAATAAACTATATCACTTTCAGAGAGAGTTGACATTTGCAAGCATTCTCTAAAAATCTGCATCGGGTTGCACTATTGGGGGAACATACTGCTAAAGATTCCTAAATTCGCTTTCTTGAAAAGAAATATTCTGAGCTTGGAGAAGGAGGCAGAAAGCCAGTGTATCTTTTCAACCTGGATCTGAATATGAAATTCCTAAAATGCTATTGTTATCCATTTTACCAGAAGTGCAATATGGGCCATTCATATAAACTCTTTTATTTCATTTACTCAGGGGAAAGGGATGTTCAATATGAGCAAGAAAATAAGTGAAGTAATTTCTGAAGAAAACAAACCTTTACTTCGCTCAGGAAAACACATTGCATTTTCAGTCTGCCGGATCTGGAAATAAAGAGCATTTAGATAATGATGTTTATATTCTAATCAATTTGTCTAAATTAGTTTCTTTTAAAATTTAGTTTGAGCTATATAACAATATGTGCAAATTCAGATTTTTTTTTTCTGCCTAGAAAGCTGCAATAGGCAAAGCAGCAGATACAAGTGAAGAAAAAAAAAAGAATGAAAATAAATCTGCAGATTCCATACATTTGGGTTCTTTCCAAGAACTTTGCCACATTTTGCAGATTCTCAGTTTCCAAAGAAAGGTGCCTTAGCATTTCCAATTGTGGAGATATTCTTGCCTCTGTAAATCAACGTATTGTTGCTAGCCAGCCTTGCAGAAATCTGTCTACAGCTAGCCAGACAGAAACAATAGGAGTGACAATTATATGTATTCTCTTTCCTCCCTCCAAAATTAACATGGTTTTGCCTTAAAATTGCAAAGCAATTTTAGTAAAGGATGTGTTAGTGTTTGAAACTCTAACTTGGAATTAAGCAGAGGTTGCACCACTGTAAAAGCACAGGTAAAATGTATACACTTTTTTTTTTTTTTTTTTTTTTTTTGCTCATACAATGTCCAACTGGGTTACTTTTATCAACTCAGCATCACATATCAGGCATGGAAACAAACGAACTCTGTAAATGAATGAATCTGGGATGAACATTTGGTTTCTGTCAGGAGTGGATGTCCAGACAAATAGGATATTTCAGGTAAAGTTACTGAAGAAAGAGAGAAAAAAGCCACAGGCAGACTAAATTGTACTGATCCTAATCACTGTTAAGGCACAGCATGGAAGAAGGGAGCAACTTTGGAGTATCTTCCTTAATGTAATTAAAAAAAAAAAAAAAAAAAGATAAAATATCTCTGCATTTCTATTAAAATGGTCAGGACCTAGTCCATTGTTTTTTAGTATTATTTTTCTCCTGGTGCTTTCATTAAAATACGTTTTTCCTTCCTACTTCAATTGCTTGTAACTCACCTTCCTTTACTTCATCTAAAAATCCACCTGAGCTTGAATGAAACATTAAGCTCCAGATTTTAACAACTGTACGAAAGTGGCATGGAATAGGATGTTGTTAATGTGTTTTATATTTCTGAATCTGGAAGCTCTCAGGAATTTAAGCATGTTCGTGCACGTCTCTGACACATTTATCTGCAGAACGGGTTCAAAGGTGGACACTCTCTGATGTGAAATCAAGGTGCTGCAGAATCCTGCAGAATCTATAGAAATACCTCCACAGATTTTGCCAAAAAACCTCAGCAGATTTATATTGGCCCTGCCAATGACTTTCTGTTTAACTTGTAATCAAAACAACTCAAACCCAGTTACTGTTTGCATATCTGCCAAGCCTCTCAATTTCAGCAGTAGGCAGCAGACTCTCAGTATGACAGCCTGTCTTTCAGATTCAAGCTGAATCTGCCAAGGCTCCACTACAGAGGCAACTGGTAAATTAAATGCCAACAAGCAAGGACATTCATGTACCTTTACACTCTGCACATGAAGAGACATCACAGGCCTCTTCATTCTAATGGGTGCTTTGTGTGTTTTGGGCTGCAAAGCAAAGAGTGCCCGCTCTTGTGCATAATGAAGCCATTGCATATACATTAGTTTAGCTGTATCTCTCTAATTCTGTGGTCACAAATTACCTAACAAATTTTCTTGTTACAGAAAAACAGAATATCCTTTTGTGGGCAAAATTAACCCACAGAAACAAACAATGAAAGGGAAATCAACTTTTAAGCCCTTTTCTATAGAAAGATTATGGATAACATCATATACTCAGGTTACAGCAGAGCCATTGCTAAGGGTAACTGAAAATAAGAAACATTCAAAACATACTGTCAAATCTCTAGTTCCCTTGTTCATAATATAGGCACGCTATCTGATTCTGAGAAAGGTGATTTTTTAAAGCTATCAGTGCTACTGGTGATTCCTTACAGTAAGCAGAAGAGGTTAATTATATTTATGCAATTATTGACTCTCACTAATACTTAAAAGTTGCATGATACTTTTTGATTATTGATAGCTGATGCAGTCACTATTGCCAAGTTTAGATTATATTAGTAATTTTGAGTGCACAGCCATAATACAACCAGAGATATTAATACCATTGAGCATAAATAACAGTACTTGACAGACTCAAGTGGGGGGGGGAAAAGCACTAACACTGGTTCCTCTAATGGACAGAATAAATGATAGAATCGCATAATGAGTTTACAGCAGCCAGGTTTAGTGAAATCTATTTCTGAAGTAAGAAGGGGGGAAAGGTAGCAATTTTGGTAACAGAATGAGGGTACAAACACATTAAAAATTAACAGGGTGTTTTCAGATAATTGAAAGAAAAAGCAACATGGGAAATTTAGCTGCTATAACTCACAAGGCTTTACAGTGGGCATGATCAGTGTTTCCTGCCATGAATATAATCTGCCATCACACCTATAAATGAAAAATAATAATAATAAAAAAGTATGAGATTCTCAAGAGTTCCTTTAACAACAATAGAGAATTTTCTTGCCTGTTTTTTTTTTTTTTTTTTTNGAAGAGAGATCCTCAGTCCAACACAAAAGAGGTTACTGTTGTGCAAGTGTCTTTTTTATTTACTGTAATTTGGCAGACACAGCTCTGCAAGACTTCAGAACTAAGAAAGTGGGAAACTTTGATGTTCCTTTGACATGAGCTGGTTGAGATGCATCTTCTTGGTAATTGTAAAGAAATATATTGTTGCAGCTACCTGGTGTTAGCAGTGAACTATGCTTCATTTTGCAGAGACAATTCCTCCCTTCTCCACTTCCCTCCAGTCTCTGCAGTACTTACCTTTGTCACACCAAGATTTACTTTAATGGGAACCATGTTAGGTGTCCCCAGAAAAATGACAAACTAAAATTAACCTATAATTGTAATATAAGCCTGAAGGCATGTGCTTGGCGGGAAGAAATTCACCTTCGACGGACACATCAGCCAACTGTACAAGGATATTTGAAATTCCAGACATTGCAATTTCATTAATCAATGAGGAAATCGGTTAGCAACCAGTCATGCTCCTTTGCAGTGTGACTACAATTTGCGTTTGACCTAATCCTTAGCTTGAATTCCCCTTTGCCCGGTGATGTGCCATTTCCAGCATTTGACTCAGTGGTCACTGGCAAAGCTCCCAGGGAATGCAGCAGCTGCCGGATCAGGTCCTGAAAGAGTCTTTCCCCTTCCGCTTCTTATCAGTATTTTGTAAGTGCATAAGTGAAATCCGCCAACAAAAAAAGTGCCTAACTGCAGAAGTGAAGTTATAGGCACGTGTCCTTCAACGTTAAAAAAATCACATCACCAAAACCCTTTGTATTTTACAAGCTTCTTTTCTCTCTATTTATTTATTTTGGTCATCTGCCTATAGGCGGGACGTTTCTTGCTGGCTGGCTTGTGACAGCAATATTGCAGCCAGTAGGACAGACAGCTAAAAATCTACGGTAACTACGTTATATACAGACACGCTATCCCCTCCCTGAGGCCTACCTACGTTAGAACATAAAATGCAAGCACGTACAAGTTAAAAATAATGAAACTTCTGCGCTCTCTAGGAGTTACTCATTTTGACTCCTGCAAACAGACATTTCCCCATCAATATTGTACCAACCCTAACTTGAAACAACCCAGTTCCGTCCGTCTCTGCTAGACCCGTTCTGTTACAGCATTTTTTTTTTTAAGTAAAAAATTGCACTGCTTACCTTGAAAAAAATGATTAAGAGAGTTAAAAAAAAAAAAGAGAGAGAGAGAGAAAGAATGAACAACAACAAAAAAGCCACAGCACACACGTCTCCCCGTGCAAGGGAAACAATCTCCCGTTTTGTGCTTTTTCTGCCATTTGATGGCAAGTGCTGGGGGGCTGGCGGAGGGGGAGGGGAGGCGGGCGATTAAAGGGTTAATATTCAAATGGCAAATTTGCAAGGCCTGCATAATGGAGCTGCCACCCTGATAACAATAGGAATTTTTAACAATATCGAGCCTTGTTAGCAAGAGAGTTACAAGCATTGAGGGCAATCAGTGTGTCTTGTCAGTTTCTTTTTATCTACCATCTCCAACCGCCAAGGAACCGAAATGAAGCACTTTGGAATTATCAATTTCAGCCACATTTGCATAACAAAGCCCCCGAGGAAGAGGCATGATAAATGTGAAGGACCCCTCTTGGAAAAGGAACTGTCAACCGCGCCCCGAAAGATTCTCCGACCGAGCGCCTTCTCGGGGATTGTAGTCAGCGAAAATAAAATGAAAGCATTAAAGAAAGTCATTCTCTCCAAGAGAAAAATCTCCCCCTCTGCACAGAGAGAACTGGATGAAATGACATTATGCATATGAAAATGTCCAGAAAGATGTTTGATTTATGTATGCATTAGATGCAAATTCCATTACCGCACGCGCGCTGTTGTGTGATTTGGCTCTGAACACATCACTGCCCTGATCAAATCTGATCTCATTAATTCCGACAAGGAGAGAGAGAGGGAATTGAGAAGAATTTATGGCCTGGACACTTGAAAGAAGTAAATTGTAATTCTGTTTAAAGCTGTAGCGAACCTTTTAAACACCTTTTATTATAGAAAAAAGCACTTACTTTTATAACACTGTTAGAACTTACTTAATCTTGTACTTGGAACTTCTAGTCCTCATTTAAAAAAATCTATGACCTTGTTTAGGGGAAAAAGAGAGAGAAAGAGAGAGAGACAGAGACAGAGACAGAGACAGACAGAAAGAGAGACAGAAAAAAAATACGTCTGTCTTAGACTGAAATCCAGCAGAAGCATCATAATAATATGATCAAAGAAGACCTATTGACTATCTGAATAATCGTGTGAAAATTTTGCTCTGCTGGTACATGTTTATTTTTAAACAATCTTTTAATAACCTCAAATAAAATATCAAATACTTTACAAGGGTTTTTATGGGTCCAGATAGAGTTTTCATGCTTAAAAATGTTATTAATTGTGATCTAGATAAAAACAGCAATGAGCACATGTTTTGTAACAATATTCTCAAGCAGTGCAGTGGTGTCAGCTAAAACCAATATGCATTGCTTTCTGAGATACGGACAAGACAAAAAAAAATCTTTGCTAAAAAGGAAGTATATTTCTGTAGGGGAAAAAAAACAGATTGTTTCTTACATTAATAAAGATTCTTATCCTTGTTTTGCTCCTGAGAAAGACCTTAATAACTCATTTCCTCCCTTCATGAAAGATAATCACCCTTCATGGGTGAGATATCCTGTATTTACTTGATACCAAGTGTAAAACTGAAATAGTGTCTCAATATGTTATTGCATTGTATAATCAGTGTTCCTCCCCCAACATTCATGAACCCCTAGGGTGCTTCATAGCCTAGAATAGTTTCTTTTCTGTTATGCATCTTCCGTTTTAGTGAGATATGATGAACTACCTCCCCAGTAAAGAAGAGAGTAACCCCCTCTTTGATTTCTAAAATCTTAGTTGCCTATCATGATTCATTTATAGAGAAACGAAGTGATTTCTGCAAGCAGTTTCCCCAATGAAGCCTGCAGCTTTCTTTGATAATCTGCTCCAGTTGAAGTAATTGTTAAGCAAATGTTACCCAGAGTGATATAAGAAACTTGTAAGTTATTGTATACACTAACACAAAACAATAACATGTAGATAAACTATGAGAAATTATTTTAAGCACCACACATTTTCAGTGGTTAATGCTGAATTTTATGAAGTTTTTTTTTTATTTCCACATGCAGAAAGTATGAATTTTTAATATCCATTATTGAAATACATTAATGTTACCTTTTGAAAAGTTATTGTAATATTTGACTAGTAAAAATTAAATCATTACTTTACAAAATAAGGAATATAGTCCTGATGCAAGTGGTAATTTCAACTGAGTCCTAACAATGCATTCAAAAATCACTTTAAAGAAACATTCAAACACTGCAAATATAAATGAGTACAGATATTTCCTGTCATTTTATTCTTTTAACATTGATATGCATACATTTCTCTAAAAGTAATTGCGTACCGGTACAAATGAAAAACAGCAAAAAGAGGGTTTTTTTTAAGTTTTTAACAGAGTGGACATTTATTTATGTGATTATAGCACAGAATGCTGCCTTTTGGCATCATTTAAGTACACTCAGATGTGCTGTATGTTGCACTGAGAAACCAAAGAAACAACTTAGCGATTCAGATACCTAAAATATAATTATATGGTGTCATGTTTCTTAGACTTAAAGTATTACAGAAATACTTTTTGTTATAAGTATACTTTCCATTAACTAGTGTGTGGATTATTTTCAGTTATACACAAGGGAAATGATCACCCAGAATTTTTTTTGCATGTAGACTTAAAAAAAAATCAGGAGCGTGAGAGAGAGACCATAATTGCAAAATTTAGCTTAGTGTTTTACATAAGGTTATCTCCCTCCTCCTGCATACCCCTTAGCGTATCACTGAATGCATTTTATCAAAATATTCTAACCACCTGTCCATTTGAGCCTGTTTCAGTTATCGCCCAAAAATAAAAGCAGTTTTGTACTTCAAAACACAGGGAGCCAGAGATAAGTTTTCCTTCCTGGTGGCTAATTAAGCAAACTGTGCTTACTGTCCCTTCAAAAAAGAGAAAATCCAAAACAAAACACCACAACAACAGAAGAAACCATATCTTTTTCGCCACCCTGCCCCTCCTTCTGTCCCCTCGAAATACACACACAGACACACATACTTCCCTTCAGTGAGTGGTTCAGGCTCCCTGATTAAGGTCATGCCGTTTGTTCATTACTGGCCTGGCTAATGTGATTGAATTGGAACAATACCTTTGAACTCCTTGGCTCTGATCTGCATACTAATTGACTCCCTTGTCCTTGGCAGTGACCTTGACAGGCTTTCAGCCACTCTCGGCATGTCTGACCAGTTTCTCATCAAAAGTTCCAATAAAAAAATAAATAAATTATAATAAAAACCAACCCCAAACCAAGAATTAGGCATTGTACTACTTTTCTCTGTATTCATATTTCCTTATATACCATTAGAAAAAGCAAAATTGCTACTCCCTAGCTCCCCCTGGGTGTTTTATTAATATTAGAAAATCACACTGTCAGTTTAAAGTGCTGAAACAGTGACAGCATTGTTTTGAAAGAGTTCATTGTTGTATCCTCAGACACGTTTTGCACATATTTTGATTTTGATTTTTTTTTTGTTGCTCTATCCTTTCAGGATCAAAGCTTGCAGTTTAACTCATGGGCATTTATATCTTCATAAACTTTTTCTTTTTTTTTTTTTTTTTTACATCTTGGTTAAATTCTAAGTACACACTACAAATTAGTTTGTTTTTTTACAATTTACATTAGTACTTTAACAGTGTGAGCTTCAACAGGTTCTACAGTAATAGAAATACAATGCTTTCAAACAAAACAAAACCAAGCCATGCAGAACACTGCATTCAGAAAATGATAGATTTAAGGTAATGAACTCAGGATTATATTTTTGTATATCTATGGGCTGCTATACCAGCATATTACTTGAGAAGCATGATTTCTACATAGAAAATTTTATCAAACACTATACTAATGTTAATGGGGAAAAAAAATACAGAAAACTATTCTTCTGGATGGAGAGTAGAGGTTTAATTAGTTATTGCCAGAGTGGAGATTTACATTGTAAGACAACTTTTGGCCTCTATGACATTTTATTACTGAACAAAATATGTAGAACATAATAACTAAACCAAATTAAAATTAATCATCATCAATAAGAAGAGAGGCAAACAGAATGGAGAGAAACAAAATTCTATCAAACTATTAGAAAAGTTCAACTTCAGAAGAAGTTCTAACTTTTTTTTTAAAATATTAATTCTGACTTCAGGTAAAATCTCTTGTGGAGAAAAAATCTGGAATTTTAGACTCATTTAATAACACTTTATACTTCTATAGGGGCTCTTTATTAGGTTCTTAAAGTGTCTAGTATAGAAACATGAAAGAATGTGTATGTATTATAACCAAGTGAAGTATTATTACTTTGCATCAATAATGACCTGCAAATCTATAAATAGTAGATCAAACTATAAAATTTCTGACACCCTTTGTTTAATGAAATTTGCATTTTTATTCTGCCATGGTAACTGGATCAGCTGTCTTGAAAAAAATAAAAATATCAAGTTTTTTTACTATTGAGACTTTTTAAAATTTTTTATTGCAATAATATCTGGCTAATATCCGAGTACTTAGACAGGGCAGTTAACAAATCTGGCATTCAGTTCAAGAGTATTAAAAAAAAAAATCATTAAAGAAATGTCAGAAGATCAAAATTAAGATTTTGATCCAGATTTTCCTAAAAATTCAAGAATGGCCTGAATCAAATCCAGTCTGGATTCCTAAATTCTATTATAAAAGAACATGTGTGGGTCCATTCACAACACCACTTCTGCTGATAGCCTAGTAGACTAGGGAGATTTTCCTAGCATCTGACTTGAACCTATAGCCCTTATTTACCACAGCCCCCCCGCCCCGGCTTGCTCAGGAAATCAGGGAGCTGGTGCTGGAATCGGGAATGCCAAAGCAGGCAGGATCCTGAATTCAGCATCTGCAGCGACCTGCAGCAGCAGCAGTGTCAGGTCTGACTGCAACCTGACAAAGCATTTTGGCTAAGCAGAGTCGCACACATGTAATTGGATCTGTTAACAAATTAAAGCTCTGGAGAGCCAGGCATGTGACATAGAACTAAAGAACATATTATAAAAGGTATTTAGGTGCCTAAAATGCATACAGGCAGTTGGATTAACTTTTAAAAGCACCTGGGCATAAATCTCGTTGTGTTCACTTTGCTCTGCGGCTCTAGAAGCAGTAGCTCATCAGGTGAAGTTAGTATTTATATAAATTATCAGTCAATCTCCTCACCTAAAACAACCCTGCCTATATGAAAAATCAACAGCTTTAGTATTAGCTTGCTAAAGTGCCCTGAAGTGCATGCAGAAATTCACAAACCACAGGAAAGCTGCTATATCTGCAACAAAACATACCAGGTGTCCCTGCAGCAAGGGAGCATGCAGGGTTTTAGAAAGAATCAATTTTTAAGTGAAAGAAATATGCAATCTTAACCAAAATTAACACAAGGCTCTGTTATCTCACAGGACTCTTTTTTTTTTTTGACACAAGTTGTCAGTCCTGCGTTTTAGAACTCATTCAAAAACTGGTATGCCCAGGACGGTCACTATTTAATTTTATTTAAGCAGTGAGCACCACCTACTGCAGGGGAAGATTGCTGCCAATTTAGTCACTACATCAATCACTTCCTGTAGTAATTAGTTTTCCTAAAGCCTTTACCACTAAAGCTCTGAGCAAAACTACTGCTAGCTTGCACATGAGACTGGAGCTGTTAACTGCTCAAAGTGGAGTGTATGTGCGTGTCTCTACAACACGGATAGGCTTTAGTTAAGAACCAGTGAAACGAAAAAGAAAATGAAAAAGATCTAACCAGTTGATCTAGTATATAAAATCAGAACTCGAAGGAAGGCAGCCACTGGGAGGAATTAGTTCAGCATGCCCTCCATACTGGTCTGTGACCAGCATGTTAGAGAAACTCCTGCACTGACTGGTGGCTGGAGTAAGAGCTATTCTATCCCTTAAAAAGCAAGTCTTAACACCGAGTTTGATCTACTTCTGCACTTAGAGCTAGGTCCTTTCAGGAAAAATGGGAAGGAAGAACACAGAAAATCATTCCCCTTTCCAAATTCAAAAGACTGGCACTGCTTTTGACACTAGTTAGGTTGTTTCCTCTCTTCCCACTGCAAATCAACTTTCCTTGCCTTCTCACCACAGCCTCGCTGACCTGACTGCTAATCCAGTTCCCCCCTACTCTGGTTCCATCTAAACTCTTTCCTTAGCCTGGATGGGTTGGATCTATTTGGACTAGATATCCATTCTGACTCATGCCAGGAGACTGAGGAGGCAGTGACTTTCAGCAGGAGCCTGAGAGGGAGCTGAGGGGTTGTTTCAGCTGGGAGAGATAAGGGAACCATGTGCAGCCAGAACAGGCTGCCTAACTGCAGCCTAAGCTGCTGCCAGGCCCCGCTAAGTCAGGCCAGTCATATACGTTCCTCAGCGGCTTTTGTCACTGTTGGGAAAGAAGAGCAAATCTGAGCCTAGTCAGGCCCCTGCTCTGGTCCTGCTGCCAGTCAGGGCAAGGCTAAAGATCATCAGGAGGCAAGTAGGCTGCGATGTTAAATGCCCTCATGAGCATTTACACTTAGATTGCACATACCAATGTAGTGCAAAGCTGCTGCAATGGATGAGCGACTCATTACGTGAGAGGGCCGTTAGAAGGAAAACTGCAATATAAACTGAATGTCTGCAAAGTAATGCAGACACTATAAGTACTAAATAGTATTTTATTTGCAACTGACATAGTATTAGCAGTGTAAGGTAGAAAAAGACACCTCTCTGACCCCAAAATCATGATAACGGTTTGCTGACCATTTTTTTGCCCTCTCCCTAGACATTTAACAGTATGTTTGCAGAGATCTAAAATACATGACAAAGAATCCAGAATTTTCTGTGTGCCTTTGTGACCAAAAAGAATGTAAGCAAAGAAACATGTGACAGATATTCAGATGCACAGCGTAAGACACATAGCAAGAGTATGAACAAGGATGAACAGGGATAGTAACTAGAAAGAAGAACACATAACACAGGTGAAAAGTATTAATTATTGATAGGATAGGAGAGAAATAATTACTGCACTTCATATCTGCCTACCTGCTATAAGGCTAGAGCAGATATCTCCTAGCTCTCTAATAAGGAGACTGGTGGGCTGTAGTTTGCTCTTCTCGCTCTGTAGGCAGGTTCTCCTCCTCGCTGGCTGACACTGTCATACACATGCACATTTCAGGTTCCTATTAGAAGTTTATTGAAATAATTTAAATAATAAGGATAATTGTAACAGTCAGATCTGATCAGAATATATGTTAGAACAAAAGACCAGGACCAAAAACCACTCCTCAGTGGAGTCATCCACTAGAAGATAAACACATGAAAAAATGTCAATTATTTTATTTGAGTTAAAAATTACACTGGTAAATCCATAGTCAGTAGCAAACTTCAAACTGTTCCATTTTGAGACCAATGAGAGTATCCTAAGTACTCCAGCACAAAACACTGTGCATGAGAGCACTCGTATGGATTTATGATCTGGTATTGAGAACTTAAGATATATATTACCTACACACTGAGTAAAAATGTTTAAGCAAATTCTGAACACTAACCTGCTGAACAGAGAACTAGGGCAGGTTGCAGGATTGCTTTTGCTCTTTACCAGCTTTGCTGCCTTATTATCCAAATACATACCCATCCATCACTTAATGTACAGTTCCTCTTTGTCTTATTCTGAATTTTGTGTATTAAAGAGGAAACAGAACTTATATTTCTCACTATTTTGTTTCAATTTCTATGTCTTAATGACTGTTTCTTTGTTGACTGAATAAAGATTTCTGTATTTGCCATTTAAACTAAAAGATTAACAGAAAAACTTAGGACAACCATGTAACAACAGAAAAGCTGAACCTCAAGGCACAAGCTGTATGTTGTTAGTTATCCATGGCACACTGTAATGAGCACATTCATAAAATCTTTCTTAGTGGTAGCGCACCTGTCTTCAGGCTTGCAACATATTTGTTGTATCAGAGCAGTCTTGCTAAATGTCAAGCAGGTTTGCATTCCTTTTTGTTAAACCTGGTGTTAAATTTATAGGTTGCTGGAGAAAGCAGCAAAATAGATTTCTGAACTTTATTTTTCCCAATACAATAGGAAGTCAAGCTGCCAGTTGGGAGCAGTCAAGAGGCTGTGGACCTCTGATGTGAGCCCTCCTACATGCTCTAACCTCCAATCAGACCCAAATCTAACTCTGTCACCGCAGCCATATAAAGCACTAATTGCAAGTCACCTCAGGAGCCACAGCTTGCTTACGCCTGCTCCATTGACACAGCTGGGGGGTGCTGAGCCCAAGTTTTAGGCAAAATGTCCTTTATGGATCTGTGTTTACTTGATGCTAAAAACTCCTCTTTCTTGTATGTCTGTGTTTCCCTTTCTTTGAATGGAGGCACTGGTTAGCAGTGCAAGACGATCTCTACCTTCACAGGTTATAAAGGTGATATTTTCCTTACATTTCTTACTCCTGCTAGCTCACAAAGCGGGAGACGCAGAGGTCCTTAGAACATGAGTCGTCTCTGTGGAGATTCGGTACTTGCCTGTTTGCAAGGCCGCCCTCACAAGTTCAGTGATTCTCAGACAAGTGATCATGACCTCTTGTGAAATGAAAGAGGCTCAGAAATGCAAAATGGAGCCGGTTTGATGTGATCGGTTGCATCCGAACAGGGAAGTAGACTATCATCTTTCCCAACTTTCATGTGCCACAAAATGGGTGTTGGCAGCTGAGTCACTTGACTGCCTGCAAGAAATGTGTTTTCCCTGAAGTACCTGCTGTGAATCTAACTGCCTAAAGTTATACAGTAAAGGCTGAAGACCTGACTCTTTAGTCACTTATTTAAATCTCAGTTCAAGGGAAAAACAACTAGAGAAACAGCCAAAATACGGGCAAAGTTACCACAGAAAGCATATAGAGACAATGGATTGGGTGGGAGACCTCTTTGACAATTCAAACTGCTTTTCTCTAACTGGGATTAGGTTGTGGTATCTCCTCTGTGTTAATAAGCTCTTTTTTTTCCAGACAACATCAATTTATAATATGGATGACAAGGGTGGTCCACAAACAGTCTCTGAACAGCACACAGCAGGGCTGATGCTGTGGAGGAGCTGGGAGACATGCACATCTCTAGAGGGGCACCTGTGAGAGGCAGCGTCTTCCCCCACCTTTCATGCTCAACAGGGGCTGAGAAACTACAGCTTTGTGCAGAGAAACGATACCTCCAATACGGTGATTGGCAGCATCTTGCTTCTGTGAAAGGCAATATCTCCCAGCTCTTGCTGAGCTTCTAACAGCATGCTTAACTTCTAATTTGGGAAAGAAAAATACCATCTGGCACCTCAACTTTGAAAAGTTGCCAAATCTTGACTTACTCGCTGAATCCTCCTTAGGAAATCATGGGAACTACCTACCAAGAACAGCCCTACAAAGTGTGAACAAGGCTTACGTGAGCTAGATGTGTGTAATTTACCACAACATATTTTTAAATAGGGGGAAAAAAAAAGGGACAGTTTAGTCATGCAGTCACCTTAAGAACTTGCTCGTGTCCCCAGTTCTCTCCCCAACTGGAAAAAAAAAAAAAAAAAAAAAAAAAGAGAGAAAGAGAGAGAGAGAGAGAGAGAACTACCACTGTAAATTTTTGGTATATTTTCACTATAAAGTAACAAGTCATCTTTTCCAAATTAAGAAATTGGAAGTGACTCAATTCTAGATGGAAGGCTAACAGTGAGCTCTGCAGAAACACCCTGGATAACACTGGACAAGACATCAGCCATTTGATGCATGTTTGTGCTCATTAGAGACTTATTTGGGTGTTATTAAGAATAATCTTTTGTGATTTAAAATTATTTTAAAATAAATACTGTCAGAGAAGTCACTTTGTCAGAACAAAATGCATTCATGTCAAGGAAAAGATGTTAAATTGCAGCTAGTAAAGAATGAAGAGGAGAAGATTAAGAAAAGGGGAAATCTGGGAGGAGAAATACAATTGTTGTTCTTCACCACCTCATTATTTGTAACCAGTGGTATGTAAACTCCATATTATAATACAGCATCAATTCACATGCAAATATCTGAGCCTTAATTGTATATGTGAAAGAAAGAAAAGGGTGGCAGTGTTAAAACATACTTTATTTGCTATTCCTGTGTTCTCTGAGACATGCATTTGAAGTTTAGGCAATAACGCATCACCTAGGTAGATTTATAGAAAAACAAGTTAATAAATGCCATTAAAAATATCATGTGTAAAATGAAAGCCAGAGTACATGCATTGTGCTATAGCCAGACAGCAATTCTGTAGTAACACTTCAAATTATCCTAGGAGAGACATAGTCTATTATAAACTCATCAAAGTATCAAAGTAAGGCACCAAACTCTTCCCTGTATTCCTTTACTGAAGTGAAATTTCTTTTACATTCAAACATACAGAATCAAGCTGCTTCTGTTTTTCAGTTTCATACATGTATCTGTGCAGAGAAGATGAAGAATATATCTATTTATTCTTCAATGATATGCTGAATATAGATCAAATACACCATTTTCAGAACAATCCATTTCTTTAATTGTTGATTTCCATGGGGACAGATCTTTTTCTGCTCAAGTCCACTCTCTCTGTGATTCAATACATGTCCAGTTTTCATCATGCTAGCAGGAAATGTGCCTGTAGCTATACACAAAACTAACATCCCTTGTGCAAAGCCAGATATCACAGTGCTGCAGCACAGTCACTGACATGAGGATGTGAAGACACGGCATGCTCT
This sequence comes from Nothoprocta perdicaria, assembly GCF_003342845.1. Lineage (NCBI taxonomy): Eukaryota > Metazoa > Chordata > Aves > Tinamiformes > Tinamidae > Nothoprocta > Nothoprocta perdicaria. Next base: position 2,863,295 of record NW_020455965.1, read on the forward strand.
TCCACCATCTGGCAAACTACGAGAATCCCACATCACTCTGTCTTAGTTCATTATGTTCCCATTCTTCCTGGTTTTCCAGGCAGGCCATGTAGTTAGCATGTATAATATTGGCTCAGTTCAAAGCTCTCTTGAAAGCAACAGAAAGATCCATTATGGCTTTCATGATCTCTGTATCAGTTTTTATTTCCCTCAGCCTTTTCCAGCTCACATTCTATGGAACATAGCATGAGTGAAAATCAACTCCGTAGTGTAAAAAGTGCCACAGAATTTGCTTCCATTGGGTTTTTCCCCACTTTGTGCATGATAATTGGAAACTCTGCATCATTTCCTGTGCATGGCATAGATGGCTCAACTTCAAGCAGAGTGTATTCAGGGCAAAGGAAAAGTTTGCTGAAAATTCTATTCAGTTTAGTAGGAACATAGTTATAAGAATACAAAACATACTTGAGATATTAATACAGTTAAAGAAAATGATACTTGCACTAAAGGCCAATGTAGGATACTACCTCGAGGTATGTATTTGTATGTTAGAATCCATGAAGACCTCCTTGAAAGCATTAATCCTCAAAAGGATTGATCTTCAGAGCACTGGGACAGTAAAAGTTCAGGAAGATTTTACAGCTCAGCAGATCAGTACAGGGGAGATGAAGGTGATGTCCTTTGTCCAACCTATTCCACCTTCTTCATCTTTCCAGTGCAAACGAGTGCTCTTTCCATTCTCAAGTGAGCTGGAGCGGTGCTTGACCATTGAGGCAGAAGACACAAGGTCAGACCTGCTCTTTTCTACAGCACTTCTGGAAAAATACTTACTTTTTTTGTTTTCTTTCACAATGGTCAGGCAATGCCCAGCTTACCAGCTCACTTATTGCAACTCATCATTAGACTGACACGTATGCAACACGGGTGCAAAAATACTGCTGCACCTAAAAGCCTATGAGAAAGCCTGAAAGAAAATAACGGATCCTGCAGCAGCATGATGAAAATGTAACATACATCTAAATGTGCAGAAGATTGTATAACCGAATAGTTTTTTTTCACTCCCCATATTTATGGGATGCTTTTATCAAAGGAAAAAAAGGGTAAAAAAAAGTAAAAAGTTTCTGACTTTCGTTAACCTTCTCTCGTAGTTCAGGTTATTTCTTTAATGCATTTATCTGCTTTAAAATTGTCTCCTTAGCCTCTCAAGGGAAACCAATATAATACACCATCACATTTCTCACAGGAGAAAAAAGAACACTTACTCTTAATAGGTGGCAATTTTGCCAGATGTTATTGACATAGTAAGTGCGAAATTTCAGTGATACTAAATGCAAAGTGCAGCAGATTAAAGAACAATGGAACAAAGTGCAAAATGAAGTTTAAAAAGCAGCAGTGTCAAAGTCAGAGAAAGTGTGAAAAAATTACATTTTAACAACACTATTAAGAACAAGTTTACTAATTACTGTAACTGGCACAAATTTAAAAGTACATTCCTTCGACTTGGAAAAGTTTTTTAAGCTGTGTTTTTTTTTCTTGTCAGCATTTCTTTTTTTTATGCACTGTATCAGAGACATAACACTGCTGGTACTAAAACAATGACACTTTGAGTTCTTCATTGTTCACTCCTTAACCCTTTCTTACCAAGTACTGTCTCTGCAAATGCTGCTACTAAAGCAGCACCATGAACTAAGAAAATGTTCTGATTACTAATACTGAGACAGTTTAAAATAAGGATTGCAGAATTGATTTAGTCATGCTTTACACATTTGCCCACTAACAATAATGGAATTTACACACTAAGAATGACTTCTCATTAAAAGTTCAGTGAAATTCTGTTCTATTACAAAAAAAAAAAAAAAAAAAATCTATATATTGTGCATAGTTTGCTCATATTCAATTATCCACTAAAATGTGATAATAAAATATTGTAGTTGAGATGCTCAGCTTCTATAAATCAGAGAAGCTCCATTGCTTTCAGTGGCATTACATCAAATTTGCACAACCTGATTTTCTAGAGTTCGTTTGCTTTCTTGGTAAGGTAAGAGCAAGCAAAACTCATCTGATGACTATACAGATACCTCTGCTGAATCCATTGCCGTGACTCTGATTTGGCCCTATCTGAAAGTATGGCCCACAGTCCAGGTCCATAAACATATGCATATGCATATACAACCTGCAGTGAGGGAACAGCTGGCAGCAGGATAACTAAAACATAACCGTATCTTTCCCTATAACAAATCACAGAATCACAGCATGGTTAAGGTTGGAAGGGACCTCTAGAGGTCATCTAGTCCAACCTCCCTGCTGTAGCATGGACACCTAGAGCACGTGGCACAAGGTGGCATCCAGGCAGATTTGGCAGACCAGGACTCCCAGGTCCCTCTCCGTGGAGCTGCTCTCCAACAGGTCAATCTGTCCTGGTGCCTGGGGTTATTCCTCCCCAGGTGCAGGACCCTGCACTTGTCCTTGTTGAACCTCATGAGGTTCCTCTCTGCCCAACTCTCCAGCCTGTCCAGGTCCCTCTGGATGGCAGCACAGCCCTCCGGAGTGTCGGCCACTCCACCCAGCTTGGTGTCATCTGCAAACTTGCTCAGGGTGACTCTGTGCTCTCGTTCAAGTCATTGATGAACAAGTTGATTGATGAACCACACTGGGTCCAGTACTGACCCCTGGGGGACACCACTGGCCACAGGCCTCCAACTAGACTCAGTGACATTTATCACCACCCTCTGAGTTCTGCCTTCCAGCCAGTTCTGTCCACCAAATCCACTGCATTAGGCCATATGAATGGCCAGGTCTGCTTTGACTTGGAAATTAATGCTCGCATTAACAGTGCAGAAAGCAGTTTAGCGGTGTTTCCCCTGACTGGGAACACAGACATCCACACATGCATTTTCAGGGCCAGTTCCCAGGCCAATATCTAATGTCAAAATCCTATGGGTAAAGAAAGTGTTCCTTCTCCAGGGTAAATTATCAGCATCCCACCTTTCCTTTATTGTCACCCAATACTTTCATTATTCACTGGGTGCATCCAGATTGCCAAGCAAAAAGTGACTGCAGTGCAAAGTACCCAAGGTACTCTGATGCATCTAATTCAGACACAAACCTTGAACCTACATGTGGTGGTACTAGCTGCCCAAGTAAAATCCCACAGTCCTCAAACTGCCTATACCACTGCATGTTGCAGCTTAATTTCAGTATCTCACAAGCTATATCTATAGCAATCACAGTTCCCAATGCATTACAGCCCTAGTAGGCAATTCTGATCTCCAATTATTGTCTGAGAAAGGGTTTAATTTAAAGTCCATTTGGGAATAAAAGTAGCAAAGCATCAAGCCTCACCAAAATACTCCTAGTTTCTTCTCTGTGACAAGGGAAAGTTGACTTTGCATGGGTTGCAAGTAGCTTGTACTAATTACGATTCCATTAGTGGGAGTTCTTCTGGCATATCAATGGCTACCCTTTTCATGGAAATCTGATATTATGCAGCTGAATACATCTGCACAGCTTTCTTGGGGCACTTTTCTTTAAAGTGCATTTATCATAGTCATCTATCACCACTTTTCCACCTCATGACTGCACTTGACTCAATCAAATAATTTGTGAACTAGAAATAAAATTGGTTCAACTTCAAAAATTGTGTACTGTACAATTTGATGCAAGGCCTAAGGCTCTACCCAGTTAAGGAAGAAGAGATACTGTATGGTAGATGATTCATTTGCCAAAGAATCTAATTCTTTCTAATAAATGAAACTCAGCTTATATTAAGTTATATCCTCCTGATCTTCATATAAGCATAAGCATATAAGATATGGGGATTTTTTTTTTTTTCGGGGGGGGGGGTGTATGTAGGAAAAGCACAGAAAAGTATCTTTTAAAGCCTGGGAAAGTATGTATACCCTGCTGCCCAGTTAAGATTGAGCAGTTTAATATTGCTAGCATTAGTGATTTAGTTACAGGAGGTTTAAATGGAAAGATGACTTTCGTCTTCTGCTGTGGATGTATCTTGTTCCCTTTTACTATAATTTAAATACACGTTATAGCAGCCACTCTTTGCACTGCCTTTAGCCAGAGTTCGTCAAGTGTGACTTATACTGGTGTTGTCCATCTGCATCTGCTTCTGAGTGGGTGCAATATTACTTATGTAGAAACTAGCCATTGGTTTCACTATATCAAAATAGAGTATGTAAATCATTAAGCAAATGACTAAAAATACCTTCTGATAATTCTTGGATGTTCTGCTCACTGCCTGGTGACCTCACTCATTATTCCTGGATTTTAAAGGAGTCTTTTGGTCTTAAAATATTATATCTTGCCCCTCACTGTATTTTTGTTAGCATTTTTGTTAAACAATAATTTTGCCATGTCTAGGGGGTCAGAAATGTGGTCTGTAATTGTCATCTTCTACATGCAAATCCGGAGATAGACTCAAACCTGGACCCCAAACTCCTTGATGCTGGGAGGTCCTGGTGGAGGAGAGTGTGCTCAATGGAGAGAGCACAATCTGATTTGCACATCCTAAATACTGTTAGGAATACTGTTTCAAATATTGACAGGGTTCAGGGTGATTCAGCACCAGTCTATCTGGTTTCTCAACCTTGTGAATTTTTTTCCATCTTCAGGTAAAGAGAATGGCCACATTCTGTTCTCTACTCTAAAGTGTTTTGAGACTTAACTGGCAAAAACCTGGAAAGCCAGCAAAGCATTATTTTACCATCTACAGTTTTAGGAAGAAAATTCTTGCTGTAGATCCATACTCTTGGCTAAACTTTTAGCTGGACTCTCCACTATTTTCAGCATTTTGAAACTGATAAACTAGTTGAAAAATTGGGGGCCGTTTTTACCAATTTCCTGCTGTGGCTTTTTTATCATTATTTCAGTAAGTTCAGGGTAAGTTTGCCAACCGTGACTAATGTTGAACCATGATGTCAGGAAGGGGGTGGAGGGTCTTTATGTGACTTGATATTTTTGTCTTGACATGTTTGTGCTAAAAGAAAGTTCACTGTCTAGGGTTTTTATCACATTCAATTATTGCTATCAGCTTGTGCATTCAAGATGTATTCCTAAAAACTACCATTAGGATAATTTGTTCTGCCTCCTCCTCCTAGACTAGTAATAATTGCCCACCCATCTCCCCCCTCCTTTATCTCCTTCCGTAGTTCTCACCTACTGAGTCTCTTCCAGTTCCCCAGGGAGGCCTCATCAGAGCTTCATAAACCTTTGCTATATTTTTTACCTCCTACTGCACTGTTAATGGAACTCTTTGATCTCTTGCTAAACTATAGTGGACTCCCTGAGATAATGTTTAATCTTTTGCTGGACTTACAGGTATTCTGTAAGTCAATAAAACTGCCTTTTAAAGTTACAACTCCATAAAGACTCCTCTCTCTATTAAGCATTTTGTATGAGGGACACTATACAATTTCTCTCCACAGTATATCCAGGTTATAGTCCAGCTCTTCATTCTTCTGGGAGTGTTTTTCAAGCCACTTTGGGGACGGATGAGGTCACACAGTTCAGCTTTGAGATTTATTCCTTTTCTGTGACTACAGAGAAACTACTGGAATACTATGGAGTTTCTCCTTGGTTTGTCATTAGTTTAGGCAATTTAGAATTCCATTCAAACATATTTAAGGAGATTAATAATCATAAAATGAAGCTGAGAAAAGTTTTAACAGCAAATTTTCCACCACATCAGATGCAGTAAACACTCTTTTCTCAGTAATTCTACTGTCTCAACTGTATACACACCTATGAAACTATTTTCTGATTTTAGCTCAGCACAGCTAAAATCATGCAATATCACCAATTCTCATGCAATTTCATCTCAAGGTGACAAACATTATGAATAAGACAGTAAGCTATTTTGCAAGATGTTTATAGTATATACAGACCAGCTTTGCACTTTTTCAGTTCTGGACCAAACCTTGGTTTAAGAAAGGCCTGAAATCAACTGGAATTTGATTCCTACCTTCAGAATTAATCTCAATTCTTAAAATGCTCAGGGTGTTAAAATGTTAATTTTAACCACTTCTTGCCCCACGAAAGTTATATTAAAGTGAATTCTTTTGATAGTTTGAGCTTGGCTATTAGCATTCTCCACTGGGACCAGACAAGAGTTCCAGAGTAAGACTGAATGAAATTTTGGGAAGAGACAGATCCAGATTCCACAGTGTCTGTCTTTTTGAAGGACATATACTACATTTTTAAGCTCTCTCACTGATTACATTGTAACAGGGAAGTCAAGTAAATCACTGCAAATCTAAATAATCACAAAACCCACTCTGATTTTTCTTGCCTTTTATTTTACATTCATTTCAAATTCAACAGTCAGCTGTTCCCATCACTACCTGAATGTGCTGCTTTCATATAGTGTGCTATGCCCATGCCCCAAAGAGTAAAAAGAGAGGGAGCAATAACAGAAGGCTCAGTTTATATAGTCTCTTCAAATAATTAACCACACTTTTTATTTACATGAGCTAGACATCTAAATCCAGGATGACCTTAATGCTTTCAGGCTACAATAAGGAGGCAAAAGTGTTTGAGCCTGTAGAGAACGCCTAAAGAAACTGATTAAAGAGTCCAGTTGTACATTGATTTCCACAGCAGCAAGAACTGCTTGGAAATTAATGTACAACTTCATTTCATCATACATGGGGTAAATTACCATGTTTCCCCATTTTACCACCATGATATGAAGCAATTAATATATACTAGTAAATATTAATATACTAGTAAGAGAGTGTTCCTTTCATGATTATTTGGCTTATATATCTTTTACAGTCATTACAGTTTTTATACTTCCCAAGTAAACCTTCCAATCTATCTTTCACTCTGATTTCACATGAAATTGGCACTTTTTCCTAGAACTCCCCATGAAGTAAGAACTTTTCTCAAAAGGTTACATCAAATTTCAAAGATTTTATAATATTGTTTTTGCTGCAGTACTCTTTACTGCAACAAGTTGGTTTGAATAACTCTCTTCAGCACACTCATTGATGGATCTTTCCAGTATGATGGAGAAATGAGAGGCTACAGTAATATTTAAGACTTGCCTTCAATGATGTGTCTCGTTTGACAGCTGCTCAGAAATCTTCCAGCAGGTCATTTCTACATTACCTTTTGTGTGATATTTCAGGGAAGTAAGAACAATTAGGGGACAGAGAACAAAACAATGAGATTTTTTTTCAATAATGTAGTTAAAATGTCAAAATACTACATTTTTATGTAAAACTGCATTTCAAATAATAATGAAAGTGTAAACTTTGATTAGAGAGTTGAATGAAAGCTATATTGTCATTCACTCGTCAAAAGATAAATTAACACAAGGCAACATTCTGGGGGGAATAGGAAAAATCCAAATCCACAACCCAACCAAAACTCCCTCTTTGTGCCTTTTTAATGTCTTTCTGTCTAAATTCAAATACTTTTCCTTGTTTCCATACCTCACCAGAAAGTAATAAACCTTCATTCTACACACAGTCTTCTCAGAAAATTGTTGTTCTTCACTCACTGCACCAACCATGCTAGAAAATAACTTGACATTTGCTTTTCTTCAACTATATTTTCCCTAGAGAAATGAAGATATGACTAAAGAAACAGCCTGAAAGCAGATTTGCAAAGACTCTCCTCAAACTCTGATAGCAAGCTCATGCTCTTGGTTCTCCAACTTCCTGGTTCCCGAATAAGGCACCTCACTAGAACCACAGTTATTTTGCAAAGGTAAGAGTTCAATGTGTTTGGATTCATAGAATATGTTTTTTTTTTCCTGCAATTTCTAGTATTTTAAAATGTAAACTTCATTTTTTTATATATTTTATAATAGAATTTTTGATAATTACAGGAACCGTACAAGGTTCTAACTATAAAAACAGGTATCTGCACCTAATCTTGGTTCCATCTAAATAATGCTTTTAGTTAAGAATTTACACAGTGAATTGGAACATTATAATAGACAAATGACTATGAACAGGATAATTTCTGTGAATTTCTTTGTCAGTATTGGAATGTTCTCTCAATGACTGGAAAAAAAAAATCAAATAAACTTCAGTATTTAACTTCCTGAATGATTTTCTAGTCTTCTCTGAATTTTTTTTTAAACTGCCTTTTCTTCCAAATCATAAAGTAAAAATACTGTCAGATCAAATTTTTCACTGATATTCATCAAGACAAATCTCTGGGTTTTTTTGAAGTCCACCCTGCATTGCTGCCATCTATAGAGACACACGCTATTAGGGGAATCCTTCAAAAACTAAGATTAATGGAATGAAAAGATAAAGTGTTATAGGCATGAGAGGCAACTCAGGCTGAGACGGTGCAACCAGAATAGTTTGGAGGCACAGTATTCAAACTTGTGTTTGAATGCTACTAGTTTTTTAAATGAAATAGGGCAAAAGATACAGGAAATAAATATGTTAAAAAGGAAGACAGAAAAATAGGAGTACATGGAAAAGGGTGAAATACTGAGGGAGTAGGATAATTGAGAAAAATGCACACCACGGTGAGCAATAAGCTAGAGGCAGGGTTAGTATAGAAAGGTAATAGAACTTGCTAAAGCAATTGACATAGTTAGAAAAGAACAGGCGAGCTTTCAGGCAAGCAAGTCCTTCAGATCTGAAATTGCAGGGAATACAGTGAAAGTTTTCAGGTAGTGGATCTCTTATTACCCACCCACAGACAATGTCAGAATCCTGACTGGCAGAGGAGGCATAGATTAATGACAGGTGACACCACCTGAATTATTCAAAATACTGACACCCAGAAACTATTATGATACCACTAAGTTTAGATATGCTACTATACCTCTTATTCAAGGACACTGTTGAATTTGGAGAAGGTAAAATTGTATGTCTGTTTTCACCCCGTTGTTAACTATCCATTAAAAGACAAGGACACCTTCCCTTTAATCTTTCTAGGAGGCACAACCAATTCCAACACTCTCTTGAAGTGTAGATAACCTAACTACATCCTTCGCTTATGTTAACAAATGACTCCATAAGCAGAGCAGCATTTTTCTGTTCTTTCATTTTGCTGTGGAGGACAGAAACCCCTTCAGCTAGACAGTGAACAGCGGCCCTATCATCCATCCAACATGCAGACAGCACTGCCCACTTCTGGAAAGAGCACCAGAATAGAGGCATGGTAAGTCTGAGAAATACAGCAGAGAGGTGATCTGGTCCACAAAGAGCAGGCAATGTCATATTAAAGCACAACACTAGCTTAAATGTGCACTGGCCTTTATCTCCCAGAGATGATTAAAAGTCTGCTGTTACACAATATGGACACGTATTTGAGTATGGGTTGATTATGAAACACGTTGACCTCCTGGATCATCCCCAGATTCATTAGGAATTTGGAGTTTCTCACAACTGCCAATGTCAGGGCTTGACATAAATACTTTTCACTGAATTGACCACAGTAAGGACAGTATTTACCACAAGAAAACAGAACCAGTTAGTACTGTCAAGATGATCCTTCCATTTCTGTTTAAACTACAACAGTAATAGCAATGTTTTAGAATGATAGCCTGTTCCTCAACTATAATCATGTACTGTGGCAGCTTCTGGAAACCTAGCAGGTCAAGGCGCTCTTATACTTCCTATTGCACATTATACACAATAAACGATAATCCCTGTTCCAAAAGCTCAGGAACTAGTAAATTGAAATATAACCTTAGATACTGAATACACTTACCACATCAATCTCACTCATATCAGATCCTACAAGACAAAAAGCAGTGTTTCATAGTGTAGAAATCAGAACACATTAATTAAGATCTTTGGCATTTTCCTCCCACATTCATGAAAGCAGGACAATGATGGCTGAGAGAAGCCTACAGTCTACTTCAGTTACTTATATTGCTCACCCAAAGGATCATTCCAGAAGGCAAATTTAAGGGAACCAACACCAAAGTAATGAATTCTACTGATACAAAAGACAGAAACATTTAGAGACATTTTTAGAGAAAAGATTACTTTAACAGCAAAGTTATACCTGCAAAGAGTCATTCCTAGAAAATTCTATTGGGGCAAGGACAGCATATTTAGGGCAATAGCTATTTTCATCATCAGGATAAATTCATTCTCTTTTGGAAAAAAAAAATGGATCAACAGCTCTGAGTTACAAAACCATTAGCTTCTGTCAAATTTCAGTAAAATTATTGTGTCTCACACAGCAACATTGTTCATTGTTCGTGATAAAACCACACAACTTTGGTATGTTCTTTGGTTTCTTTATTTTTTTTTTCTTATAAGCAGGCTATATCCAAATTCTGCCTTTTCTCCTTGCATTGCATCTTCAATGGAAAGATGTTTCCTTATGACCATACCTCTAAAACACTTGTTCAGGCCCTTATCTTCTGCTTTTACCATAATTACATCTTTCTCTTCCTTTCTAGTCTCCCATATATTCATATGACTTCGCTCTCTATTCAGTCCTCTACAACTAAGGAACATCTGCTTTGCCTTTCTGTCTGACCAGGTGTATTCTTCCCACACCTTGAATCCATCAGTCTCTTGATTATGACACTTAAGCCTCTCGTCTCCCATATCATAGACTTTCTTTGCTTATATATTCAAGTTGGCCCTTCCTGCATCTCTTCCCCATCGCCTGGCAGCAATTGCCTCTCTGAATCACTATTTCACTATCAAGCTAATAATGGTCTCTTCCTCACTGCCTCCTTTAAGACAGGTCTGTGCCTGCACACTGCCTTACACCAGGGAACCTCATTTAGGCTGATGCTTTACCCAATCTATCAACTGGGACAAATGCCACCTTGTCCTTGCCACGTCGCTCGCCAACTTTGAGGCTGAGTGGATTTTAACTGAGGGCAGAATTTGGCCTGTTTCCTTAATTAAATATGGCCCTGTCAGACTCTTCTTACATTAGCTGTGGACAAAAAGAAAAGGAGAGGAAAAATGAAATTATGGAGAAAGGTTTTAAATCAGGAAACGTCATTAAAAAGACATCATTAAATATATAGAAATTTAAGCAGCTTTTAAGAAAGAATGCAGCTGGAAAGAAAGCCTAACCGTATTTTAAAATCTGACAATTATGTTCTGCTTTATAAATCCTAATCTCTAAAAGACAACACGACTGTACATTGAGGAAAGTTGGAGAAAAATTTTCATACAAAGTCAATGACAATCCTGAAATTCAAGGACAGATAAGAGGTATGGTTCAGTCTTATGCTTATAATGAGCTATCTATCCACACTTGCATAATATATTTTTGCAGAATCCTGAATCACCTACTAGTGTGATAAGATGCACGTTGGCCCAAGTGCTAGCATCGGTACATTGCAATAAATTAAGTCCTGATACAGAAGCACAGTTAAATGTTTGTCTATGCACAAGTACGCATTCATACACATACAGCAAACATATGAACAAAATCATGTAAAAAAAAAGCCCTAATTCTATATTCCTGTAAGATGACAAGACTTCCATCGATGTAAATGTATAGTGGGCTGCATAATGGAAATCCTGAGTTCCACCTAACAGCATACTACAACCTACAAGATTCATATTGACTTTAATTAGAATAGGTACTTAACCGCTAAGTGAACACCACATAAAACACAGATTAGTTTCCAAAAGCAGGTATCGACTGCTGCCTGCTTTACCTAAATATTGGCATGGAAAAATTGAAATTATATGGACATAACCTTATATACACCTCATCAGACTTTCTAGCCACTCTATTACAGTGGTCACCATTAAAAACTTTACAACTTAATTTTTCTAAATAGCTACCATTACTCTGGCTTTTATGGTATTTTCTAAGAATATTGCATAGAATAGCTAAAGGATATTAAGATAAAGTTACTCACTTGTAATGTTATTTATAAGAATCTTAATGGAAATTGCTGTGTTTTGTATGTTGTAAAATTTAAAGTATAGTATTTTCTTCTTTCTTCTTTCTGAACAAACGGAGCTATTTTTCCATATGTCTCTAGGAGCAGTAAAGAATCTAATGCTGTGGAACTGAGTATTACCTCTGTGTACACTAAATTTAATACCAAGCTACACGTTTATAACAAAAACAGCTGGATAAGGCCAGCAGTTTTTCCTCATTTACTTTATATTGATATATGACAATCCTGATAAGAAAGAGATAGACCTGCCATATTTATAAGGGATGGTTTTATAATCAAATACTGTATAGTAACCTGGTCTCTGGCCAATCCAGAACCTGGCTGCCAAGTTCATAATTACTCTGTTGTACAGTGAAGAGTATGAAATAAATTAATTTCATGGCATTTTTGGTCTTACTCTAAAGTACATTTATTGGCTGGCTTGTGTCTGCAACAGTTAAAGTTTGCTAATTCAGGTCTTTATTTTCCCCATTTGAATTCTCTTTGGTGTCTCTTTGCTTCATACTTTCAAATCAAATCCATTTTTATACTTACTTTACTTCTTCCTTTATTGCATAGTGATTACATTTCAACTTGTTCCAACCTGTTCTGCAGTCCCAACTTCAAAATATGCATTTTAACCAAAACTCTAACAAATCTAAACCTAAAATCAAGAACATGTGTAATATAAAATTATATTTGAATTGCTAACTTTTATGGAACATCCAACTGTAATGGTATATTACTTATCAATCCCTCATTTTTAATGTCAGACGTTATATTAAGCTAGCTTGTTCAAGTAATGGATTTACTGATTAGTTCCTGTTTTGGTCTATAATTGTTCAATGATTTCCTCAATATTAGCTTAAACAAAAAGCTTATATATAATTCTTTGCAACATGTTTGACAGAAGTACAGAAGCATTCAAAAGAGAATCACAGTTTAAGTTAATCAATAATGGCTTTATCAAGAGTTTTTATTTATAGCTAATGCAAACGTAGAGAAAAATGTTACAGCCATTAATTATAAGGAGTTTTTTTAAAGCACAAAGTAAGAGTTGAATAAATGTACTTTAAGACACTTAAAGCCCAGGCATTCTTTTTAAAATGACTAGCTAAAGAGCCCCTTGGGCTGTCTTTTTACTGCTTTTCAAAGCTCTAATAGCACTTTTTCACCAAAGACACACCCCTTGAATCCTCCGAGAGATACAATAGCATAATTGTTCTTTTAGGTTTTAAGGCCTTGACATATCTGTCACTGAAAGAACAGTGAATAATAATACCAGAACTATTTTATGCAAATTCCACTTAGAGGTTTCAACATTTTTGTGAGACTGATCTTGCCTCCTTGTTGACAGTTTTATTGTCACATTAGCTTTACATGAGAAAGTGGTAAAGTTTTCTTCTATGTTAAATAATACCCCATTCTAAAATCTTTTAGATAAAGTTAAAAACAAATACAAAAACAATGAGATGGAAACATCAATTTGGAAAGTATCAAAGGAGAAAACAGTAGTGACTCCTACGATTTTTTTTTCCCCACTGTCTTTCATTTTTTAAATGCTAAGTTGCACTCATTATAATGTGTAATATGTACAAAATGAATATTTACATGCATATATGTGTATATTTACACACACATATAGGGTTATGAATAAAACATACCAGGGTGTGTATGCTTAGGCTAGTCAATGATGAATGGCTTATATCTCAAGGTCGCAAAGCCACTAAGTAGTTTCAGTGTATATATGTGTTCATAGGCGTCTGGCTTTGTTTCCAAATGTATACAAATAAAATATATGCTAATATGTTAGCAAGTATTAAGTAGAGCTGGCATAGAGAGGGCAGGAAAAATATATGCTCATGACCACTTTCCAAACATCTATATTAATACCTCATAGAAGATTTTTTTAGGTCAGTTTTACAAAATTTCCTAAGATGTAGATGTCTGAAGAAAATGCCACCTAGGATTACAGTTTAGAAGCAAGTACCTTGTCAGCAGCTTATCTGTTTCAATGCCAAAAGATGTAGGTCTCTGCAGAGTCAGAGAAATCATACTGCAAAAGGAATTTTCTTTCTTCTGCACAAAAAGCTCCCCTGAATTTTGGCCTATTATAACTATATTGCCCACTAGAAAAAAAAAAAAAAGCTTCACTCTGAACCAACACAACTATCTGACTCACATTTATAAGTACCCTTAATATGCCTCAGAATTCCTCAACCCATGGCCAAACAGCCAACTCTGGTCCAGACCAAAAGTGATTCAGGCCTCTCAAGAGTACACTGAGAACATAACATACATAAGAAATGGAAAATACATAAAATAATTGTTTAAAGAACAAGATCTACATAAGGTGTTACAGTCTCCTACTTTGGGAGTGTCTGTAGGATAAAAGCAGAGGAATTCATTTTCCTTCCAGTCATGATGCCTTCTTTGTATACCTGCAGATAAACTGGGAAGAATACCTTGGCAAAATATTTAATATTAGACGGACAGAAAGAATAGGGCTCCACGGTTAGCCCAGTTCTACAAAAAGCAACCCATGAATGAAACCCAAACCCTCAGCAGAACAAGGAGAGAGGAAATAAACAGTATTTAATCCTGAAATTACCAAGTAATTCCAGGGTCTGTAGATAATCCTTCGTGAGAACAGGAGAGGTGAAAATGGAAACTGTGCTGTTGGTTCCATGTCCCCTTCATGAGAAGGGATGTGTCCAAGCATAAAGAACCCTTCCATATATAGACAGTGGGACGGTATGACTCCAAGAATGCAGGAAATGCATGCTTTGTAAGTGTTTTTCAATGGATTTTCTACTATTCAAACACACTTTTCTCCATTTATATCATGACTCTAATTTGACTATTTTCAAAGCATTTGATCAGTTTACATATACTCCTTTAACTGCAAAAGGGAGGAGGAGAACAACCAAATAGTGGTGGGAAGATAGCTCTGCTCAAGGGCATACTACAAATCCATATGATTATGAAAATAATCCCAGGATATTTATATTCATGAGGAGCAAACATGACCTCCAATTTTAAGCTCTTACCTGAAAAGACTATTACACAGTAAACCACACAAAACTGTAGTAAAATAAAAAGTCATTTTGCATAAAGTTGAGCAAAAACTTCTATGTTTAATGTGAAATGGATTCATACTATTTTTATACTGAATCCAGCTGCGTGAGCTCTCAGTACTGAAAGTCATGAAGCTCTAGGTTCAAATGAATTTAGTATTCCCTTGAGGGAACCTCATTACATCGGCACAAATCAGATCCAAATTTCTCAGTTTATACCTCAGCTGCAAAAATGTAGAGATTCACAGGACTTTTGGCTCCCAGTCCTGATGCAATAAACGCTTCTGATCTGAAAAAATCCACATTTTCTTTCATAACACACAGGACTGTTATTGACCAGATTGTCTATCATTTAGTCCTGCTGATGAGCAGCAGCTCACACGAGCAGCTCTAATATAGCTGTGAGACTTACTTTTAAGAGTAACTGATCAGCACTGAGTGTGAGGAATTAAGCAGTGTTCAGTGAACCCAAAAGATACAATGAGAATGAGACCGTTTACATTAACTGACAGAATTAGGAGGGAAAACAGGGGAAGAAAATGCACTGTATGAATTGGACAAACCCAAACAAAACGTTTGAGATTTTTTTTTCCCCTCGCTAAATTGTTCTTTAAGTAGCTGAAATATTCAGATGTTGGCTACCGAATCAGACCATCCCTGTCAGCTCCAGCTGGCCCTGCCCAGGCTGCTGGGTTGGCTGTGGCAAGTAGGGTTTGTGAAACAAACCGCAGGGAAAGAAAATCTCTTGGAGCACCACTCTGCTGAAAACTGAGGAGGTGCATTTACCAGGCAAACAAGTATCATGACACAGGTTTGTGGGGGTTTTTTTTGTTTTGTTTTGTTTTGTTTTGTGTGTGTGTGTCCATGGAAATAGCCACATTTGCTCCTTTCTTTATATACATAACCACAGGTTATGAGCATTCATTGTCCTTGACTGGGCAATTCTTTCAGAGGTCAGTGGATGAACAGTGGGTGGATGCCAAAGGTTTTCAATGCAAGCTAGCAGTTACTGGGTCTACTGCTGGGTAGAACAAAATGTTTGATTTATAGTGAGCAGGGAAGTAGGGATGGTTTTTCTGGATGTGGTGGTACCAGAGGACACAGTAAAGGGTGCCTAGGCTTCCAGGCTGCCAGTTTTCTGTTTGACAGTTGAAACCAAATGAGGGACCAAAGTGAAGTGGGAAACAATTTGGGGATTGAGCTAAGCTTCAAATCTTGTAATACCGGCCTTGGATCGTGGGGATAGCTCACAGGCTATTAATGTGGAAAAGCCCAGAAGAATCTCGTGCCTTCCTTGTGAGACTTGGTAACCTTAATAAAAAAATACCCCTTTATGCAATACAATGGGACAGATGAAGTAAAGTCTCTAGCAGGACCTGACTGGCAAAGCAAATACCAATTGCAGCAGTTCAAGAGTTCTTTGAACACAGAAAACTTCCTGTGTGAAATCTGGAACACTCAGAATCAATCCAAATAATAGCGGCCTCAATTAAGTTTATTCAAACAAATTCTTATTCTTAGGTCTTTTACTGTTTGAACCAAATTTTAGCACCAGACTAATATCTAATGCTAATTTGAAACTCATAGATGATCTAGTATCAATTACTGTCAGACACTGCAAGTACATTATAGTATAAATATAATAAATATGAGTGATTCACAGAATCATGGAATCACAAAATGGTTGAGGTTGGAAAGGAATTCCAGAGCTTATCTAGTCCAGCTCCCCTATTCGCACAGGGACATGTAGAGTTCATTGGTTCCCTGAGCTAAAAATATTATTGGATACAGACTATTCTGGATTTCTTCATGGCCAAACTGTAATACAACTTAGAAAACTGCAAATAAAGAAAGGAATATGTGTCTTCAGTATAACTTTAGAAATTGAAACAAGTTTTGCTATTTTTTAGGAGGTAGTAGGCATGGAGAAAATGTATTTTCAAATCCAAGCACAGATTTTTTTCTGAATTATCTATTTTTCTTTTTTTTTGGGGGGGGGGGATCATTCTGAATTTCTTGTATATTCTTACCCGTCAGTTCTAAACTGAGTTCATTTCACCTCTTTTTATCTCCATCTATACAGCTGAAACTTGTCTGCCTGCTAAAGCTTATTTTCCTCCTGATTTAGTAGGTACTATTAGATGTCTGCATCCAAAACATACCTTTCTACAAATCCAGCTCACTGAATAAAACTCGTTATCTTAAGACATTTCTATGGACAAGGGTTATGCTTTTCTGTGCTATATTAATCTCCTTGTCTAAACATCACTAGCTTAATTGGTTTAGATCAGAGCTATACTGTTTTGAGTAAAAGGATGTGATTAATGTGAACTAAATACAACTGGATCAGCTCAGTATCACTGTAGAGTATACACAAACCTTTATCATCAGATCTGTAAGTATGCTTGGGGAACTCCACCTTTGGTAAGCAAATTCCTTGCAAAAGCTACCAGAGAAGGCAAAGAGACAAGAAGTTTTGAAATGTGTAGACGAAGCACTTTGGGACATGGTTTAACAGGCATGGTTTCCAAGGGCTTACAGTTGGACTCGATGATATTAAAGGTCTTTTCCAATCATAATGACTCTATGATTAACTGGGCAGAGGATGTGTATTGTAAGCTAAGACAGTTTTCACTGGTCAGAAGAGCAGGCTATGACAGAAAGGGCTACAGTTCACATTTGCCCATGAGAGAAATAAATAAAAGGATATCCAAAATACACAAGAAATAATTATCTCTGGCATGCACATGGAAAATCTGCTAGGAGATAGAGGAAGGAGGGGATGGACAAAGGATGGATGAGCTGAGAAGAGTGAGGAGAGTAGTCCTCTCTTGCATCTGTAAGTTAAATGACTGCCTAAAATGCAGGAACAAGACTCTGAGCTAACAGGCACAAAGTGACTCTGTCTCGCAGAATCACAGAATGGTTGATGTTGGAAATGATCTCTAGAAATCATCTAGTCAACCCTGTCCTGCTCCAGCAGAGACACCTAGAGCACATGGCACAAGGTGGCATCCAGGCAGCTTTTGAAGACGTCCAAAGAAGAAGACTTTCACTTCCTCCCTACATTCACCCCTCAGATACTTATATGTATTTATCAGATCTCCTCTCAACCTTCTCTTCTCCAAGCTAAACAGGCCCAGGTCACCTAGTCTTTCCTAATAAGATAGATGCTCCAGTCCCTTAATCATCTTTGCTGCTCTCTGCTGGACCCTCTCTAGAAGCTCCATGCCCCTCTTATACTGCAGAGCCCAGAACTGCACACAGTACTCCAGGTGCTGCCTCACTAGAGCTGAGGAGAGAGGCAGGATCCCCTCCCTTGACCTGCTGACAACACCCCTCCTGATGCAGCCAGAATCCTCTTGGCTTTCTTGGCCGCGAGGGCACTGCTGACTCATGGTTAACTTGGTGTSAACCAGGACTCCCAGGTCCCTCTCTGTGGAGCTGCTCTCCAGCAGGTCAGGCCCTAATCTGTCCTGGTGCCAGGAGTTATTCCTCCTCAGGTCTCCCTTTATGGTGTTTAAGAAGATTCCAGAAATGTAGACCCTGGTATGATATTTGATGCTCAGAGATGGCAATAGGAACAGACATTAGCAAGTTAGGACCTGAAGAGTATGAGCATCTGGTAAAAGTCAGAAGAGTGCACAAAGACATTGTAATAATGGACCATACGGACTGGAAATAGAAATTAAAAGGAGTAAAAAAAGATCAAATAAAAGCAAAAAGAAAAAAGAGAAAAAAAAAAAAAAAAAAAAAAAAAAAAAAAAAAAGCTCAGAACGGATAAGGTGACTCATAGGCAGAAATTGGTACTGTGCAGATTAGATTCAAGAGTGCTTCTAGTGAGAAAGCTGGGATCTATCAACATGCCAGAAGTTGAGCAGTTGAGCAAACCAACAAGTTTTCAAAGGATGGCTCCCTCATCCCTCTGCCTTTCCATAATGAAAGAAGAAATGTTGTCATAAACATTAATAGCCCTCCACATTCCTAGAAATATGCACAGGGCAACCAAGTCTCACCCACCCGTGTTTATCCATCTTCCCTTGAGGTGGTACTTTTGAAAGCACTAGTTTCACACATCACCTCTGAAACTGCACCATCAAGTTTTATTCTCTGATACTCAAACTACTAGGACAATCCCAGAACCTGTTCCTTATCCTAGCTTGTTGCTGATATAGCAAATACCCAGCAAATAATAGTCTCTGCCTTTATGGCATTGGGTTATTGCAGCCAACAACATTCCTTCCTAGCTGAGCTCTAAGAATGAGCTTCTTCATGCAGACATTTTGTGTATCCTTCTTTCCACACCAACCTATCTCTCGCTGACCAAATAAACATCTAAGGCTTTCTCTTTCATATCTCTGTGTAGATGGATGTCAGTCTGTCAGCTCAAGATTAACATGGTGAAGACATAGTTTCTTCTCCCCATCTTCCTGATCACTGTGCACAGTTCCACAGCTTGGTCACTCAGGTCTGTAAAATCTTCAGCCTTTTGTCTATGCTTTTGGCACAGTCAAACTTCAAGTCTAGCTGAGATTCCCTCTGCATTCCATTCATCAAAGCAACATATCTAGACTCTCTTCTCTCATCTTGATCACTGCAAAATCCTTTCCTCTGCTTGTGACAAGTGCAGTTGTGTTCTATATCCATTCAAAATTCTGCTACCAAGATCATTTTCTAGAGGTGTAGTTTTGACCATGTCATTCCTTTGTCTATATTCCGTTGTCTGGCCCCATGGTCTGTTATTACATGAAACATAGCCACCTTTTTCTACTTTCCATGAACCAGAAGAGGTCCTGTTCTCAACCTGTGTGTCACTTCTCCATCAGTAGTAAGATTGTAGCTCTCAACTCTGACTAATGATGCGATAGGCTTCCTTCTCCAGCTTATCAGATATCCTACCATGAATCAGTTGCTTATTAATATTTCCAGAGAGTTTTCAATGTACAAATTTCTTCTTAAATCTCTTCTTTGCTTGAAATCTACAAAAACTGATTACTTGCTTCCATGCTAGACCTGAGGACCTCTTATCAAAGTTCAATCTAACCTTTCATTATTTTTGCCCGTCTCCCAATCTGTTTATTCTTTTCCTTTCTCATTTAGATACTCTCATTTAGATACCCAGTTTAATTGTCTTAAACTGGATCAGCATTCACAATGAATATGCCTCCTAGACTGGCACCTGAGAAAAGTGTCAGCATTTAAATTTTTATAATGCCTAATGCTTGGTGCCTATATCTCGCCTTGTGCTGGTTTCTTCATTGCTTGAAGACCAAAATTCACCTTTGAGAAAAATAATTTAAGAAAATAATCACACAGATGTATAGAAAAGTACATAAAAGCATCCTTGATACACACAGAAAAAAAAAAACCATAAATCACAACACTTATAACATATTTTCTTTTCTTTCTCCTCCCCTTCTTTTTCTAAGGCATAAAAAGAATAAAAAAATAAAACAAACAAACAAAAAAGAAACCTGGCATGGTTATCATTCATGTTGATGTCAACAGCCCTACAAAGACAGGTAACAGGAAAATACCACTCCAGGGATCCTATTCATAGTGCACAGCAGGGCCCTGTCTGTAATTACTGTGGCCTAGTTATTTCTCATGGAAAAAAGTCCAGCACCAGATCCTTTTTTTTTTTCTTAATAGGTGAAGTTGAACCTAAAGCACTGTAATTTTAATCAAATCTTTCCCATCTGCGTGTAGTGTCTCTGAGAAGTTGAAGATTTAAGTGTATGTTGTAGGGTTTGCTGAATAGACCCAGCGGGGGGAGAAAGGGCAGAGAGATGGTAATTATGTTACACTTAAAGGTATTTCTGTTGCCAAGGAAGGGTTTTTTTATATTTTTTTTCCTCCTTCTCTCTCTCTCTCTCTCTCTCTCTCTTTCTCTCTGTCTCTTTTCCCTCTTTACCTAGTGAGGGTTATGATTATGCCACGGACAGAAAGGAAATACTGCAATGCAAAAGAAGGAAAAGTCCAAGTAAGAGGGGACAATGATGAAGTGATCATTTGTAATATACTAATTTCTTTTAAATAAAAGCTTTCAAGATTTATGACTAAGTAGCTTGAGAGAGTATTTCCTGTATTACTACTCTCCTCAAAACAAAGTTTGATGCACAGAAACACTTACTGACAGTTTCTACTAAATGTGTTTCCTTTAATATCTTTGATTTCTAATTTCTTACCTCTATTCATAATATGTAGTTTGTATTACAAGTCTATTATTTGTGCCATTTGAATTAAATTACAAAATTTTGTGACGGGGCAAAATTTAAAGAGAAAGATCAGGCCACTGTAACAAATATTTCAGTTCAGTAAATGTTTAGTAAAGTATATTAAGGCTAAGGACTTTTTGGAAATGAGTAGAAGTCCAGAGATTGATGGTAGTACAAAAAATAATCCACAGAATGTTTTGTTCAACTATTACAGTTACAACAAAACAATGCATTTTAAATCTTGTGTATGTTTATATGGGCTTGTATTCTAACATATAAACAAACTTTATTAAAATACCAGTTTGTTTCTTCAAGTTATGATTCTCTTTTTTAATCGGTTGTCTCTTCAACTTCTTGACAAAGGCAACGTGTGAAAGGTGATGCTCGACATTTAACTTTTGCTTACAACTAAACTACTTCTTCCCATTAGTCTGTCTCTGGGCAACCAGCTCGTGACTCTAAAGCAGTCAAATGCAACTCCCATGCTATAACATCTGAACAAGAGGCTGTGTTCATGTAGGGAATACTATTAATTTAAGTTAGTGACTATTTCAAAAAACTTATGCTAGATAACAAAAACTGTACCTATGGCATCTGCTTCACCATTCACTGCCAAGAAAAATAGTATAAGATTCTTTATTTACTCAAAGTGGACAGTAAATTAATCCTTAAATTATTGACTCATCAACTCCAGTACCACAGATCCACACGTATGGTTTTATGTCCGATCTCTGGGAGGGTACGGAGTGAAATACCAGAGTAAGCATCTGTGTCCATGGACATAGACTTTCTTCATGCACTTGTCTCAGCATGTTTTGGTTAATGTTAGATCAAAATTAATTCTTAGATAGAAGTAATGATATAAAGGATACAGATGATACAACCTAAAGGAATTGTTTTTTGCAGTCTACAGCTTGACAGGATATACAGGAAGATCATCTGTTCCCATCCACCTTGCTGAGTTGTTTATGGAGCTCTGATAAATATCAAAGTTGAAAAGCACAATTGTATAAGCCAATATATGGACAGAAACAACAGTAATAATAATTAAAAAAATAGAAAGGACTTATTAAAGAAAACAAAACAAAACAAAATATTGTAAGTACTCGTAGTAGAGGAAAGTTTAAGGACCTTCTAATAAAAAGCCTTTTTTTTTTTTCCTTCTATTGAAGTTATACTCATTTGGTCTCTTTATTTTCTCACAAAATCAAATATAATTTCAAAAGCCCTTGTTATGGTAAAATAAGGAAAGAAGAAATATCAAGAAATAACTGCTTTTTTTAGTCTGTGAGTTAGTAAGTTGAACTGTCTTCTGCACTCACATTTAGCTCACTCATTACTCCACAACCTCCCTTTTCCCTCAGACTTGATTGCTATTAAATTATGTAAATATTTTAATTATTACATGCTTAATAACATATATAAATACACAAATATTCATAAATATAAACATATATGCACTTACATATAACAAACTGTAAGTTCATTTTTTTTCTTATTGATAAATGTTTCTGAAAGGGTCATTTATCATCCAAGATAATTTGAGATAAGAAAAATATATGACAAGGCAACGTTAAGGTTATCAATATCTTAGTGAAGGAATGCAAAAGTTAACAGCTTAAAGTAGCAGCTACTCGATGTTAATATCTACTCATTTTATGCTATCCATAAATAGTATTAATAGTAAGCTACATATCTAATAAGAAAATCTGGAATGAAAAATACTTATCATCTATGGCTGAGAGAATTTTTAAGAACCTTATCACGTGCATTTCCTGAACTTAATTTTAATTTAATTATTTAGGCTTAGCATAATACCAACACAGTGATTTTCATTTTCTAATCATTACTTAAAATATATGAAATTGGGAAATAGAAATGGAATGAGTGTCTTCTTGAAGGCATAGAAATATTTCTGGGGGGAAATGGCTGTAAACCTCTGTAAAACTTGCACAGGTTTTGGTAGAGTATTATTGCAGAAATATTCTACCACTTGATATAAACCATCTAAGTAGACTGATTATACATATGTGGAGTGTGAGGACAATACTGCTCAGCTTTCCAGTTTTCAGCAACCTAGAAAACCATTAACTGTAGTCCTGTAGAAACTATGGCTCATTTCATAGCATTTGTAGGGCAGTATTTACAACAAAATAGTCTCTGATAAAGCCAAAGGCAAACTCAAATTCTGTTGTGCAAAATGGGTCCTGGCAGCAGACTGAAGTTCCACATGCATAAAAAACCCTCAAAACTCTTTCCTAAACAAGAAAAATGGTGAAAAAGGTGTTCAAGAGATCATCTCCCTTATGAACACTAACTGTAAAAAGACAGCATGAAAACCTAATTTCTTGGCTCTAGTGGACTAGCACGTTCTCAGGGTCTGCAAATGCTGGGTTGCAACCTAATAATTACATGTTTAGGTAAATACTGCTTGGAAATGCAATCTCTAAGAGTCACCACCTAAATAGAAATAAAACTGTAAAGTTAAGCAGTGAACAGGAGACCACTGGGGAATGAACAAGATTAGGAGACAGCAAACAAGATGCACAAATTACATGCTCTGCACCAGAGCAGTAGGGAAGAATACTGATGTGCAACAGGGCAAAAAGAAAAAGGACAAAATGTTTTCTCTTTGTCCATTGCAAAACGCGAGAGTGAGGGTTAGAGTGAGGTGCTAGGAGCCTATTTGCCATTAGGGAGGCACTAGAGCTGGTGACCTCAGGCTTAGAGTTAGGGCTAAGGAGAGAGAGAAAGCCTAGAACCCCATGGGGAGTGGGGCTAGAAAGGGCATGCTAAAGATAATGGTTTCTGGATGTCTTTTGGAATTTGTAGTGCTTTTTTCCTGGATTCTTTGTCACCCTGATAAGATTAGAGATTTTCATAGAAGGCAAAATTGGACAAAATTGTTGAAAGATTCTTTTATTGCTCAGGTTATTTTGGTTATCTGATTGTATTTCTCAAAATTCCTGGTAGCCTAAGCTGTAGAGGTTTATGAGCAAAAGGAAAAAAAGTAATCAATAATGATTTGCAGCAATTATGGTTGATACCAAAAACAGATTTTCTAGAATTGTCTTGTTCATGTTAAGTCATTCCCTGTCTACAACCTCATGAATGGTATTGGGGAATATTTAATTATATGTTGAATAGGTAAAAGGTAGCCTCTGTATGCTGCTTTTCTTGCATTCCCTGGACAAGTATTAGTGGACATGCACTAGTGTTTGAGAGAAGAGAATTTCCAGAATTGCTTAGGATTGCAGAAAATTGCAGAAAGACTTCAAGTAAATTATGGGATGGAAGCAAATATGCATCAAATACAATATTCACTTCCTAAGTTGTATTTCCTGCCCTGTGAGTACCAGGAATTACATCTGCCACCCTCTGAGTTTTTTGTCAGCAATCAACACCATTTACAAACACATGCTGTATAGAGAAGAATCACATTGCAATGATAGCTGATCTCTGTTATGACATGTATCTTCATGGCTACCGAAGGGAGAGAGAACTCATCACTGAAATACCCCTAAGTGATATATTTGTCTTTCTTCATAAGAAGTGTCATAATAGATACTGGCCTTCATGTACCACCTATTTACAAAACCACTGTTCTTCTGAAAAGTTATTTCTAAACTCTAAGAAAATTAAAGCCCATAAACATAAGTGGAAAGTAATTTTTCAATCCTGAACAACTTAAGGAAATCTGAGTTATATTATTATGTGACATATCTAAACCCACCGTTCTAAATATTACCATATGACAGCATATTATTACATTCATACTTAGAGGGAAATACATATACTATACAGAATATACACCAAAATGGTAAAGCAAAATGTCTTTGAAGAAGCTGGTAATAGCAAGACTGTTAATAGCAAGGAAGAACATACAGTTTACAGAATTGATTCTGTGTGAGCTCCAGTAAAGTCCTTATAACATTGTGATCTGTCACACGTACGACAGAATGACAGTTTTCAAAATGGCCACAGAAGACTCAATTTTGGTCTATTTTCTTACAGAGGAGAAAAAAAAAAAAAAAAAAAAAAAAAAAGAGAGAGAGAGAGAGAGAAAAAGAGAGAGAAAAAACACTTTATATACACCAATCTGTTCCTCTTCATATTTTTTAAAACTACTGGCCAACTGGAACTAGACTTGAAAGAAGAGTAAAACTTTTAAAGGTTATTAAATTCCTATAAGCTTTGCAAAAATCAGTGGTTGGTAAGGGAAGTCTCACATAACTTCCCATCAAGGAAAAACAGAAGTTGGCTAGTACTTGTTCTTTTTCTGGCAGTAGCCAGCTGGCCCCTCAGGATGAGCACACCATGAGTTTGCTGCATAATTCAGCCAAAGACTGAGCTTAGATTTGTGCAGGGAGAATCTGGGGCCAAGCAAAGACCTACCATAAGCATCAGTAGGACACCAGGCTGTGCAGGTTCCACTGCTCATAGAACAACTTGATTTTTTAAGATTGAAAATATCTTCCAACTGTACAGCTAGGGCCACTCTACAGTTTGCCTTTGCCTTGGGCAAACTTTTTTTTTAAGAACTTTAATTCTTGGCTTTTAAGGCCAGGAGGAAATTTCTAAAAAACAAGAACTCCCAGTTTTACCTGCATAACATCATCCATAGAATCTTGTAGTTTCTGCAGGATTTTTCTCCTTTTCTATGTAAGTATATTGAATTTAATAAGTCTAGGGAGCAGAAAGCTTTACAGGTGAAAGATAATTGTCAACTCCTGGCTAAGACCCCTATCTAGAAAACTGTTCAGAAACTAGAACAATGATACTAACCTCAGTAATAATAAGTGTCAAATTAAGCAGGCATTTGTGTTTTTCACTAGATCCAGACTAAACCTGTTACAGATTTTCATGACATTAGGCAACCAAATTCAGTTCTGATCTACATACAAAGCCTCATCCTCTCATCTTCTTCTCATAACTTTGATGTTTTGGTCACCAATGATGACATAACTAAAATAAATGATGTGTTTTTGGAACTTCCGGAAAAGTTACTGCTATAACAGGAACTGACTTTGAGGTCATAAAACATAGCTTAAAGTAACAGATTATATGCATACATGTCTCCAAAATACTCTTTGTTAAGTTGCTGTGTCTGATTTGTATAGTTTTAAGAATAACATAATACACAAGTTGCACTTAAATTACACTCTGAGATACTGTTTTATCATTAATATTTATATAAACAAATAGCCACTTTTGAATGCATGCATATAACTAGAGTATATTTTTCTAGCAAAATTCAATACTAAAATGCATAAAATATAAAAGTAATTTTCAGGAAGTTGTGGATACTTCACTTTAGGTAAGAGGGAAAAAAATGAAGTTCTAACCACCTACCTGATGAAAATAACTCTTCTTTTTTCCTTCTCTGTAAAATATAATCCAAGTCATTACTTTTTCAGAAATCTGAGGGGTTTACTTCCCACTTCAACATGATTTTAACATATCATACTCAAACCTGAGATAATTTTTTCTTATCCCTTGAAATTGATTTTAAATGTTGGTTGCACTTTGTCTTGTCCATGCATTTTGAGCTGTATCTTTTGTAACAACATACTATATTGGACCACTGTGTATGATACAGAAATGCCTAGACTCAAAAATATACCAGTGTTATTACAGAGTGTCAGGATGACTCTTACCCTGTGGTTGATTAAGGCATGGGAAATAATGTATATGAAAAGATATGTCTTCTTTACTTTGAATGAAATAAAAATTTCAAATCAAAAACATCTGTCTTTTTTCGTTTATATGTCAAAATGTAATTGGCTATGGTTGGGGTTTGTTGCCTTTATTACTTTTAATAGCTGTACAGCCACTGATTGCCCAAGCTGATGGTTAATTTAATTTCTGTCAATACAATATTGGGGCTGTCTGCATATTCAGGCCATGATTAACTGCAGCAGAGTCCATAACAGTAGTGTTATTATTACTGCATTTAACTACCTCTCGGGAGAAGACAAATTAAATTATGTTGAAAATGCTGTTGATTATCATTACGGACTTATTTGTAGAGCACAATTACTGATCTGTTGTAAAATAAATCAAATTTTTTATCATCTTGGTATAAATTAAATGTAATGTAGGCGAATGGAGAGTGGTTACTGAAAGAGTTCAGGCAGCTTTGTATAAGTCAACCACGCACTGAATTAAAATAATAATCACAGATGAACATGATATTATATTTTAATAACAAGCTACTTCATGACCAAGTGTGCCTCATAGATTATGGGACTTCAACAATAATAATAATAATAATAATAATAAAACTTAACATATTTTATATGCTGTAGACTTAAACAAAAGGTGAGGCCTTCATATAAATTATCTTATATTATTTCTTCTATTCAAATTGGAATCATAGTTCAAGTAACTAATTTAAAGCACCACTTTAGAAATATAATTACACTAACAGCTTACATACAGCAGTCTTTTAACTGTCCTCCTCCCTCTATGATATATTCACTTATGCCTACTATACATTAGTATCCTGTCCATACCTTATGGAATAGAGAGTTGTACTGATAACTTCAGACCAAACAAAGTGAGTGCAACACACTTGCTGAATGCTCACTACTAAATGCTACTTAAAAGAACTATTTCCAAAAGGGCTAGATGGTAATTTACTGATTGGTGAAGAAAAATGCTATAGTGTAAAATTATAACTGAGCATTCTTCCATCCTTTTCACGGATAAGGGATCTGGATTCAGGCAGGTTTTCTCAGCAAGGTTAGGGAAGAAGTAGTAACATAAGAAAGACACAAGAAGGAAGGAAGGAAGGAAAAAGAAGAAGGAGAAGAAGAAGGAAGGAAGATGGCCGCACTGTCTTTCCACCCCAGTTATCAGAGTTCAGCCTGCAGCTCCCTAACAGGACTAGTTCTGCAGCTGTTTTGTACATCATATTTCTATAAACTTCAACAATATGAACACCAGCTAACAATCTGCTTACTGTGACATGTAGCACCAAAGTGTACTTAAATTTATATTTGCCAAATTCCATACCTCCTTACCAAAATTTGATGCAAAATAAGTCTTACTATCTACAATGCAGTCCCGCATTCCTTAAGCAGGAAAAATTCCCTTTGATATCCATGGGCTTTTTGTCTACAAAAAGGCCCCAAAAAAAGGATAAATCAGCTATTACATTTCAGTAGGTGGCCTTAACTTCTAATTATAGTCTTCTATTTGTGATTTTGCCAACTGTTAATGCTTTGGTATACAACCAGCCACACTTTCTCAGTTACCCCTTCTTTATCTTCCCTACATTTTCAGTAGAGGCCACTCAGTCATTCCCCCAAATGAACTCAGACTGCACTAGGAGAGCTTAACCTGCGTAGTTCATAACATGCCAGGCCCACCGAGTCACGGCTCACATCACACTCAGCTCTGGACTGCATCAGCCTTGCCCGAGCCACTCCTGATACACCAACCACAGCCAGTATACCCCAAACCTCCCCAAAACTCATCTGCAGTTCCAGAGCATACGAGCAAATTACTTCTGTAAAGTGCCCTTTGGCCTAGCAAAAAAAATATGATGGGCAGAGAGCCACAAGTTCTAGTTTCAGCTCTTCGTCTGACGTTAATAATTCTGTGTTCTACATAACCCTTATTATGCAGTAAGGCCTCATTAAGAAAGAGACAAGTATCATTTGCCATATTTTGCAGATGGATTAACTCAGGAGCTGTCATTTGTGGTGCAGCAGGAATCATATCCCAGGTTTTTTACGGAGCAGACCCAAGTTGCACATGCTCAGCCAAGCTGCATTTCAAATCTATGTGTTTGGCTGCGTTATCCGCAGTTACCAAACCACATTTCCACACAAAGCCAGAAGCAGTACCAAGAAATGATAAGCCCATGATGAACACTAGCATGATTTTGCATGACTGCAATTTTCTTTCTTTGTTTCTGCTTCTTTAAAAGCTCGATAAATATCATGCAGAATTCTGTATAGCAAAACACCTAATTTGGAGAAATGTCTTGATTAGAGAAGCAAGATTGCAAGATTCAAAAATTGAAATTGTTTAGACTGCTTTCTGCTTCCATGTGCAAAACATAAAACAGTGAATAAATTTCTTCATTTTCATGCCACTAGCTTGAAATCTAGGAAAGTTAAATCTTGTTCTTCACTTTGCCCCAGACTTTCTTACAGTCATGGTAATGTAACACTATCACAATCCTTCTTTCTATTATTTATATTATTTATATCAAAAATACAGCATTACATTTCTGTTTTCTTTCTGCTTGCTTTACTGGCCTTTACTGGCCACTTTTAGGACAATTTTAAATAAGCACCAAAGCCATCTATGGAACTGCATATAAACAGAAGTTTTTTAAAAAAAAAAAAAAAAAAGTTGTCAACTTTTAGCTCTTTAACTATTAACTGCAATACATTCAATTATACTAGGCACTTTGCATTAAAATAAGTAGGAATTGTCCCTTGTGAGACAAACAAGGATTAGCAGGACCAAATGGAAGGGCGGAATTTTAGCTGTTCTTTAAGGAATAGATAACACGAAGGGATATAAAAATATGCAAATATAATTTATACATAAAATAGTCTCATAAACCATTACAAATCAGAGTGATAAGCTCTGAATGAAAGGAAGTTGTTAGCAAGTTTTCCATAATATGTGCAGGAAACACTTTTGTTCAGTTTATACTGGCTGCCAAATGGTTTTTGGTTTTCTATGTAGATTCACTGCTGACTTTCTTAGTGATACTGATTTACAAATAAGGACTTGTAGAAAATTAGTCTCAAAAATCTTTAATAGATCATGGGGATAGTAATATCATGTATGTGACACAGTCCTAGGCTTCATATGTACACATACCTGTGGAAAAGCAAAGTCAAGAAATAGCATTTATAGAAGCATCCTAAGATGGTGCCTTTGTGATGCAATGGGAATACGTTGAAGTCACATTGAAGGCAAGAGTTCAAAAAAAAAAATTCATTGCATGTCAATATTGTCCCATCATTTCTACATCTTGGTGCCATTCACTTCCAGTACAGTGAATTAGCACAAAATCTGCCCATATGACAGCAGCAGAAAAATGTGTGGAATCATACACTCAAAAGAAAAAAAAAAATCAATACAGCCACAATTTTTTTTCTTTTAAAGAGGTTACTAATGTGAGCTTTGCAGGCACAGAAATATAAAAGAATACATAACTATTAATAATCTCCTTGATTATATACTATAAATAGCCATAAAAAGAATACCAGCCTGCAATAAATGGTATCAAAATGTTCTGTTGGCCGTGAATGGTTCTACTGAAACAACCTTACAGCCTGCTCAAGACAGGTGAAATGCACTCCATGAAGGGGAGCTCGGAAAGTATCCCAATGCAGTAGTGGAGGGCACTGAGCTTATTTGATGTGACACACTCCATTCATCTTCATGAAAGTTTCAAACTCGTGAGATACAAACTGATGTCTATTGTCATTTACTAGCAGTTCTGGCAAACTACAAGGTGTGAACACTTCACACAGCTCCCTCACAAGCGCGGAGCGGGATGATAGCTTTGACGGCACTGATGGATGGTGTCCTTACGGCCAGGGGAAGGAGACTCGCATCAGCTCTGACACTGCGGGATCTATCAGCTGTCTGCAAGGCCAGGCGGATCACAGAGCAGCACCGCGGCACAAACAGGCAACAGTGCTGAGACTTCACTCGCTCCTCAGGAACAAAGCCCGGAGAGTTTGATGACTGCTCACAGGACACCGGCTGTGAAGTTCACAGATGAGCTGTCCTTTTGCCCTCACTCTTTGAAACATATATGCTACGATGTGTAGACATCTCCCAGCATACACAGCAAAAAAAAAAAAAAAAAAGAAATAAAAAAAGAAAAAAAAATCACTAGAAGAATGGTGGCCAGCAGCTTGCCCTATACGTCCATATAAAATATACCTACCTGCATGTCTTCAGCCTCTTGCATCAGGAATGTTTATGAATGAGGCTCAAACTCACCTTGGGCAGGAGCTACTACAAAAAAGCTACTTCAGTAGTCAGCCAATTTATTAATTTCTTTAACTATTGAATCTATCCATCTGCTTTTGTCAATGGAAAATCCTGCTAGGAATCCTCTCAGAGTCTGTTCTCTGGGACAGTTTCAATATGATCTTTAAAAATTTTTAGCAAAAAAACAGCACCTTTACCTAGCCTTCCCTGGACCTCTGAACACTCAGATACAGTTTTCTTAATTATAGCCTAATAGCGTTTTTAATCATTCCAAGTTATAATGAATAGCATCAGGGAAAAGAAGCAGATGATAATGTAATATGTGGCACACTGGCAGAACTCAAAGCAACTGTTAAAGAAGGGTATAATTATCCCCACTTTACAGGCCTGCAAAATGAGGTGTAGGGGGGTACGTCTTTCCCTAGGCACAGAGAAAGTTGGTAGCAGAGAAAGCAGGACCCTGGTCATGTAAAACTCTTTTGAAATGTGGAGCAAATGAGCAAAAATACACTGTAAGAATGAATTGGAATAAACCCCAATTCAGATCAGTATTTTAAAAACAATTGCACCCTGCTTAACATGGAAGGGTGAGGTGACTGTATTACTTTATTGACTCTTAATTAGAAATATGTTTCCTTTATCATCGTCTTTTCTATAGGAGATCAAGATGCACAAGAGAATTTGATCTCAAGTCAATACAAAAATACTGGGAATAACTACTCTTCCATAAATTAATTCCAGCCCTTTAAGAGAAGGTAAAAGGTAAAGGTAAAACAAAGGTAAAAGAAGGTAAAAACTGACCATAGAAATGAATAAATTGTTGGGATGTTACTAACATCCCAAAAGCTACTAACATGTAGCTTTTAGGTTCCTACATTTTAATTCCTCCTGAAATGCATTTTCAACTATCTGATAGATATTTTTCTCTCCCCGTATAGTCGCAGGGTAGACGCTGTGACCAAGACCCTGTGTTCCCAGGACACCCTTACAAGAGCTGTTCAGCATCTTCACTTGTCACGTTACTAACAAGGCTGTTGTAATTCTCAGCGGGACCCAATCCCTCCAGTTAATCTGGTCACTTTTATATGACAGCTAAGTTACTAATGCCTATAAAACTTCATATTCAAATAGTATTCCATGATACTCTGGAGACTAATATCACTTATTCAGTGAAAATATAACTGGTTTAACTTATAAAACAACCAGGTAAAATTTATGGTATATTTTGTGTACCATGCTGCTAATTAAACACTGCCTATCTGTAAAAAACATGAAGCCTAACCTTGCAATTGTAATATTTCAGACAATTTTGTTACTATTTTCTAGGGTGTGCTCTCTAAAGCTCTTTGAATACTTGTGCCAGTTTAATTTAGCTGTTTGCCAGCAATTGGAACTGATGTAACATTTATGTTACCAACATGAATGTTAAAGAAAAATTTCATTCAGATAAATGTATTTTGCAGCTTTTTTATTCTAGAAATGACTCGCTCATGAGAAATGTAGTTTGCTAATATCTGGCCATTTACTGAGTTCAAAAAACACCCTATGCTGCAAACGTGTACATGTAACCACCAAGGTTATCAACCACAGATTGGGTTTATTCTTTTTTTTTTTTTTTTTTTTTTTAACAGTGCTTTATCACTTCCATGTTTTGGAATATGTTGCAACATTACAGTTATTCAATATTTATGATATTCAAAGATATTAAAATGCTAACACCTTATACCTAGCGAATGAAAAGCAAGCAAAACATCTACCAGAGAGACAGGAAGAAGCAAAGTTAGAACCTGATTCAAGAATATGCTGACTGGATCTAAGGCTAAACATCACATTAAAATAATAACAGCTAGTCCACCTAGGAAGCCTTTCCCTGGAAGATACCACAGAAGATTTTCCCAAAGTACTTTATCAAACCAACAGCTTGGTTTGGGTATCTTGATCTTATATTGCATATGAAATATTTGAGTCCTCAAAGTAACTGACATGGTAGCAACCTGTCAGCTTGACAACATGGTCAGCAAAGACAGCAGACAACTTCAGATGCATTTTAGAGCATTCACTGTGTTAAAACAGCTCTGCACATATTGTTTCAATTACATGGCTCTGGTTTTTATTTTACTAACACAGAAAGCAAATGCAAAGTACAACAAAATTGTCAAAAATTAAAAGGAAAAAAATAGCTATGGAATAACCCTTTCTTGTTGATGTCTGTCAAACTAAGGGCTTCATAAATTCCCTGTATAATCTTTAAACCTGCAGATTCATTTTATTCCTTATCAAACCACAGCTCCAGCTGCCAAAGTACTCAGAATATCCAAAGGAAAAAGTGCCTAGAAGACGCAATGCACATAACCAGTTATTAGCTGGGATCCTGATTTTGCAGCCAACTTCTTAAACAAAAAACAACAACAAATATGTGCTCAGAATTTACAGTTTATTTCAATGTTCTGTGGTCATTCTGGGCTCTATATGAAACAAATGCAGAGTAGGCCCTCTGCTTGCAGTCATCGTGTCTCAAATAACCCGTATTACTTCTTTTCAGCTTTTTAAAGGCATAATTAGGCAAGATTAGTGTAGTACTTTACCTGAAACCTGTGCCAGTACTGGCTGAAAGCCTTACCAGTCTGCAACATGTTTTTAGCTGATTCACATTAGAGTGATTTCATGAGCATGACCAAAATTTCCAGCAGAAGCTCACTCACCTCGCCCACTGTTACAAGGGAAGTGCTGACTGCACATGCTCAAAGAGAGTAAAAAACAGAGAAAAATAATACTTACTAACAGACTTGCTTGATGCCATTCATGATCACATTGATGTCAATGCCCTAGCACAAAGCATCATTTAACTCATAAGAAATTAAAACTGTGGAGGTCTAGATCAA
Source organism: Nothoprocta perdicaria (assembly GCF_003342845.1). Lineage (NCBI taxonomy): Eukaryota > Metazoa > Chordata > Aves > Tinamiformes > Tinamidae > Nothoprocta > Nothoprocta perdicaria. The sequence goes on from NW_020455965.1 coordinate 2,897,281, forward strand.
GTGTAATTTATGAGGTCTGTGTGTTCGCTTATTCTTTTTAGCTGATCCACAGACAATTTGAATGTAAATGAATATATCTAATATACGGTAACATATCAACTGAATAAGCTTAGTCCTTTAAAGAATATGTAATAATAGGTAATGTAATAATATGTATTTTATATACCAAAAAAGCTTAATTCTTCTGCAGTTAAGCCATAAGGAACAGACCTGAGAGCTGAAGGTTTGTGTCATCAGTCCAGAACATCAGGCCTTCTCTCTGCTTTTCTCAAGCGAGAGTGCCACAAAATCACTACTTAGAATATTCGCAGGCATGCTTTTTTTCATTGTTATTGTTAATTACAATGATTTGCAAAATTTCTTTCTGTTATCATTCATAGTGGCAAAAACAAGTGTACGCGTCTTGACATTTTCCAAAAGAAAGCTCTTTTTTTCTTGACCAAAGCTGGATTTCAATTTTCTGACCAGTTGCACTGCAAGGGGCACCCCTACTGCTTTTAGTTTCTCTAAGCAAGCATATAATTGAAATACAAACCAACCCACAAAATTCTGAGCAGACGGAAAGAGAATTACAAAGCGCAAACAAAAGAGTGCTACAGAGGCAGAACGAGGGAGCAGCTCGTTTCCAGCACACGCAGAGAAGTCGCCTTGGAGCAGTGTGCTCAGAGCCCCGCACTTGCGGGATCAGCTGAGGATCCCCTTCATAGCATCTTCAGAAGTATTCGCCACGTGGATTTTATTATTTGCAGACTCATTTTCTTAGCGTGGTTTTGAACACGATACTCTAAGTGATGAAGTAGACTGAAATCAATTGATGAAAAAGGCTAAAGATGGAGAGAAATTTTATTATCAAGGGCACTGAAAATGCGGCTGAGCTGCTTTAAATGCAGATATGTGTTCCCAGCTAGTCTAATCGATCCCATATAATACATGTAATTGCAACTTTATATCTTATTATTGTCTCCAAGGGGGGTTTGTGGAAACAAGATGCTACACATTACACATTTCTTACCATAACACACAAATATTAAATTATGGTTATAAAGAATAGAAACATGGAAACCTTAGTGAACAATAGGTGTCACTTTTATTCATGGCAAATCTCATTTGCAGAGATGAAGCGCAAGGACAGTGTCTTGCCTCCTCCAAAGCAGCACAAAAAAAACATTCATCTGCCTATGATCAAAAGAAAACCTACTCCTAGTAATCCCTCCTAAACAGATATCTAAGACAATGTGAAAAAGTTACACCCAGTCCTTCTCGAATAGACTCAGTTCTTTCAGTCTTTCAACAAAGAACACACCTTTCGTTCTGTTAATCATTGCTATTTTTTCCCCCTCAAACCCTCCATATTTCAATATCCTTTTTTTTTACCTACCCATTAGGAATGGACACGTTATTCCAAGAACTATTATTTTGGTAATAAATGCACAACTAATCCATTCTTTTATTCTTAAAATATTCCCCTCTTTTGGCACCTACAGATCCCATTAGCCTTTTTGACTACAGTGTTAAGTATTAAGAACACATGCACATCTCAATATTCACCATTAAATTCTTTAGTACCTATGCAACAAATTTGTTCTCTATTTCCCTGTTCCTAGATATGATTTTTTTCCTTTAATTTTTTATCCTCTTCACTACTTTAATTTCATGAACTTAATACATTGTGAGTTATAGATTTTTGCATGCAAAGAAAAATCATTCTCCTCTCTCTCATGACTTTGGCACAACGGGGCATGGTTGGTCAGAAGGTTACAGATCCCAGAAAAGGTCATCTGAAAATAGTTTTTCCTTGAAAAAAAAAGATAAAGGTCAGGTCTGTGGCTCATATAGGAGACAGTTTTTAGCTAAATAACGGTCCTCTTCCCACCAAAAGCCATTCACCAAAATGCAAAAAAAGACTCACTTGTCTCAAAGGAGGGCAATATCTTCTGAGGCCTTCTGATGTGAGGTCACCGCTGACTCTGTTTTTGGCCCCGTGAACATCTGTATGCAGAGTCCTAAAATAATGAGTCTGCCATAAATTCTTTAGATTGTTTGAATGTATTCAGTGCATGACTCAAGTCTTCTGACAAATAGTGCCGGTTTTGACTGTGAAAGGTTTATGCACTCAAGTGACACTTTTTCAGAAAAAAAATCCAAGTATTTGCTTACTAGAACATATATATATATATATATATATATTTTACAGAGAGTTCTGTGATGCACATTTTCAGATTATCTTCCATTATGATACGTTTCACCAGTCTGAAAGAACACATACCCAGGTGATAGTCTGCTACACTATCCAAAGCAAAAATGACAGATGACTTAAATGGTGGCTAAAGACCTGTCTCTAGACAGGTGACTAAAATTGTCAAAGTCAGTCAAACAATTTTACAACAAACAGCATGGTTACCTTTATCCCGGAGCAGCTGGTAAAGGACTTGGTCTGAAGTAGGGCTATACACTCAGGGAATAAACTGGGCTTGAAATAATCTCTGGCCTATCTATGTTTGCAGTGTGATAATATGAAATACACTTTTTTTATACAGTATCCATTTCCTTCATTCTAGAGATGGCCACATGAACCAGACTTAATGTCTGAATGGGGACCACTTCCTTTGATTTGTGATTTAAAAAAATAAGCAAGCAGGCAAAGCAGTGAGCATCAATAAATATCACAAAAGGAAACTACAGAGGAAATACACACTGAAAGCTTCAGCATCAGCTCATACTTCATAACCCTGAAGTTTTCTAAATTCAGCTAGTAACAGTCACGAGAAACAAATTACTCTATATTCTGCAATGTATGTCATGAAATAATATTAAATGAGGACCAGCTGTGAAACAGAAAAAGAATAGTGAGGAATTAGTCTCTATAGGAAAAAGAATAACAATTCTTCAGGAAAGACCTCTTCCAAGAATGACAGATCATAGGGGATTAAATATGTTCCCTAAAGGGAGAAGCAAGGTCCTAGTTAAAACAGGTACCCAAGAATTTAGCAGGCAAGGAAAAATAAACCAAGTATAGAACAACACACAAGTGATCATTAACAAGATGAAGACAGACCTTAAGTTACTACAGAAGATCTTTTTCTGAACAAAATTAATTTGGTTGACTCCGTTGCCAAGAGATGTTTGGGAGACAGCCAAGAGACTTATGGCAATAAATCAATAGGAAATAAAATAAACACAAATTACAGATATTGTCAGAAAGTTAGTGTATAAATGTCTTGCTTTCCATAATACAAGCTAACTTATCCTAATAGTTCCAGCTATTTTTACAGAGAAGGGTATTTCTACAAAAATTGGCACTGACCCTGCGGACAGTCAAATGAACTTTCTAGGTGGGATAAGTGGAGAGAAGCAAATAAATCTTCCCTTTGATCAACATATCTTTTAAAAAAAAACAGCTTAAGGGACTGATAATGAGTAGACTACAATATAAAATTCCCTCCACTACTGACTAGGTCAGTTTTCAAATGAGAAAGAACTTCAGGAAAAGCCCATATACTACAAAGTGTGATGGCTAACACTACCAGCAGAACTTGTATTCTTTGTGAGAAATCATGATATTAGGAGGCATAGAGAAGACTAAAGTCATTTTTCAAATGAAATTTTAAAAAGAATACAGTACATGCAGTCATCAAAAACTCATGGCAGTACTCTGTGTAATGACTGCATTTGGGAATATAGGAAATTATATTCTGTCCTTCTAAAAAGGTGTCTAACTTCATTTTGAGAATTCATTCTTTTATAGAATCCACTCTGTTATGCAAAAGTACATACAATTTGTCTTATGTTTTACCACAGGATGAAGGAAGATATTTAAAGGAAAGGAATGACCCCTTGATGTATAAAGTTTTCAAAAGGTATCTTCTAGGATGAAATCACCATATGTATATATATAGCCAAGATATAAATTAGCACAATTATAATCAGCAACATGTACTTCTTTATTTGAGATGATTTTCCTTCCATATAGTAAACAGAAAGATCCAAAAAATCAAGCTATCCATCCTTCCATGTCAAGGAGTGCACGTATAAGCAATTGGAATGGATAATTTGAAATAAAAGTAATACAGAAATCTCACTGTCCCCATTCCTCTCCCTTCTCTGCCCATATATACACCACACAGGAGAGGTGAAGTGCTTAGCAGCATGATAAAATGATATTCCAATACCAGCCACTATAGGGAACTGACTTTCAGCTTCCAGACAGTCTTTAGGTTGGCCTTATTGCTTCGGTTGTACAGTCAGAAAGTTATTTAGCTGTACACATTATGTTCTGAGTGGGCTGAGTGCATGTAATTTATGACTGTTGCACTTTAATGCATATTTAATAAAGCTGCAGACATTTATACACCAAATCAACTGTGTCAATTTTGTTTGCTTTGGGAGGATGGAGATGTCCCATGGCAATGCTGACACTCCTAGTGAGAGATTTAAATTGTAAGACATTTCATTTGAGAGGAGTGCACTTTTAATATACTGTAGCTTGATACAGCAAAAATAATCAGCAAGGGCTGACTAACGGATACAGGGAATAAGAGAAACAGGATAAGTCTCTTAAAGAGTCTCACCTTTTGCTTTCAGACAAAAAGAAGGAAATTAGATACTGGCTGGCTCAGAAAACCCCCAACCAACAAACAAAGCTGACAAATTTAACTCAGATTTTAAGGGGACAAGAGGGGTGTATGGAAAGCAGAGGAAGGAGGGTAATCTTTCTAAATACGCATTGTCTACTGAAGTTCTGAACATCATGTTTTTCCCATATAAGGACATTTGGATAAATAAAAGGGGCTTTTTTTTGCCATTGAGATCCAGTGCAGAAGCAGACTCTATATCCTGATCGCTGTTCCTACATTTAGATACAGAAGTAAATACCTCCTTTTTTTCTTTTATTTTGTGGGAGACATAACTTGCTATAGTAATTGCAGTTTTAATCTTAGATATTTGTACTCGTTACAAGAAGATACATAAGTATTTCATAATTTCTCATGATTTTTCTTAAATCAATGAAAATGTTAGGGCAACAGTATCAGCTGCCTCAATAATATATAAGGCAGAATAACAATTCTTCAGGAAACCAGTTAGCTATACATGCAAGCCATCTTACATCCAGCAAAATCTGTACTGACGCTAGCTCTGTTATTTAAGGGGAAGATCTGGACTGCAGTCTTGATTTTGACAGCCATTCATATGGATACACTTTACCTAGCCAAGCCTCGATACTGCTAATAGCATGGGGGTCGGCAAGGATTAACTCCTTGGCAGATTTGAAGGGACCATGCCAAGTCGCACACTGCTGCAGCTATACAGCGAGCAGTAGCCAAAACAGCTAATTTGAACATGTGTGGATATGTCAGAGCACTGATTTTAGGACAGACATGCCCTTTAATGCCCAAGTCATGCCCACCATCAACAGCATGATTGCTGCTGCTGAATTAGGTTGTTTAGAAAACTACTTTTTCATATAATAGGCAAGACCTACTCTGCTTGGTAATGAAAAAAACAGTGAAATAAACACCCATATCTGAATTTGAATTTGATTGGGGATCCTAAAATCCAAACTAGGCAATGTGCCTGAGAGATGTTAAAAGTGCTGAAGTCAAGAATGAAGAACTGAGGCATACACAGAATATATTCTGAAAGGATTGATGACATCAAAAAAATGTGGTCCTAATTGAAAGAAGAAACTGCAGCACTCAGCAAAAAAATGTCTCAGAGCACGTTTAATTTCTAGTAATAAAATACAAAAAAAAAAAAAAACTGCAGTACAAACCACAGTAACAAGAACCTGGAGATGATAAACCTCTTGTTTTTTAATCAAATATCTACCTTTCTTACCTCCCAACCAGAAGCTAAGACTGTCTATCATCACACAGCAAAAACCCATTCAATATTTAATTCAATCTTTCTAAAGATTCGTTCAATCTTTCTAAATAAGGAATATGATACTTGATCCTACGTGCATGGGGTGTTTTCCAGACTGAGATACAAGGGAATGTGACCCCAAAACTGCCTGTGCAGTAAGTATTTTTGGAGACAGGATATTTTTGTTATAGCAGCAGAGGACAACACACTAAGTTAAAGGCTGTATATTCTGAAAGCATGATTTACTCCTGCTCATCTGGTGCCACTGACTCTATCCTCATTGTGGATGATGAGAGTATGAAATCATTTAAGGCTACAAAATCCTTCTAAATCAATACTACTCAGTCCAGCAGTTCAAGGGTGCAAAAAAATAGACTGTATTGACTGTTTTCTATTCTACTGAATATATTTAAATTGGACCTTGAGATGACCATTTATTACACTCCATGTTATGGGTTCCCCAAAATAAATGACTTTTTGACATAAACTTTCAGGCATTCTAAATCCAACTTCCACACTGCTTGAGGCTAGAAATTTCATCTAAATATTATTGAATTCCAGCACAACATTAGCATGCAGAGATATTTACAATAACACAGCCATTACAACTCAATCAAAAGCTGATTTCAGCCAGAATTATGCAGAATTAAATCTTGCAGGATTCAAATTATTAAAAATCAGAGACTCAATAAAGTGTGGTCTAGGAGTCCCATTTATCAAGGGAGCAGAAGTGCCTCTACAGTTATAGTGACTTTTTCATATATATTCTGCAAGAATTTGCATGCATTTTAAAAGATCTGAGTTTAATTCTTATGGAATTCAAGTAACTACACTATATTTATATGGCAATAGAAGGCAACTCAGAATCATTTCTTTATGTTTTCCTTTCTACATTTCACATTTTAAATACATTAGTTTTTATTTCTGGTTCCCACTGGGTAGAAAGATACTAAGCCAAAATGTGAGAAATGTATGTATGCTTTGTTCCTATAAAAGCTGAATCAATGTACCATTAAAAGTAGCTAGAATGAATTCAAAGCAACAATTAAAAACAACATTGCTATGCAAATAGTGTATTGAAAGTAATTTCTCACTTATTATAGTTGACCAGAATGATTGTTTGCAAAATTCATTATACCCATTTTGGCCCTTTTCCAGCTAACCAAGGGGGAGAGAGTCCAGTTCTCCAAAGAAAGGCTTCTCTCCCTCCATTTACTCCCCAGCCCCTTCCATCAAAATCCTTCATTCAAAACACTCCCATCATTCACTGCTCAGTTTTCACTTTTAACTATTCGATGTGCGATAGAAGGAGTCCTGGCACCTGTCTCCCTGCTTTGCGAAAGTATAAATCCTCCTCATCTTGCATTTCTCTCCTAACCACAGCACTAAGATCTTAATCCACATGCTTCCAACACACACACAATGAAAGGCTAGTTTGGCCCTTTATAAAATAAAAAAGGAACAGATCTTCAGCCAGTGACTTCAACTGCCACTTTACAGCAAATAAACATGTAGCTACATAACAATAACACTGAACTAATAATGTAGGCTTTTAAACCTACATTATCTATTCCTCTGGTTTTGTTCCTCTTGTAAATGATGTTAACTGCATTTTTGAGTGGTTCCCAATCATAATCGTACTAAACCAATGTAATGAAAGTCACATACACAAGTTAAATGCTCAGTCTGAACACGTGTTTAATTTGAAAGATGATTAAGAATTGCCATTGGCAATGATGAAATATCACAGGTTGTGTGACACAGTCCATTCTAACAATAACCAAAATATTCTAAATAGCCTAAAACTACATTATTCAAAGAGAATAGTGCCAAAAGAAAATGCCTTGTGCATTTTCACAATAGCAAACTTAATTAGCCTTGATCATAGAAAACTTTCCTAGGGAAATAAAGAACTGAACTACCTTGTTCCTACCACAAGCTACAGCTCATAAAGCTAGAAGATACTGGCTAAAGCAGCCGCCATAGGCAGCGTACCTGGCACTCCGGGCAGGACAAGCTTAACAACATGGACCTGCTTTGTGGTCTGTCTCTTACCTAATTCCTTTCTCTTGCCCTGCAGCAGACACTGAACACATACAGGTTCTCCAGGACACATCTTCATGAACCAAGCTGCACTGCAGAACTGGGACCGCTTTTTCCTTTGGGGCATTCCTAACAGCTTCATCACATGCAGTGCAATCACTACAGTTTTAACTACACGAGGATCTGACCCCAGGCTTTCCACTCTCATGGCTGGAAAGGAAGGATTTGTCTCTGATCTGCCATTCTCCAACTTTAATTTCATCCTTATTTAAGATTAATTCCAAATTGACCAATAATTCTTTAAGTAAACAGCTCAAAATTAAAGGGAAATAAGCTTAGTATAGCTCAGTCAGCAGTAAGAACAATCCAACAGCTAAACCACCACTAAAGAAAGGTGTTAAAACACCATCTGTAGATATATTTAAAAAGGGATTATAGGACACACTGAAGATTAGATGATCTAACATCTCTTCCAGATGTAATCTCTAGGATTCTATTGTTCAATTGGCTTAACAAAGCACAGTTGTATTAAAGCACTCACAAAGCCCAACAGTACAAGGCTACGCATGAAAAATTATCATTGCCTGAACAAGGAATGGTCATATAGTAATCACCAGTGACTTGATTTTAAAATTACGTCCCACAAAATTGAAAGTGTGTGTTCTTCACTCCACAGCCTTGCTATTTTTTTCTCATTTTCATTTGTGCAGCATTGTATTTCAGTGAACAAATGGGCCAAAATTCACTTCCAATGCAGGGCACAGACCACAGTTAACGAAAGCCTCAAGGGCACAAATAAAAACAGAATTTGCCCCTGTAAAATACAAATTATACAACAGAAGAAAGTGAAAAAATTAAAATAAAGAATTAAGTAATTTAAAAATAGAACTTGTCACTTGTCACTACTGTCAAATGCCTATCATTACATTGTATGATGCTCTTTGACATGTCCAAAGAGAAGAGATTATTTTGCACTTGGGAAACATATTTTAATGTCACTTAAACTTTTATGCTATAACAAACTTCAGAAAATGATCTTCTCCTCAAAGAAAGGAAATGACTTGTTTATATTGAAACTTTGTTGTTATGTTTTTTTCGCTAGAGATTTCTGAAATAAAATGGTAAAATTGCTACACGGAAAATATGTCTGTATGTGTATTTGTATCAGGGAGAGAAACTGTTTTCCTAAGCAAATGAAAAAGTAGCCCTTTAAGGACTTAAAATCTTTAAATCACCTTTATGAAAGTTAATACATTTAATAGTCTTTACTATGGATGAGTAAAATTTTTTCATTCACAAGAGAATACATGAATTAAGACACATTCTCAGACATAATTAAATATAGTTGCAAGTATACAAAGAGATCTAATTCAGATATCCCTTATGAAAGTGCAAGTACAAAGTTAAACAACAATGCATCAAGAAATCATCTGTAATGATTTTGGCCCGTTATGTTTCTTTAACACATAGGGAATTATCCAATGAAATCTTGAGACAGCATTTATTCATGAAGAAATGTTCACTTTACAGCATATCTTTTACACCCAGTGTTCCCCAAAGCATTTTGAAAACCAGCATCTTAGGCACACTCTGGAAATGTCCACCCCCAGAATAGAGCTTTGGAAATTATCACATCTTTTAAGTGCAAAGGAAAGTCCCTGACAAGAGCAAAGGAGTTTCCACCTTTCCTCTCAATTCTAATCAGTAACAAGGAATAAAGAAATAATTCCACCAGAAATAATTCCACGAATGTCAACAGGGCATTTTTTAATACAACTCGCAATGCTAAAATTGACAGCAATCTTCTTGCAGACTTTAAATGGAAGAAGAATAAATGTGTATTAAACTAAAGATGAGCCCTTCTTTTCTTGATGACTGAGATTACAACACTTTCACCTGGGCATAAGCTGGCTGTACCCCACATCAGCTGAATTACACAGATGTTTTTCCCCCAATTACTTTGATGCATATATGAGCATTATTGAAACAAGTACACTAAAGAAGTATAAAATGCACACTTTCCTAAGTTTTATTCATAGAATCATAGAATCATAGAATGCCGAAGGTTGGAAGGGACCTCAGAGGTCATCGAGTCCAACCCCCCTGCTCACGCAGGGTCACCTAGAGCACGTGGCACAGGGCTGCATCCAAGCGGGTTTTAAAGATCTCCAAAGAAGGAGACTCCACAACCTCTCTGGGCAGCCTGTTCCAGTGCTTTGTCACCCTCACAGTGAAGAAATGCTTCCTTAAGTTCCTGTGGAACTTCCGATGCTTCAGTTTGAAGCCATTTCCTCTAGTCCTATCCCTGCCCACCACTGAAAAGAGGCCGCCCCCCTCCTCCTCACTGCCTCCCTTGAGGTATTTATACACGCTGATCAGGTCCCCCCTCAGCCTCCTCTTCTCCAGGCTGAACAGACCCAGCTCTCTCAGCCTTTGTTCATATGGTAGATGTTCCAGGCCCCTGATCATCCTGGTAGCCCTGCGCTGGACTCTCTCCAGCAGCTCCACATCCCTCTTGTACTGGGGAGCCCAGAACTGGACGCAGTACTCCAGATGTGGCCTCACCAGGGCTGAGTAGAGGGGGATGATCACTTCCCTCGACCTGCTGGAGACGCTTTTCTTAATGCACCCCAGGATCCCGTTGGCCTTCTTGGCCACCAGGGCACACTGCTGCCTCATGGTCAACTTGTCGTCCACCATGACACCCAGGTCCCTCTCTGCGGGGCTGCTCTCCAGCAGGTCCACCCCTAATCTGTACTGGTGTCCAGGGTTATTCCTCCCCAAGTGCAGGACCCTGCACTTGCCCTTGTTGAACCTCATGAGGTTTCTCGCCGCCCAGTCCTCCAGTCTGTCCAGGTCCCTCTGGATGGCAGCACAGCCCTCAGGGCTATCAGCTACTCCACCCAGTTTGGTATCGTCGGCAAACTTGCTGAGGGAGCACTCCAGCCCTTCATCCAGGTCGTTAATGAATAAGTTGAACAGGACCGGACCGAGAACTGACCCCTGGGGGACACCACTAAGTACAGGCCTCCAGCTGGACTCCGCACCATTGACAACCACTCTCTGCACCCTGCCATCGAGCCAATTCCTAATCCAATTCCTCATGTTCTCAAAGAGTATAAAAGCATAACAATAGGGTGAGAACATGATTTTTGGTGTTTGCACAGCACCTACCAAAACTATCGAATGCAATGTGGAGGTCCAACTCTCATTTAAATTAATGGGGAGAAGATACTCCAAATCCCCTGTGATCAGCCATAAGAAATATAGTATTATCACCTTTTACAATAGTCCATCTCGAGTCAATTGCGCTCTAACAGTAAAGCAATAAAAATTTGGTCCATACACTTTAAGATAAATAATTCACCAAAAGAAAAGGAAAACTGAAAGTTCTGTTAAATAAAAATGAATGAAAGAAGAATGAAAATTCTGTTAAAGAGAAATAGAAGCATCAGTAAATTATGCTAAAAATATTTTCTCTTAGAGAGAGAAATGTTTGAAAATATATTTATTTAATTTTATAATATCAGATATATTTGTTTCTAATCTGGAAAAGCGTATATAATTTTCTTTTTTCTCTGTCAGGACAGAAAGCCTTATAACCAATTGTCCATACTCACTCTGACTTTCACTACTTCTAAGGACTGTTAATTCATCGAGCTTGGCTTGTTTCTAGTTGATTTTCATGGGATTTAACCCAGACCATTTCTAAATGTTACAAAAATTACTTTGTATGATATATTACTTATTTTAATCAAATACATTTTTTTTTTCTAATTGTCACTGCTATGGTAAACTCACAGGGGATGGTCTGACTTGTGTACATTTCTGACAGTGAAATCGGTAACAACAGCTGCTTTGTGCCAGCTAGCGCATGTACCGTACCTCTCAAGCCTTGTCATTCACATCTCCCCTAATTACCAAACATCTGCTTTCCATTTCCATTAACACTGCACTACCAGCTTGTCTAGTTTAATACCAATGACCCTTGACCTCCCCCAAGGAAGACACTTTCTGTCAAAATCCCCCCAAAGCAGCCAGCTCTACACACTAAATTTGTATTAAAAACAACAACAACAAAAAATCATTACCCAAAGGAAAAGCCTGCAACTAGATAAATATGATTAAAAGTAATTCTGAACAAAAGCTGAAGGAAGCTTCCCTCACCAATTGTGTTCTATGTCTCCAAGAAGCTTAAGAAATGCCTTAAAGCCCAAAAAATCTGAATATCAAGTGTAATATAAAGCAAGGGGATATATGACAGATTACAGTAACAGCCTATAGGATAGGGTGACTACATATCTGGCAAATATAGAACTATTATCTGTAATGATATCTGTCTGTTTAAATAGAGATCATAATGGAAGGTCCCAACTGCCTTTATTATTTTTTTAATTATAGGTTATTATAATGGTGTTAATGTTCACTGGTTAATCCAGGATCCTAAAATTCAGAAGAATTATGACTCTATAACTTACAGCAATTCTTTTTCTTTATTCCAGGTTGTGATCTCATAAAAATTTATTCCTATTTGGAAATCAGATGGTACTTAAAATATTTAATAGCTTCATCTTGTTTTCAAGTTACAATATACTATAAAAGTGCAAGAATAAAAAAGGTTAAAAAAGGGGAAAAATCTTCTTTTAAAATGACTGTAGGATCTTACCGTTGACCCCCAAATTACAGAAAAGTCTTAAGTTTTCCTTAGCCTTGATGATTTTCTCACGCTGGAAAATGATGTGTAACTTAAGAGAAAGTGTTCCTCCAAATGCAATTGATGGGAAAGGGGAATCATACTGTAGGAATTCTGAGAATAAATATGATGAAATTCAAGCTGAGCCTCTCCCCTTTTCACTACAATAATCTAATATATATTTGCTTTTCCGCTCCATAGTTTTCCACGTACCTACTTCATTAACTGTGAGGCAAATATCCAGAATACCAAGGCATTTGTTTGTCTCCATGACCCAGAAATGGTATTGCTAGAAATACTGGCAGTGGGTTCATTGCCTTTTACAGCACAGCTCATTTCTACTCAGGGGATGGACATTCAAGAAAGATTTACACCAGTGAAAATGCAATTCTAGAACATATTCCTCAAATCTGTCAGATATTATATGTTCAAGCTTAACTTTACTAATAAATGTGAAAGATAAATTGCTGATGGCATGGGAAGGAAAATCAGAAGGTAAAATCATTAGCAGGCAATAATGCAACATCTTGCTATTTTATACCACTAAATATAAAAGCATTTATGGCACTTTGCTGCAGGGAATCTGCATTGGCATCAGCTCAGTGTTAGTGGATACCACCACAGACAATGAAACAAAGGAGAATTGGAGAATTAGAGAATGGGGTGATGATTTAGGGCTGCCGGACAGCTTTTTGGTTGCCTTTTTACTAAGAGAAAGAGATAGCAGAAGAGAATGTTGGAAAAATAATGGTAAAGACTATGGGATTTCAATGTATAGTATCGTTCTAATTGTCAGCCTCCTCCAAGAACCTATCACAGAAAAACAGTTTAAGGGAAAGGGGAAAAAAAAAAGATCTTTTAATCTCAACAATAAAAGCATTCCAGCCTTTGTATCTGCTGACTTACAAAAAAGTGCTTTCTAACAACAAAAGATGGAGCAGTAATTACATAAATCTCTTCATTCTTGATGAAGACACAATGGAGTATAAGGAAATCAATAGTGTTTCTGCTGTTATTCTTGTTTTTATTATGAGCTGAAAGCAAACTTGTTAAAATTGGATTCTGCTTCTTGTATGTGTGTGTCTGTGTGTATGAAAAAAATAAATTAAAATCCAACAACACCAAAGCAAGAACACACAGCCTTTAAAAGCTTAGAAATTATTTTCACCGTAAAATACTTAAGACTTATGATGCTGTGAAATCTCACATTAGGAAATGGGTATTATAAGAGCGATTTACCATTTTACATATATGTTGAAAAATTGATAGCATAAAAAATACTGTTTTAGTGGTTGTTCTGCAGACAGCCAAAATGCCTAAAGGTTACCAACAAAATTGAAATCCGTGTATTAAGTAAACTAAATGCACCCTGAAGTCAAATGTTTCCACCTTATTTTCAATAAATTGGCTGTAATGATTTTATCCCACAACATACATTTATAATATATGCCGCTCGAGAATGAGTAATACCGTTGATTTTGCAAAGAAAAGGTGGAAATTATTGCATTTAAAAATAATTAATAGATGGGTCTGCATACCTTTGAATTAAATTAAAAGAAAAATATTTCTTTTTTGTGGAGATGATTGCATTCATATCCTGTTTGGTGTGAAAAGTAGATTCCAAAAAGCTTTTAACTAATTTGTTCAATTTGTTTCAAAGCCAACATGAATAGGCTTGGTGCAAATTCAGATTCATTAAAACTTAATTAATATGCATCATTATGCAAATGAGGTTGCAGTTAATGAGTTCTTAAAAGAAGCTTTCTTTAATTAGTTCAGTTTTAATGGCATCATCATTTATCTGACTTGTTTTTAAAGCCACATGACATACAAAAAGTGACCATCCTCTACAATGTTGCAGTTTTCTGTTTCCTAATTGTGTTTCATCTTAATTCTTTAATGCTGAAAACTTTGAAAAAGTTAAATGTTTTGATGTTCAGTTCTACTGAATGTTATTTCAATTAAAAATACCCTGTTTTGTTTAGACTAGAGATATGTCTCTGTTCCTTTTAGTTATTTTGCCTTCTATTATCTAGTCACTGTTGTTTTTCCCTGCTATATATATGAAAAAAGGTGTCATATGTAACTGTAGTAATTCTTAAACTCTGAGATGATTTATTCCATGCATTATTATTTGAGTTCAGAAGGTTATATCTATACTCATAACACTTTACTAAAATGTGAGAGTTCATTGAGAAGTATTACTACTAGGAGAATCAGAGGAGAAATGTCGGTGTGAAACTAAGCAGGTTAAACAATTACCTCGGGAAATGAGAAGACAAAAGCAATGTACTTACACAACATTCCTTTAGTTTCATCTCTGGAAGCTTCAGAAATATAATAAGTTTTAAAACATCTTTAAATCTACAAAATATTGTGCTACATAATTACAATTATGTTTTGACAAGCTTTCTTCGGAACGTAAGTTGCATAAGGGGAAAAAAATTATAATTCTTTTACAAAGCTGTCACTTGCAACACAGTAGAACAAATGATTCTTAGACTATGAGATAAGTAAGATCTCTACAATGATCTAAACCTGACCACCTGCATAGTCATAGTCATAAGAAATCGTGAGACTCATGGGCTTCGTTGCTTGAATTTCAAAACCTCTACGCCCTAATTTTTAAACATCACTGAAATTGCTTGCAGTGACAGTAAACTTAAACTTTTTGTAATAGTTCTTTTTTCTTTTTTTTTTCCTGAAATAGATATAATGCAGCAGAGTTCTGGTCTGCAGCTAAGGATGCTGTTTATGAGTTAAGCTTGATCCCAAAATACACATATACAATTTGCATGTTTGCAAGTCAGATTCTGATAGGCAGTTCTAACCATCAGAGTGTAACACTTACCAAGAGTTTTGTATGCTTTTACCTTTTGTTTATTCACATATCAAACAGAAAGGACTTATGTCAACATAAAGACTCCTAATGTTTCCAGTGAGCTCTGAAAAGGGCTGTTGACATATTACATATTAAAGGAAAAAGGCTACTCTTTACACATTTCTGTTTAAATCTGTAGAGCTATTTGCATGAGCAAGGACAGTCTACCTCACTATGCACTTGAGGGATGAGACATTCAATAGACAGTTCTTTCTTCCAATCCTATTAGTTAGTGACCATCGATTAGAGCAGAACCTATGAGAGGAAATTTACTTTTATAATTCCCTGCAAATTTTGTAAGTACCCTGCATGTCATGGTGCCTTTTCCAGACTGCCCCTCACTTAAAAGCAGATCACTGAGATTAAAGAACAATATTAACTGATACTTAAATAATTTGGCTTGTATGTAGCATAGAAAAGCAGATTTTTAAGGAATGTTTTAATGTGTAAAACAAGCCTACGGAGACAGTATCATGCAGAGGAGGCCATATGGGAAAAGGCAGAGGTGCCTGTGAGACTCTGGTAGAGAATGGAGTAAAGAAAGAGGGAGAATATAAGATCTGGGCAGTGAAGAAGAAAATGACCATTCATATACAGAGGCAGATAAAACACTAATAGTACAGGGCATCTGAAAATCATCAGTAAACACTTACAGCATATTTGTGATTTGAGAAGATTAAGTGACAAAGGATAGCCAAGAAACTTAGAACAGAGGGCTAAAATTTCAGTACTTGGACATTTTACCAGGTTTGCCAAATACAGCAAATGAAAATTAATATGCCAGCTCCAACGCTTCGTCACCTCTGGACTTTGCTCAGAGAACAGTAGCTACAGAAAGCTCCATTTTGGCTCTAATTCCTAAATGGCTACACAGACCTATTAGAAGAGTCCAACACAGGCTTATCCTAACTTCTAGAAATCTAATACAATCTTTTCTCTGTCATCCACGTTTCACCCATCTAAACTTCCACAAGTTGGCCAAGTTCTGAAACTAATCAGGCACCTCTCCACCCATTATCTTCACCATTTCAAAGCCACAAAAATCCTGCACAAACACTTTACGAACTAAACAGATAAAGAGCAAGTTCAGTTTGACTGGGTGTCCTAGAAGGAAAATTTCAGCTACACAGGTGATGTTTGACTGTATTTTACTCCACTTCCATGAGTGAGTCACATGGAATAAGATAGCAAATGAAATCCCTAGTACCAGCATGAGATGCTTCAAAGTGGTGTGGGTTTTTTTTTGGCTGTTTGTTTGTTTGTTTTTTTTTTTTTTTTTTCTTTTTGCCTATTTTCGCCTACTTCATCTGTCTAGGGGGGGTGGCACATGGAGGCTACTTTGTAGCCAGGGCTACAAGGTGTCAAGTCTGTGACATGAAAGAACAGAGGATTCCAGAGAGGATCAGTCGACGGAATCCAAGAGTTTCCAGGTACCTACTGGTACCCAGAGCATCTACACATTCCTGTAAGTTTGTTGTTCTACCCAATATTACAAATATTTCTGTGATTATGCCTTTTTAACAATCAATTGCCAAACACTGATATTAAACAGCAAACATTTTGACAGGGCAAATTCCCCTTTTCTCTTTCATTCTTCCTCTTCTTATATAAATATTACAACTAATTAGCATCATTTCTATAAGACGAACAGAGTTCTTCCACCCACAAGTTGTTCTATCATTTGAAGCCTGGGTCAAATATCTAAAATGTCAAACTATCATCATTAAATTGATGTTTTAATCCTCCTTAATACGTGACAGAAATGAGCTGTCAATTACTAGAGGAATATTGACATTTTATTCCTGACATCAGTTTCAATGGAAGGAATAAAACACCAATTAAACAACAATTATACACCAAAGTATGACATGTTATATATTTGACATACAGTACAATATTAAAAAAAAATCACTTCTCACTAATAGTGAGGAGAATAGGAGTTTATTAAGAACATCAATTATCTCTTGTCTTAATGCTTTATTTTCGCACACTTTAGTTCTGCAGTGAAAGTTATGGTCCAAAACATCACTGGCCTCTTGAGTTAAAGGAATGAAGGAAAAGCACACAGGAAGTATTAGAGGAGACAATGACTGCTGTCTAAAATTCCACTAGCTCTCAACACTTCCTAGGATGGAAGTCCTTCTTCAAGGACAGAGACAGAAGATACAGGCATATTAAAATAGGAAGACTAATTTTAGGAAAGTTGTTTCTGTTTTCCAATATTTTCTCTATGATATTGATTCCCTTTTAACCGTCGGCATCCCTCAATCTGCACTCGTGTTGAGGAAGTGTTACTTTAGATGCAAGGAAAATGCTGTTCCAAAAAACCACATGGTTTCAGGGGATTCATCTATGCTGGATTCCCAGCAGAGCTTTGGGCAGAGCTCTAAACCATTAGGACCAGCTGTGTCTATGCCATAAAATTACTCTCCAGTGATTGCACGGAAAAGGCAAGTATTGGTTGAGCTCAATTGTATCTTTTGTTTTAGAGATAGCAAGTAGCTAGGATGTGTCAGTTCCTTCACCATTTCTAATGCCAACTCTTTGTGAGAAAGTTTTCTCATATTAGGCTTGAATTCCCTGTCTTTCTGGGGTATTGCCAGAAGATTTTTCTGTATATGAGACCAGGATATCTAGAATTTCCGTGTGCTTCCACTCTCACATATCAACATTAGAAGCTCTTCTTTTAATGTCAAGATGAGTTTTGAAGGATGGCTCTCTATTTTTAGAAGAAAAAGTTTTAGGATCCAGTTCCATTCACCTTTACAGTTTCACCATTGACTTTCACTGACACCAGAACTGGGCTTTATTTTTAAGTATCATATGGAAGCATTTCCTAGGGTTGAGATTCTTTGATTAAAATATTGTTTAAGTGTGGACAGTCATAGCAAAAATTCATTTTTGAGACACCACACTTGGCATACAAGGCTATAGCAGCACATTGTTGGGAAGCTTAAGTATGTCATGAAAACTATCTTCAGCAGAGGACAGCCAACAAGTTCTGCACTCAAATAACCACAAACCATATTGGATATTAGTTGTATTTACATTCAGGTGAAAGCTTCATTATATTTCTGAAGGTGAGAGAAAATCTTAGACTGAACAGGAATCAGTTCCTAGACTATCATTAGTGTCTCTCAAGTACAGATAAGAATGCTTAATTCTGATTTTCTGCTCAAGTAAAGAAGAAATTATTCTACTGGAAAATTGTGTGAAAGCACACAGACTGAGTTACAGTGGTTCAAAATATTACCATCCATCAGCTGAGTTGTGGTTACCTGTCACATGCACACCCCAAACTCTCCCAGCTGCAAACAAAAATATTTATTTATTTATTAAATAAGCTCCTATCTGGACAATCAGTTACTCTCTAAACTGCATTTTTTTTCCATTAAATAGTGACCCAACTTCCGTTCTCCTCCTAAGTTCTATACTCTTCAGTAACTCAGACCTCAGTTACATTAAAGTAAGTGTGACAGTATTCGTCACTTGCTCTTACCCTTCATTTTGCAATCATTCTCCTGTGGTGTAAATGACACAACACAATGGAGAATCAAACATATTTTGCGACCATCCTGAGATATCATCTCCTTTATATGCCAGCAATCCTTCTTGCCACTGCAATAACCATCTCTTCAACTAAAGAATGTACTCGAATAGTGGCTCCCTTTGCCTCTTAAGACAGGATATTCTCATGCTATTCTTCTCAGTGAACATCCTTCCTTTTTCTCTTTTTTACACCCTTCTTGTAGATGCTATTTCTCTCACAACTGACCTGGCTGGCAGATAAAGAAAAACAAAAATACATTTTATTTATGAAGCACCCAAGAAAACTTTGTTTATCTAGTTGTAAAACACTGTAAGGGGTAGGCAGTAAATAGGAAAGAGAACATAAAACTGATGAGCGCTTACCCTCTATTCCCTATTGATGCTTCTACTTAGCCCTGCTTAGCATTTCAATCTATATAAAGTCAATGGGCCATATAACCTTCTTCTATATACACTAACCAATTAACATTATTCTTTAATAGGAAGAAGTTTAGGGGATGTTTTTTCCTGTTTGATTCAAAGTAACATCATTACTGAAAGACAGTGATGATGAGTAGGTAAGTACCTTTCGCTGAAGACAATGACTGATTCAAATATATCTAAACCACTAAAAATAGGCATCTTTCTTGAATAAAAGGGCTGTTTAAGAAATACTTTCTTAATACTAAGAAAATGGGCAGGATTCTCATTACAACAGTTACAATTGCAAGACTACTTAGGTAACCATTAATTTAAACATTAATAAAAAAAATACAGTAAGATGTAGAAAAGTAAAAAAAAAAGGATTCTGTTGGATTAACATACAAAATGATCTCTCTCTTTTGTGTGGAAAAAAAAAAGTTTATCAAGTTCACTTTGTTCGGAGCACATTTACACACCATTTCACATGTAGTTTTTCAAGCACTAAAAATAATGCTGCAATACTTGCAGACAGTTTGGAGCAAACAGATTAGATAGTTTGGCTGAGGGAGGAGGTGGGAGGGCGTCCCAAGTGTTTAAGAGAGTCTATGGGGATTACTTTGAGGAAAGTTTTTCTATCAGTTTTCAAAAAGACCAGATTCAGCAGTTTCAATAAATACATTTTCTTCAATATTCTTTGCATCTTACTACCTCAATATCATAGCAACACAATGTGCAAATGACTCTCTAATATCAGGAGGAGGAGATCTATCTAGATAGATATATCTCTGGAGATCTATCTAGGAGACCTATTTCAGATCTAAATTTGATCAGTTATGACAGGTTAAAATCTGAATATTTAAAGTATTTTGAAGGAAAATATGAAAAAAAATGTTTGTGATTGGAAAAACAACAAAAACAGGAAATAGTAATATCACAACAGTGGAGTACACAGAAGAAAACCCAGCAAACTTGGAAAATTAGTGGCTAAAACACAATGAAATTACAATCTAGATAAATTACTACAGAAAAGAAAACAACTGGTTGAAAAGAATATTAATCCATTATTTGGGATGCTGCCCTCAAGCAGCTTTTTCTAAACTTGGCAATATTCAAAATTTTCCTCAATAACTTGGGTAATATAATAAAGAATAAATTTATAAAACCTGGGTAGGATGACAAGATAGAGCCTCAAATTCAAAACAATCTCAATATCCTTAGAGGAATAGTCTGAAAAGAGAAAGAGAAAAGCTAAAAACACTTCATAAAGGGATAAGAGAAAATTATGTGTAGAAATCTACAGTGGACAGTAATTGGCTAGGCTAGTACTGCAGGCAGTGTTTAAGGGATTACAATAGATTTCAGACTGAATATAAGACAGTGTTGGCACTGCAAGAAGTGTTAAAGTCATTCTTGGTTTATTAACAGGAGTATCTGAAAAGAAGACAGTTATTCTCCTCAACCAGGAATGAACTCTCCTCAGCATATATGTGTCCATTTGGAGCACTCTGTTTAACTAAGATGTAGACCAAGTTTGTTGAAGTATCATAGAAACAGCAAGATGAGTAGATGTCCTGTAAAGAAAATTTGGGGTGAAAGAATATGTTTAGAATTAAAAGGATGTGGAAGGGAGCTTTCCCGTATATAAAAGATTCTCATAAAATTGCAAGACCTTACTGAGGACAAAAGGACTCAGTTAATTTTTAGAAAGGAAGATTTCTTAGATATTAAAAATCTTGCTAAGCCTAAGAGTTAAGAAATGAACCAAGCTCATTCACTCAGCACCATCTCGGAAATTAGATAAACCACTACCAAGGACATTTCTGTAAATATCCATTTAACAGAAGAGAAGAATAGACTTACAAGGTTTAAGGTAATCAAGCTGTACAAAATGCAAGTTTCCTCATACTTCCTCTATGAATACCCTTCCTCTAGGAAATCTAACTTCTTTCTTTTTACTTCTTTCTTTTTGGTTCACTCGGAAGGTCCATTTCTAGAACTTGATTGCACTGATGGTTCAGAAACTTGTTCTCTTTTCCAGTTTACATTTTCCCCCTTGCTATTAGGCCAATGCTGTCCTTCCTCCCAGACAGCTCTTCTCTTTGTACAATTATTTCTGCCAATTCCTCTACAGGCAAAAGTACAGATGAAAGGTAACTTTATAATAAACTTAACACTCAGAAAAGAAATTTTAAAATCTAAAATAAGTCCATAGAACAAACAAAACAAAAAAAATTTACACAAAGAAACATTTTACACTAAATTGGATCCAATTTTGCGATTTTGACTAACAAATTACTGAAGAATAGTTTTTGAACTCCAGATGATCACAGAGCTTTCTCCTCATTTATGATATGTTTGCTTGCTCCTTTTCATGTGGGCAAGAGACTGTTTCCAGCTAATTATTTCATCTCTCTGGTAGTTACAGTTACATGTCAGCAGTCTATTAAAATAAGAAAAGTCTGTTCCACTTTCCTTCATGTGTTCTTAACGGATCCCTATCAGCAGACTTAATCATAAGAAAGCTCTGGACTGCTACTCAAAATCACCCCATGTGCTTAAACCCTTGTCTCTGCTGTGGCATAAATTCATCACAAAAGCATACCACAGTCTTCTGCCTTCAGCTCCTCTCTTTCATGATGTCCTCCTCTCTTGATGTCTTGACATGTGGTCTTGGGATTATCCCTTAGTTTTTCTGAGCCATCTCATAAATTGTTGGCCTGGTCCACCTAGGCTGTACCCACCCACTCCAGCAGAGAATGACTTCTCCATATATAAGCTACTTCAACATCTAGCATGTTGAGACTTCAGTTTTGGTTAAAGTCTGTACCTACACTGCAAGTTACAGTGATTATCAACCCTCCTTACAAACTTGTCATCACTAACTCTGATTAATCAAAAGCAATCTGACAATCTGAGAAAGCAAAGCAGTTCTGTTATGGATTTTCAACTTTCAGGTCTAATAAAGTTAGATTAAAACTAATTTTTGGTTAATAGTAAGTGCTCACCATTTATAGGATATAGTACAATGATTTAAAATCAAACTAAAACACAAATTCTCTGCAGACAGACCGCTACATCTGGCAATGAAATGCGGGTAATTTACACTCAGAGGTGGGGGATGAAGCTATGGAGCCAAGCAGACTGGAGAATGAAAAGCCACTTTCTTCCATTATAATGAGGTGGTTTCAAATTATTCTGTCATATGAAAGAGTAAAAGGAAGATCACTAAATTCAAGGAACAACAAATTTAAAATAGGTAACTGGAACACCACATCAGAGGGAAAAAAAAAGAAAAAAAAAGCTTAAAAAGCTTATGTCTGAAAACGGGAATTTGGCAGGAATAAAATTAATTCATTATAAATGCACATGGAAAGAAATATACTTAATATCAGATAAAATATTCACTATCCAATTAAAACAATCAGTATACTCCATCAGACTGCAGGATATGAATCAACTGGGAGGCTGTGCCTAAAGTGTAATGCTACTATGCCACAGTAAACACGAGCCAATTACTGGATTACATGTTGGCAAAGAGGGGCCCACGACTAGTTTAGTATATCCTAAAGGCAAAGTTCAGCCCAGGCTTCTCCTTCTCTGAATACATGATTTATGTTGCTGTTTATGCAAGGCCTAACAAATTTGGGATTCCACTACTGTTCAAGTTCCTATAACCTCCTCTGCTGCAGCTGCTGCCAGTTAGAGATAGGCAACGGGACCAGAGAGACTTAGAAATGTTCAGCCTGGCACCAGGGTAACAAATGCACAACCGAGCAGCCTAGCTGAAGTGCAGGATCCACGCCAGTCCAGTCCAGCATGACCAACTTTTTTTTCCAAAAAATCTAACTGCGAGAGGTGAGGCACGAAAAGCCAATCACTCCCTGTTTGCAGCCAAGTCTGGGATGTTCCTCCGATCCTCCACAACCCTTCTAGAAAAATATTTCCATTTCCTAAGGTGTGTCAGTTTTTGAGGACTTCATTTATGGATCAATTTTCCCCCTGTATCACATGCAAATATGCAGTGTCACAATCACTTTTGCTCAAGAGAAACCATGGGTTAGGCCACATGTTATTTTCACAGTAAAAGAAATTATATATATTTTCACTTGCAAGCGTATAAACCTTTTTCTGTGAATAAGATTTATTTTTAAAAGAAAAAGAGCGTGTATGAGTCAAAAGGTTCATTTACAAGGCTGTCATGGAGACAGCATTTTTAAATAACCACAGCTACATCAAATGATAATCATCAAACCAAATAAACTAAATGCCAAAATACTCTGAAATCTAAAAATAAGAGCCAGGCCTAAATTACTCTAATTTCTATGGCTTTATAACATTTCAGAAGGTAAGTCACGTTCTGAATATATATTCTTTGTTTTTCATTCTTGAAGAGTAGTGAAGTGGTTTGTGAATCAGGCTTTTAAGACATTTGGCTGTAGCAAAATTGTAATAAAAAATGCATAATATGTACTTAAGAAGGAAACTAACACCTCTGCCATAAATTGGTTCTTTGAAATATTTAAATTAAAAAGTCTAAAGCATACTATGCTTGAATAAAACAGAATTAAACAGCGTGTAACTTAGATACGTGGGTTCCCTCACAGGGATAAATTTAAAATTGGGATTGCTCAAGGATGGGAATTTTTTTTCAAGACAATATCAACATTGTTAGTGGGATTTTTGCCCATTCAGATTCTTTTTTTGTCACTGTTGGAGAGATCTTCCTTTCCATTGTAATTCATGGGAATTATCATTAACAATGAAAATATTGCTCATTTACTTGCATTCCCTTTTGAATAGTGTAGGAGTTTTATGGAAAAATAAAACCGAAAAGCCTCCTTTAATGAACAGCAAAGTATATCTCTATGGCTTAGTGCCTTATTCTACTCTCCAAATGCAAAACCTTGAAGTCCTTATACTCAGTTCCCCTCTCAAGGCATAATTCCTACTCAAGTAAACTGGCATTTTGCCTGAATAAAATGAGTAATGTGATAGGAATTCAGCCATGAGACTGTATCAGTTTATTGCAATATTTCCCCACAGACCACAAGCAAAACCGTACTCTGGATGACAGAAGAAGGCTGCCCAGCACATATGCAGCTATTGGAATTCTGCCAGCCGGGCAATATCCGACGTATTGCTCCAGAATGAATCAAGCAACATAGCATGCAATGAAATCAAAGCAGCAACTCAGTGTAGAGAAAATTCTGCAAGCAAGCACTTATTTCTTTTTTTCTCAAAGTTCTGTTCATATATTTGAAAAAAACAGTAAATTCAAAACAAGATGTAGTGAAGAGATACATCCCCAGTTCAACTTACTGCATCCTTTAACTTCCAGCCACTTACCAGGTACTTCCAAAGCTGAAATAGGATTTTGCAGTTCAAATAGAGGATAGAATGTTCTTTTATAATTTTCACTGTCTCATTTGGAGTTGGAATGGACTGTAAATCAGTTTCATTATACATAAATTAATGTAAATTTAGAATGTCCAGAATAGCTAGACAGTGAAAAAGGACAGACCAAAGTCACGGTAGTCAAAAGTAAATATAACCTCTCCCTTCTACACCTATGCACCTCTCTTCTGTTTTAAGGAGTTTGTTCCATTCAGTGACTTATGTAGGTTTCCTACATGTTTTGTTTTGAAATCTTCTATATTACTCTCAGTTTAGCCTCTTGGAACCTGTGGTTTAACACATTACCAAAGAAATTCCTGATCTAAAATGAGAACGACTTCTGTAGGCTACATATACAACATAATTAACTTTAACAACAAATTTATCACAAAACACATCAACTCCTCCTTACATATTAACACTTCAGAGGAAAGAATATATAACAGTAAATATATATTTATTATTGCATTCATTATGCTTATCATGCTTATAGATCACATACACAAACAGAATTATTAATAGGCTTCACTCTTCAGTCTCTCTATTTTCAGTTGGTAATAAAAAACATCCCCTACATCTTTTCTTGTTCAAAGTCACTTCACTGTGTGCATGACTCTCAGCATCACTTGAGAAAAGAGCAATATTTATTAACTATCCAATTAAATATATGTATTATGTAGTTTCTGTTCATGCCACTGTAGTAAAGCATCTGTCAGCATTTCCCTTATAAACTTCTGCTCTCAGAGATTTATAATCATAGTGTAAACTTAGCTTCCTCCATTACAAAATATGAACTTGGGGCAAATGTTATTCTATAAAAAAATCTATATTCAGTAAGAAGTGGCTTTGGCTGTCTGAAACACAGTATTTAAACACGGACTCAAATTTCCATCAATGGATGGTGGGATTCAAAATGTATCACACTATCGTTCTCCTTGCTCTACGTTCAGTTAAAGTGAGATGTCCAGACCCACTGCTTAATCTTGCACACACCTACTTACCACTTCTGAGCAGCAGTTTCTCCATAAATTTTGATGAGAGCTACATCAGATAACATTAAAACAACACAGTTTAAGCTACAAGGGAATGTTTCTTTTGCTAAACAGTTCTCAAAGAAGGCTGCTGCTGAGGAGAAGCAATACATTTTGTCATTGCAGCATACATAGAGACTACAAGCTTAACCATGACTAGGTAACAACAGAACAGTAGGGAGTGTTTCTTGGATAAGCTGTTGATGTTCACCTGCTTGCATTGCCTAAGTTGAAAGTCAATGATCTCCTCTCTTAGTACCTCTCATCCACCTGTATTAAAAGTCCCAGTGAAAGGAGAAATAAGCTGCCCCTGTTGTAAAGACAAAATAAAGACTGAATTGTGCTAGAGGTCATCTGTTTCAGGAGGATCCATAGCAGTGAATATCTCTATTGCACTTGTAACATCAGTTGTTCTCTATTGTCCAGGCACAAATACAGATTGAACTTCCAGTTCTTAACTCTTTCAAGCAGGTAAGAGTCCAAAATAAAAAATGTTAATGCTGTTCTTAACTGAACCATAAAAGAATGAGAAACCTGCTCATGGGACCTGCACTTCTACACTGGATCTTTATAAGACCTTTGCAAAATGGAGCTCATACAGTCACTGAGAAAAAAATACTTCCAAGATGCATCCCAGGTAATGCAACAGCCACTGAAACTCTTAAAAATGCTGCAGTTGTAATATTTTTCCTAACTTAATTTTGTCTGCAGCCTCAGAAGCTCTCAGAATGTGGGCATAAGTAGATATTCCTATAAACAGATCCTGTCCTCACTAATATGAAGAACCTCAACATTACAAACACAGCGCAGCTGCCTTCCAGTCTCATGTCTTATAATTGTTATTTATGATTTGTATCAAAGGATACTCTTAAATTCTGCCGAGCCAGCACAGAAACAGAAGAAATCAGAACCCGGAAGGAATCTGGTAAGTTGATGCGTGTCACTTCTGTACCACAACCTAAGCTAGATCACCTTGGGCGCTCCACATGGACAGTTTGAAGCTCTGCTATAATCTTCTAAGCTGTCATTGCACAGCATACTTCAACTTTTCCCTCACCGTGCTCTTTCTGTCCTCAATACCATCTGGCTTGCAAAGATGTCCTCCTCCAAAGTCCTCACTTTGTAACAACTGCTGTAGAGAGACCTTCCTCCCACAGAAATTAGGATTTTAGGAGCTTGTGAGATCATTCCAGATCTTTTAACAGGACAGCTCTACATCAGAATTTGGAATGTCTTTTCTCAGTACACTGCTGACTTCTGTGATTTAACACCACCTCTCAAATTCAAAGTGATGGCTTTTTTGGCCCATGGATGCTGAAATCCAATCATTAACTATTGAACTCATCTTAAAATTGAGCTAAATCCTAGCGCTCAGAAAATCTTGAGAAGGTTTAGGAGTGTGGACTTTGCCCCTCCCTCGCCCCCGCTCCTTTATTTCCTCCTCCCCCTCTCAAAAGAGCAAAAGGCAAACAAAAAGTGCTTTGAATTATGAAGTGAATTTTGAGAGCCAGACTCCTGATTTTTGGCAATACTTGCACATGGCAATACCATCTCGTCTAGTAATTTTACTGTTACGGCTGTACCAGTGTGCAGCTGAGATAAATAGAGATTCCCATCCCCTCAAATTTGCCAGCGTAACTGCACATGTAGTTGCCCTCTAATTCCTCTCCCATCACAATGATACAGAGAAGAGCTTTTGAAACCCAACTTATTTTGACTAAAGTAGGCTAGGCAGGGATCGCACAAATAAATTTATGCAACGGGCTGAAGAAGCAGTAACTTCTATTGCAGGGGCTCTAGCAAACAGATGGAGGAGGGGTAAAGCAGCTCAGCTCTGTTCAGAACAAGAGGTTGGAGACCATAGTCTTCATTTAAGACACTGCACACTGAGAAAGCAAAAATAATTTGAACAATCAGACCCGGACAATAGGAGGGAAGATGTGTTACAGACAGCCTTCTTCATGACTAATTTTGTGCTCAGATAACTGTAGACAATTTCATTTTTCAGTTTATTTATTTTTAATTCTGTTTATTAATGTTACATTACACCATCAGGAACCGCTGTTGCAGTTACAAACTAACATCTTCAGAAGTATTTTTATGCTTTCAGCTGTCACAAACAATGCAAAGACTGTTCTGGAAGGTGTGTCCGCTCAAGTTTTTTCCAGGCACAGAAGTATACTTAATATTAATTTAACATTAAAGATAGATTTCACAATGGGATTCTTTGTTGTGACTTTAAAAGGAATTTGTAAGCATGCA
The DNA here is from genome assembly GCF_003342845.1 of Nothoprocta perdicaria. Lineage (NCBI taxonomy): Eukaryota > Metazoa > Chordata > Aves > Tinamiformes > Tinamidae > Nothoprocta > Nothoprocta perdicaria. The sequence goes on from NW_020455965.1 coordinate 2,925,398, forward strand.
TGTGAGCAAAACTGATCTTGCAAAAATAAATCACATGCAATAACTTTCATCAAAATTTTCAAAGTTTTGTTGGCTTTCTGCACAGATTCACACACCACCAGGTACCAAGAAATAATATACCTAGTAGCCACTTATAAATCCAAGCTTTTCAATACACCTGGCTTCTTTAACATCTTTATTAAATTGACCAACAAGTCCAGCTCTGAATTCAAGCAGAAAAGAGGCAGTGCATAACAGCCCTTCTCCCATTTATGGAATTTCACACCAGCATGATTATGGTCAGACCCTGATACAAAACCCAAACACTGTTCTTTTGGAACTTAAAAATGATATTAAAATAAGGAGAGACAAAGAAAAAGAAAACTAAGAAAACAGTAATTCCAAGTTAAAAATGCATAAACACACTGCTTTGAAAAACTGTAACTGCATAAGTAGACAGCATAAATTGATTCACTGTATTATCCTCCTTATTAAAATACAGTTTCTCTGTGTTTTACACAGAGCAGGAGCACACTGGCCCACAGCTGTTTGTCCAGTACCCTGGAAAATGTTTTTTTCCATGGAGTTTGCCACCTTGAACCACTTTATTTCTAAGTCCAAAGGATTTGTTATATCAGGGCTTTCAAAACATTTTTTGCCAGGAGTGTTAATGTGTGTCATTAAAGCTGCCAAGCTGTACAAAGCACACAGAGACTCTCGATGGAGTTTATAGAATCTGACATAAGAATGTTAAAGAAAACAGAGCACATATATGGAGAGTGACAGCTGATTATTTATTTTTACATATTTTTCAAAGTATCAATAAATTCATCTGAAACTTCATGGCTTGAGATGTCGTAAGAGCAGCAAACCACAAATTATAATCTAGTTTCATTCATCTTCTACACATACATAATTTCCTCTAGCCCCCAAAGAAATTTAAACAGAATATAAGCCCACAATGAACTTTTAATCATCAAACAAACTTCAGCTTCCTGGAAGGCCTAGGGAACTGTTATCAAAAGCAAAATTATGAAGTAATACCCACCTCACCAAACACGCAGAACTGTTTAAACCTCACTTCTAGTTTAATAGTTCAGCAGGACATTTTAAAGAATAATGTGTTTGAGCCACCGCAGAACTGTACGCACCTGCAGTTTTCTGCTGAGGATGCAAACTCTGTCTTAATCCACAGCTTATGAAATGCATCAAGGGCCATGTTCAGAGAGCACCAGTACCACCTATGAGAAGTGAGGCTTCTGATTTAAGGAAAGACATCACAGACAGCTGCTCATAAAGCCTTGCTAAGCTTTAACCATTTGGGCTGAAACATTCCTTATTTGCTGTTGGCTTCACATATGGAATTATTGAGGGTGAGGGCTCTTTCTGGTCACCAATGTATAATACAGAATTCAAACTGCATTTTGCATATGCTCAAAAAGGACTGCAAAGTTTAACAGCTCCCTAAATCTTTTGTTCACAGAACCTCTAAAAACAGCTTCAACTCTGGGATGAAACTTGCCTTTTCAAGTGACTGCAAGAGTCAGCCTTAAGCACAGCACATACTCTTGGGGACTTACGTCCAGCTATTTTGCTTTAGACAGATCCCTGGAAGTCAAGCTGGCTACCTCTGAGCACAGGGTAAGAAGACGCCCAAAGCCAGGACAAGTAGTACAGAGGATAAGCTAAAAAGCTGCTGTGGAGAGCTGCTCTTCCCTACAACACTCACCCCTCTGCAGCAGGAAGCACAACCGTCCTGCATTGTCCCCCCAGCTCTGCCTCTTCCTGTGACTCCTTTCTCACAGAAGGAAAACCCACCTGGGACTATCGCTTCTTATCTCTTTACGTTTTGCCTTCAGAAGATAAAAGCCTTACTGTGCCTTAACACAAGGCTGGCTCCAATCTCCCTTTTGTGTTCTTGATGAGCTTTGGGCCTAGCAGCCTACAGGAGAAGCCAAAGACAGCTGATTCAAATACAGACTGGACAGGAGCTAAGACTATAGAAAAGCAAGACAAATAATTTATGAAATAACTCAGCACAGATAAAAATGGAGGCTGCTAGTGAAGAAGGAAAAGAAAATAGGGAGTAAGTTCAAAGTAAATGAAGCCTAGGGACTTTCCTTTAGGCTACTCCTCATCTCACAGTAATAAATTGCCCTTGAAATGCCAAGGAAACTTAGGAATGGATTTCTTCTCCAAGGCTGTTCTCCAGATCCCAGGGTGCAGTTGAAGCTATCTTGGCCAAGCCCTGTGTTCTGCACAGGCAGGAATGGCTAGAGCATCTAGCCACACACGTGAAGGGCTTAATTACATAAAAGAGCTACTACTGTTTCTGATAATATTTAACTGACGCTTTAGGCATCTCATCCCCAAACTGAAACATAAAAATCTCCCTGCTTATCTCCTGCCTAAATTCACCGGAGACCTTTCCAATCACCTTAGTTTCCCTCAGTGCATGGAGATCTCAGTTTTCCAGTGCCAAAATTGCTCCAATGTGCATGGCTCAGTGCCCATCTTCACCTGGGATCCACAAACAAGTTACACCCTGCAGAAATCTTGGAGGCCTGATCTAGCATGTTAGCTGCACAGAGCAAGGACATATCTTGTGATAATCCCACCCCCTTTCTAAGCAGTGAACACAGGTCTCCAAGGTCTTCAGTAGAGGGTCATGTCCAAGCATTAAATGCCCTGTAAAAATAAATATATTAAAAAGAAAATCTGTATTAATCGGTAACATGCTAGGAGGAAAAAAAGATTTCCTCTTCCTTATTAAAATGTTGCTATATATTATATTCCCTTAGAGCTTGGCATTTAAATATAGTTGTTTTCTTTGTTTCCAATAAAATCTCAGCCACAATTACCTAATAAATTATAAATCACAATGTATTTTTTATGTAAATGCATTTTTGTGTTCATGCACAGGATTAATGTTTGTGTATGCAAATGAACAAAGGATATGTTCGAAGAGGTCGTGGTTCAAATCGTTCCAATCTTCAAAATTCTTTACTGTGTTAATGGCTGAATATGATGCTGTTCTTTCTGTTCTTTTTTTTCTTTAACAATTAATAACTTGTTTTAAATGCACCTGTTGCTAATACCTAATTTCTGTTTAGCACAGCTTCATGGAAAATATGGTCATGTGTCAGTGTATAGTTCCTGCTTGATGTTGCATATAATTCTTATAATATTCTGAATGGCATGTGCTAATTATTTAGCACAATAGCTCATCTTATGGAGCTGTAAGGCTGTAAAAGAAGGGTGGTAATTACTTAGGATGGGAATGTCTGTTTTTTTGTAAAAAAATGAAGTGTGGGAGGCAAAAACTTAAAAAATAAAATAAAATGAAATTTAAAAAAGGATTGAGTAATTGTTTTAAAATGCATCAGAAGGGTTAAGACTTTGAAGTTTTTATTTTTTGTTAGTCTAGGTCTGAAGCTTCCAATGCAGACAGTACAGTGCATAATGTGGAGCAGCTACTAAGTTGCCAGATTCTGCTTTTCCACCACTTCTTATTCAAAGCAGGTATCCTTCCCCCTTGAGCTCTACAGCAAGACCTCTGACTTCCATGGTAAATGATTTCCCCCCAACACTTTAATGATTATGCTGAACCCAGTCAACTTTTGAGTTTTTTTATATCCTCTATTTTCCAACGCAGCTACTTAACCTCATGTGTTGAACTTGCCTAGTCCAAACAGCTACATGAAGAACAAAGAGAAAGACCACAAAACTGTACCATTTTAGAAATAATACATTTAAGAAAGAAAAAAAAAATACAGTAGAACATTTCTAATTTACATTCAAACAGTTCTATTGCCACAGTGCAATGACAATATTTTCTCCATCTTCCTGTGTGCACCTGTCTGTATTCCTCTGCCTCCGGGTAGGCTGCAAAATCTCCAAGGCAGACTTTATATTCTGGGACTGTGCAGCACCTGGCAGAATGGACTGCTACCATTAGGCCTTTTTTCTGCTGTGATAAGGAACTACAGAGCAACTTGGATGCAATTATTAAGAAGATATTTGAATTTTTGCATAGCAATAGAAAATCCCTCATATAAAGATGGGTGGTTAACATCACATAAATTGACATACCAATGAATCAAGTATGGACCAAAACCAAATTCAATAATCAAAATGCTTAGGAGAGGCAGGCACATAGCTGACAGCTTACATTCTTAATCTACCTCTTTCTTAAAACTTAATTTCATCAACTCATACAGTTTGTGCAGAGGAGGCATGTCTTTAACAGATGTTTGCAGCAGGTTCAAAAATGCACACATGGAAAGCAGCTTAAACTGACAAAGTGAAGAAATCAGAGAAAGGAAAGCAACCAAGTAATCAGGTTCACAAAATATATTCACTGTTACTATTATGCTAGGCCTAGATTTATAAAAAAAAAAAAAAAAAATCTGTCCTTGGAATAAATGGAAATAATTAAAATTCACAAGAGATCAAGCCTTAAATTTCCCACCTCTCAGGGTGCTGAGTGTCACAACTGCTACAAAGTGAAACAAATGCAAGCAAATGCTCCAAACCTCATTTAGGCAAAGGTGAAATCATAAAGACCTGGAGGACTAGAGACAAATTGGAAACAGTATGTACAATTTATAAGTCCAATTCTGCCAAAAACTATTGGTCTTACTGCTTTCAGTCACTAGACTTTGTGAGAAAAGGCGCACCAAAAGATTGGACAGATAAGCAGAACCAAAATAGACTATGGCAATGTCCATGGCATATGACAGGAGAAAAACTGTGATTTGCTTGTGAATATTTGTGTAAATAAACTGCTGAAATACACTGAATAGATTATATTTTAGTTTCTAATGACTGACCTTAAAAGATGACATTTTAAATACAGAAATAGCTCACAGAAGGGTCAGAAAGTCAATGCTTAAATTGAAAAGGGATAAATTAATATCATTTTAAGCTGTTCCTTATCATCTTTGAGGGAGGACTCAACACAGAAAGTTTCAGCTTAAGTTGAAATTTTACAGAACATTTGTGAATGGCTGAAACAGAGTTCAAAACTGATGCTAAGTTGAATCTGCCTATACTGGTCTTCCTGCTTCCACTGATGATGTGAACAGCAAAATTACCACTGACTTCTAACAGAACCAAATCAAATACTATAATTATACACTTTGTGCTATCTGTACTGTACTGTATTATTATCTATAATTGATTATTCAACTCAGTAACAATTGTTCTTTAAAAAACTTTTTGACACATTGCAGGAAAAGTGCTATGTAAAACAAAGCAGATGAGCTTAGACGCTTCGGACATCCCACCCTGTGTATTGGTGATGCCAGCACAAACCAGCCTAGTCCCCCTCACACACAGGATGATCTAACTTTCTGGTACGTGTACTCTACACCTACAGCCTTGTGCTGCAAAACTAGCCTCAGTGTTCTGCATACCGTGCTAATGGAGCAGGAGAAAAAAACCACTGCCCAAAACTTTCCTGCTGAGACATGACCAATGTGTAGCAGGGCAGAGGAAAGGCAGAAAGGGAGTTACTTGCCAAGGAGGTGCAGTAGTATGTTAAGTTACAAAAGCAGAGAAACAGCTCGAGTTTCTGGAGTCCCCCCTGCGGAGTCATTTCAATCAAGTGAATATCCACAGGCACAAAAAGGAAAAGTCCAGACATTCTTGTCTGCCACCTCCTGTGTCCTCTGAGGAATACTTGCTTCAATTCACATGGCCATGCAGTAAACTGAGCAAAATACAGACCTGGCTGAAAACTAATGACTTCCTGGGCTTGCTTTAAGTTGGGTCACTCCCTTTACCTGACCCCACACAACCACACAGACCCCCGGCCAAGAGCTCGATGGGGGGCACCAAACAGATGGTTCTTAGCAGCAGAAGTGTTCCTGTGAATACAGCATAGTATTTCTGAGCTGAAGTCTTCAAAAACCTTGATTGAGTTCTATGAAAATCTTCGACACTTTGTTTTGAGCTTCAGTCCTCAGAAAAAATATGGCATTTTTACGAACTATTCTAAAAAGATCTCTTTACATACCACATACTAAAACTCTTGGACTGTATTCTCAGGAGATAAAAATACTGTGGATCATCACCTAGACTCCTATGTCTCAAAGTGTTTTACTAAGCATAGAAAACTGCTTCAATAGTTCTCTACTTTAAATGCTTTTTAAGCCATCTTAACTAGCAGGCTTAGTTCCAAGTATCCTTAGTGTTCACAAGAATGCCGAAGTAATGTTTAGATTATTTTCAGATTAAGAATCTCGACATAAAAACTGTTGTTGAAATGTACTATGTTTCCTAATCAGAAAAAATATTTATTTTTGTGTCTTCAGAACACATACTATTCCTTCCCATAATTAACAAATGAGATTAAATGTTAACCAGTTTAAATCTGTCAAAATATTTTAATAAGGGGGGCAGATGTTCTGTTTTGTTAAGTATCACTATTTACTTTATGAGGTAATAATAACCTTACCTTTCCTCTGCAATAGTTAATAGTAAATGGTTAGCGCTTGCCAAAGAGCAAATAAATCATTACACTAAATACAGGTTGTCAGGCTGGTTTAGTACCTTGTACACTCCATTTTGCTTAGATAAATGGCTTGGAATGGGAGTCGCTGTCTATGCTATTTTCTAGAAAGATTCCAGCTTTCTTGTAACATGTAGTTTCCTATCAGAGGTTTAAAAAGCTACTACATCAATATGTAGATTTTACACTGACAGGCTTAGGTGTTCGGGTTGACTTCATAAATATAAAAACATAGGACAAGGTACAGAATTCCCAAGAATGCCATTACAGAGAGCTCACCTTGTGGAAGGACCACAGGTTTGGGAAATAAACAGTACAAATCTCAGGCAAGTTGGATAGTACAACATCTAGGCTCTGAAGCATTCCTTAGAGTTCTGAATACCTCTTCTAGTCACATTAATCCTCTTCATATTCACTCTTCATTGAATTTGCAAGTGTCCAGCACCAATAAAATAAGTAGTAAGATTTTAAAGCCATTGTGGAGCACTGTTAAGTGAAGCATATTTTATGTTGAGCTTTTCTTAGTGTTTGAGCCCAGCTTTCAGTGTTAGGCACAAAAGGATCCGCCCAAGACAATGCAAATCCCAGTTAAATCAATCTTGTCAACCTGTCAGCTACCATCTTATTTGTTCTTACAATTTTATGCTGATTTCTGGACAAAAAAAGCACAATTGAAATTTTACAGGAAATTGTATTTGCACAGAAGCAGTGTATTTACCCAAGGTCCACTATTTCATCTTTGCCCAATTTAAGAGCCCTGCCATCCAATCACAGAAAATAAATAACTTTGAAAAGTATTCAGGTCTAACAGGAAATGGTTGAAGGAAAGAGATCACAAGTTCCATAGACTTTATTTATTTCCATAAACTACCTGCAGAACACTTGAGAAAGGCAACTCTGGTCCTGGACAGGATGAGGTTGTGAGTGATCTGTGAACAAGGAAAATGTCCAATAAATTGGATCACTTATTCACACTGAATAATTCAAACAGCTTGACGCAAGACTAGACATATTCCTTACTCCTTTTAAAGGATTAAAATATTCATAGTTTCTTCTGTCACATGCTATTATCTCTCTGTAATGCCAGAAACAATGGGTATCTTCCCAAGGGCTGTAGCATGCTTGGATGTGGGTCATCAAATCCAGTTGTGGAAGCTGGCTGGCAAACACCATTTCTAAAAATGTTCTTAAACTTCCAGCTCTGTGTCACCTATCACACTGGTCCCAGCAAAGACAAGCTGAGATGCCATGGCCATCAACTGCTTGGGTTGTGGTGGCACTTGGTCCACAGCATAAGCACCTCTGTGCTGAGGGTGCTGCGTGGTAAGAGCTCCTCAGAAAGGAGAATGTCTCTGCTCTGTCACAGCTGTGGAAAGGTCACCTGAGACATTATCCTCACCTTGATAAAACAAAAAATTCCTTTCAGCAACTCCGAGAATGAGCCGTTGGTCCTTTTCACAGCCAGGTATACAAGACCAGAAGGGACACAAGAGAAGGCAAGAAGGTGGATGCCAAGTACTTACATCAGAGAAATTCACTAGAAGGGATTACACAGGCGCTACCAATTTCCTTACAGCAGGCATTATCACCTCTCCTGAAAGTAAAACTACGCGGGACAAAACACCCACTATTCAGCACATTTTTTGGACACCAGCCCTCGAAGATACTTGGAATGTGGCAACTTTTCTCTAACGGCTTCATTTTTCCAGTTCACTTGGATTCATGCTTTGCAAGATGCACAGGCTTTACAAATTCTTTAAGAATTCTCTGTGTATCACAGCTATTTAGTAAATTCCTCTTTAAGACAACCCAACCTGTTCAGTATTTCAGGGTTTTTTTTTCTTTTTTTCTTTTTTTTTTTTTTTTTTTTTGCGCTTTCTTTTAAAGACATCTTAATTAGTCTAATCCTGACTGGTCTCTTTCCAATGTTCCTGTTGGCACAGTAGGATTTCAATTAACATTCTGCTTTAGTGCTGCAAATGCCCTTGCTCAGATTTTTTTTTCAAATGTGCTATTTTGGATGCCATCTCTCTTCTCTTTTCTTCCTCAAAAATTGTTCTGCTTCTAAAAGGTTTTGGAAGCAGAGGTTGTTCTGCCAATTTGTGCTTTCTGAGATTATCGAGAGACAGTACATCATAATTATTATTAATATTATCTTTATCATTATTATTATTATATTTTTGCACTGAAGGGTTATATTCCTTGTCTGCTCTGACCACATCACTCATCCCCTCCTGGCTTCACAACAGCAAGTTCATGTTTCTTATCCGCAGCTTCAAGGCTCTTCAAAACTCCACCCTTCTTTATTTGCCTGTTCTTGTCTCTAATTGCATTTTTATCTGTTGCACATACATAAACACACACACACACACACACACACTTACTTTCTTCTAATCCACCGCCAATAACAGTGTTTGCTGCTTTTCGCACACAGCCCCACTGCCTCCCTCACACATGGAGTACCCTCCCTGAACTGAGCTGTCAGGCAGCTGTCCCCGCATCTCTGAAATGTATCCTTAAAAATCCACCACTGCTACATCTAAGATATCAGTTAATTAATGACGGTTATGTTGAGGGGCAGATGGAATAGCTGACATTTACTTTACAATAATCAAAAAGAAAGCCATTTTTTTTGTGTGAGCATCTTAAACCATGCTAGACCTTCTCTCTCCTTCTGCTCTTCACTGTTCTGTAGGTTTAAACCGTAAATTCTGCAGGATAGCACTGTGGATACATCTAGATTGCATACCATGTATTACTAACTGATAACCTCTACATGAAATAGAAGAGTACAGCCACAGCAGCTTGGAGCTAATTTACTCAGTATTCTGTATCTTGCAATATGTGTCCATAGTTATTAACACAATGAGAGAATGATACGGCTTGGACCACTTTGGCAGTGCATAGCATTTTATTTATACATATATCTATTTATATATACAGGTATAGATGAATATTCAGACAGATATAGATGCAAAGATAGATAGAAAGAATACAAAACTAAGTACCTTGGTTCTCTAGGTACACCAAGGTGCTAAATAATGAAAATATAATACATATGGACTTAAACTTAAACTGCACAAAGCCAACCATTCAAATACTTGTGGCTTGAGTTAAAAGACATCCCCACACAAAGTTCCTATTTAAGTCCACTGTATTTGAAGCTTCTCAAAGGCAGACAAAAATCTTACTGTGGATTTGAATCTGTAAGTTTAGGTTCCGCTCCAGACCTCTGTAAAATTCTGCTACTCTAATGCAACTGGAAACCTCAGCCATTAGGCTACAAAGCAGAGAGCCACATCTGTTGCTAACCACTCCACTGTATTGCTCTTGGCTACAGAAATTGGCACACCTTAACCGCATGAGCTCAATAAACCAGCCAGACCTTTTTGTGCTTACTCATCTTCTCTCTCAAAAAAAAAAAAACAAAAAAAAAACCCCCAAAACTAGACTATCTTCTTGGGACATCAGTTTTCAGTCACTGAAAAGAGTAAAATATCTACCAGTTTGACAAATTTGTTGCAAAACTTAAATATTTATAGAACGATAGATGAAGATCAGTGGCAAACCAGGACTGCTGCCATAGCAAAAACTGTCTCAAACTGGAACAGTTAATCCAGACAGGAATCCGCAGCAGGTGGATGAAAGTTTTCAGCTGTTGCATAAGATGTGGCTAAGTAGAAAGTGACTAACAGAAAAGGTTCATTTCCACTCCTTTTATAGTGGCTGAAAAGTGTTTACTCTTTGTGATTTTATATTATATTGGCCTGCTTCCAAAAACCACTGAGAAAATTAAAAAAAAAAAAAAAAATCCTACTGTAACATTCCTCCTGTGTTTAATACAAGCCAGTCTTCTCGTATTATGTGTTTAATCCAAGCAAGTCTTCTGCACCGGTCTTGCAACACAGATCACTCTCCCCACAGGTACTGACGATCTGTGCTATTAATTTCAGAGTTCTCACAAGCGATCAGATACAACTATCAAGGGATCCAATGACAACATCACCCCAAGAAGCCCCATGAGCCTTCCTATCCCATTTCCACACAGCACGATTGTTGTTATAGCCCTTCGGAGAGCCCATTTAGTGCATTCCTGCACCAGGTGTTTCCATCCCAAAGTGGACACCCAGCCCCAGGCATTGCCCGCCACTCTGCACCCTCGCATGGGCCCCAACATGAGGAGCCCCAGCCACAGCTTTTGGTCTAAAAGCGATCACTGCAAAGGAGACACCACAGCCAATCTGCCAGGGTGGAGGAGGAAACTTAATGACCAGAGACCTTGTTCTGTGTACGAATCACACAATCTAGACCAAAAAACTCAGATTATGCAGTACATTAAAGTCACTGCTGATTTAACATCACGGCCTGTTACTATTTTGTTATTGGCTCTACCTCTTAGGGAAGTTACTTAAACATCTTTTTACTTAAGCTTCAGAAAAGTCATATGAAGAAGTGAGATGTTTACCTGCTTTATATTTTGAACACATAAACCTATACATGATTTTTTCTACTTTTTTTTTTTTTAAATTAATGGTTCTAGCAAATAGGGGAAGAATATGTAGCTGGTAATGGTAAGAAAGAGAAATGTGTGGGATCTTCTTTTGAGTATAATTCTTCTGTACATTAAATGAGATGAACAAAAGAGAAATTAAACATAATACTGTGCCACGGTACTGTGACATAAGTGTCAACTTAGAATTTAAAATACAATTATAAGAGTCTTCTAATAATTATATGGGTGGCAAACAAGGCTTTAGGGCAAACATATGTGGCAAAAAATGACAAATGGCATTCTGCAAAAAATCAGCTAAGCTCGACCCTCCTAAGCATCATATTGTGGTAAGGTCAACTCGGTGGAAAGGTTAAGAGCAGTTAATGTTAAACACTGACCCATTCCTCCCCAGTCCTTTCCATATTCATAAGAAACTATCATCCATATTCATGCAACAAGATAAGTACCTTCAACATACAGAGGTTAAAAAAAAAAAGAAGATTTTACTTCTTTACAACCATATGCAGTGCCTTGACACTAATTTCTAGGGCATGGATCAGGACATAAATCGGGACATCTATAAGGCTGGGCAGGTTTGGTGAGCAGAAAACATAGTTGCCTCAGGGTGATGCTTAAATATTGAAAATGTGTGTTCTATAAACCTGAAATTGTGATTCGATCCAGAACAGCGCAACTCTTGTGCATAGGTTGAACACAGATTTCAGGAAATATGATGCATACAATGGTTTGCTATACACAGAGCCAACTGCAGACTAGTAAGTATATGAATATTCAACGTTGTGCTTCCAGCTCTCACAGATCAGTCACACAGGAGGCCAAGTCTACTTTTACCAAGTCAAAGGCCCCCATCCTGACATCAAAACACCACAAACAAAGCCAGAGACTCTGTCGTCACAGGCTGCTGTTTTTTTGTTTTGTTTTAGGAAAAAAAAAAAAGTCTATTAAACTGCCCTGACTTCAGTTGGAATCTATCCGGGCATAGCAACTGGTAACATCTGATCCTTTCACAGAAACTACCTTGCATGTACCTTGCTTTGTGTCTCACCTCTGAAACAACTTTCTAACTTGGGCTTCCCCTTTTATTTCTCTTTTTCCGCCTCTGACTGACTGATTTTCTCTTTTTTAATATATATTATTATTTACTTGACATTAACTTTACAGTGAGGTAATATCCATTTTCTGGAAGTCTGCTTTTTTTCTTTTTTAAGCAAAACTTGAGAACTGAGTTTACTCTAACAGCAGTTAACATGCCCTCCTGCCCTCTTTAGTGGGTGAAAACATCCCATTAACGGCCTTCTCTGAGAACCGAACTTCCTTCTTGATTGAAACAGAAAAGAAAAAAAAATAGAACCTCACCAAAAGAATACTTTTATCTAGTAAATGCCAACTGCCTCCTTCTACATCCCCCCTTTTTCCAGGAAAAAGTCACAATTTTTCTTTGCATCCCTCTTACAAGACTGTCAACTTCTTCAGGAGGGCACATTTTGGTAGGAACTATTACTCCCATTTTTTCTTTCCACCCCACTCATCATTATCAGCATAATGGTGGCAAAGAAGTAAGGCAGGGTAGATGGCTAATAGCCTTCCATTGATATGATTAGGTATGGATTTATACAGCACTTTCACAAGCATTAGGGCACTTTCCCGCATTTCTAAATGCTGATTCAGTCTTCTAGGACTTTGCCTGCCCAAGTCCAACTGACGTGAGGGGGTTTTGCTGAGGTGAAGGTCAGCACACACACAACACAAGCAACTCAGATGAGAAGGGAAACCAAACCCAAGCAATAAAGGACAGGTCATACTTCAAATCTCTTATGGAAACAGCACCAGAAAATGTGGCCCCAAAACCCAGCAGAGCAGCAGGTACAGGACGCTGGGCACTGCCACGACATGGTGGTCAACACAGACCAGGGCTGAGGCCACACAATGACATGACGGCTGGGCGCTGCTAGGTCACCCAGCTCCTGAGGAGTGGGCACAGCCCTGTGCAGGAACCGTGAATTGGACAGAAAAAAAAAAGGATTTTTTTTTCTTTTTTCTTTTTCTTTTTTTTTTTTTTCTCTTTTCTCCTTAGTGGGAGCAGAGGCGGCAGCTTAGCCGCCAAAACCCACTCAAGGCCCGCGGGGTTTCCAGGCGGTTTGTGAGGCAGAGGGGCCGCCTGTGGCGGGGCCGCTGTGCCGCCTACCCCCTTTCCCCCCTTCCTTCCTGTGGCAGGAGCCGGCCGGCCCCAGCGGTGCCAGCAGGAAGGCACAGGCCGATGCGCGGCGCTGATAGGGGCGGTGGGGCTGCCGCCATCGCTTCTGCGGTGGGCGGCCAGGGCTGCGAGGAGGCGGCGGCGATGGCAGGGCAGATTGCAGGGAGCTGGCAGCCCGCAAACGCGCCACCAAAGGTGAAGAGACTTCGTGAAGCTCGCCGCGCTTGGGTGTTATGTGCGGCAGGGACGTACACTCTTCTCCGGTAATCACTGGCGTTGCAGTAACGCCACGCTGCTGCCAAAGCAGCATCTCATTTCCTTGCCTCGTGCTCCGTTCTGCTTTGAAGGATGAGGCGTTTTTCCCCTTTTAGAGAGACTTCAAATAGAGTGGAACTGGGGCTGTGCCGATGGGCGCCTGTTCCTGAGGTGCTTAAGCGACGCCGCTTCCCGCCGCAAGGCTGCAGCGTGCAGGCGCCTCACGCCTCCCCCGCGCTCCCCTCCGCAGGAGACAGAAGCGACCCCCTCTCACCCAGGAGAAGGAGACCCCCAAGGTCAGATCCTGGTCCCAGTCCCGGCCTTTGCCCACCTGCCTGGAGGGATCTGCAAAGCCCAGCAGCCGCTGAATCCACCCACGGGTGCCATCCCGGCTCCCCAAAGGGCTACTGCACAGGGCAGTGGGACAGGGCCTGGCCGAGCCGAGCGAGCGGCACCACAGCGGCAACGAGCAAACAGCAAAATCCTGCAAGAGCTCTGAAAATCCTAAATTCGTATTAAAGTTCTTGTGCTTTTCTCATCCTGAATCGCTAAAGAGAAGTAAAGAATTCATATGCACCATTAAATCAGACATTTTCTATACACTGCTTTACTTTGCAGGAAATCCTGCAGTTTCATTAAAAAAGAGTTTACAAATATGTAAGTTAACCTTTTCTTCCCTTGAGAAAGGTTCTCTTCATTTTTTTTTCCAACAACTGCTGTAAAGAAAGCAGATTATTGAGGAATTAAACTGTCCTGGATGTTTGAATTCAATAGATAATCCAAAGAAGAACCCTATTTTTGACTTGTTACATAAAGGAAATTTTCAGTCTTTTAAATTTTAAGTTTTCATAGATTTTGGCAGAGATGGAAGGCAATCAACAATAAATACTGGTTAAAAACCAAATATAATATATAAGTGATTTCATCCTTGATTTTATATCTGGAGTTTTCTGCATGTTTGTTAGCACTGAAGCTAAATTGTAAATCAAATCACTAGCAGAATTAGCTGGTGATACTGAAGCTAATAAAAAAAATCTACAACAAAATAATTTGAAAAGATTTTTAAGCGATCATTCTTAGTGAAATACTTATCTAATAACATATTACTCATATTTGTTTTTTAGATAGCAAAAATAAAGAGCAATTGTAAAAGCACACAGTAATGAGAACAGATTACCCAACATGGTGATAAAAGGTGTTTTTCTATGTGGCGCTCTGCAATGCCATGTGGCAGTTTGGGCACTGACAGCAATACAGTCATGTGTGGAGACTAATTCCCCTTCTTTTAAAGGGGTTTAATCAGCCCAGTCAAAGCACCGTGCTGTCCCAAATCACTCATACCTTTTTTTTTTTTTTTTTTGATTCTGCACACTTTGCAGCCTCATCTGTGGAGAGATCTAATATTCACACATCTGTTTTGTGAACATAGCAGTTATGTCATCTGTGTTACTCACATAACGTAACATTCACACCAGCTTACCTGTTGGTGAACAGGTATGACTTGCTTGTGTGGTAAAAACACACCTGCCAAAAAGCATCACTAGCTGTAATGGGAGCTTTGGATGCAAGAAGGCAAAGCTGCAGGTCCCCAGATGCTATCCTAGAAGGAAGATTCTTAGAATTCCTTTTTTATTTATTTATTTTTTTTTTAAATTAGAAGTCATTCGACAAATACTATGCAGATTAAATAACTTTGAGGGAGTGTCTCTATCTGCAGAATTTCACAAACTAGAAGAAACTTGCAGGGAAACAATCTAGCACATTTTTTGCTTTCTTGGCAGATGAATGAGGGAAAGACTTGTCAGCAGCCCAGACTATGCGATGTGGAAAAGCTAAGTAGATAAGCTGAGTGTATGGCAGTGTTTCAGGCTAGAATATATATTACTGCCTTGGATTATTCCTGTGTTTATTTTCTATTTGTCAACATATCTATAGAGAACTCTTTGTGGCTTTGGCACATTCCAAGGGAGCAGTTCTTCCTTCCACTGATCCACAGGACCTCTTCAGTTCACTGACATTGAGAATTACAGAGATTTTACTCAAGTAAATCAGGAACTTCAGAATTTAAGATTTTCAGAACCTTAGGATGTAGATTTAAGGCTTCTCAGAAGAGTTGGAATACACAGGAAGGCTTATTCTAGGTATTTGAGGACATTTAATAAAGCTTGTTTGGGGTAATATATCACTAAATGTTCTTTCAGTGTCATTGTTTTTGAAATGTTTGGTTTTCCACTTCACTCCCAAGCAAAGTTTAGTTCAAGGCACAAGGTTACAGCTTGGTTTGCTGCCTCTTTGCCCCCTCAAATTCATTAGTCAATGCCCGAGAGGCTCTTTTCCTTTTTCCTCTGCTGTTCAGCATGGCTTAAGAGAAAGGAACCTTGGCAACTTGCCCTTTTGCCCAAAGTGCAGAATTTAGCAACAAATGAAGACCTTGACCGTGAAGGATAGCCCAGCTTTTACTGACAGCATAGACAGAGTAGTCCTACCAGGAGAGGAGAGGGCTTTGGGCTACAGCTTCTGCAGGGCCTTAACAGCAGCTCAGGGGTCAATTTGTGCCCTGATCACCTTTTATCTTGTAGCTCTTTATGCCTGTAAATAACAAAGCACAGGCCATTTTTTTTTACCTAAATCTGCTTTGTGCCTCTTTTAGGGTTACATTTTAAAATATCTCCACCCGCATCCCTTCTAATCAATAGAAAGGAATCAATATCTAAGGGTCAAGACCTTTTTTTTTTTTTTCCTTTTCGTGTGGCCAAGCTTTTCTGAGCCTTGCATTTTAAATAAAAACTGTATTCCCAACCATCTGTAAAAAGAATAGGAAGAAAAAAAGCCAGCTGCTTAGGGTAATGGCTGCTTTTACCTTTCTAGTTTAACACAGCACATTTACAAAGCATTAAATCTGTCAGTATGGCATTAACTGCTATCATGTGGATATTAATAGGAATAATAATCAAAACAAGAGTGAGTTTGGGTGTTAAAACTAGTAATATTTTCTTTATGCGCTAGTACACATTTGGCTTGGAAGGTGCTCAATATTGCATAGGATTTTTTAAATAGAGTAAGATGCATCTCGTACATATATGCATGTACAAATAATCAGGAACAACCTGATTATTTGTACCCCAAAGGGCATGACTTTGTCATCAGACTGATGTTTTCACAGAACACATTTGTAAAGCGTAATTTCTAACTTTTGTCGCCTCCATTAAGAAGAATGTTGATTAAGTGGAATCAGCATGTAAGAAAATATTTAACAGCTGTTCTCTTATTGCAAAATCGTAAATATATGGAAAAATAATCACACAGATATTTTATGCCAATTAGCAAATACTTCTTTTAATTAAACCATGTTGAACATTTCAGCATCATCTTAATATTACTGAAATTCCAGTATAGCTTAGCGATGGAATTAGCGTGAAAAATCTCCACCAATATAATAAAAGGTTTTGTTAACAACCCAGCTGAACTGGTTCAGAGGGCTTCCTGGTTTATTAGATTTTTAACATCTTACCTCTCTACGTTTTGCATTATTACAGTACTCTAATAAAAAAAAAAAAGAAAAGCTGCTTTCCCTTTAAACAGCACAAAGGATGGGGAAAAAACTACTGCATTACTACAAATTACTTGCAGCTTCGGTGTTGCCAACATAGAACAGTTGTAAATCAAGGATGTATTTTGAAATATCCTATACCAGTTTTTACAAAGCAGCACTCTTAGTAGCAGCTTTCAAAGAATGAAAGAATAGAATTGTGGGAATTCATATTTATGGCAGAGGGTAAGTACGGACTAAATGTATCTATTTCACTTTTGTTACAAGGTACTATTACTCAGTGGTCCAAAATATTATCAATTTATCTGTTTACAATTTTTATTAGGAAAGGGATTCATAACTATGCAGATTTCAATGATGTAGGTAATAATAATCAGGAAAAGAAATACTCCCTGGTGAGGATGAAAGCAATGCATGCTACATTCTCAGTACTGTATCTTTAGGAAACACAGCGTACATGTAAGAACACCGTCCTGGAACAGACTAAAGGAGTTGACTAGCTTTGTCGACTGCAAAGTAAAAGCCTTTGCTGTACCCTCTGCTCATATCTAATCATTTTTGCCTTGCACACACCACCTACACACCTAACACTTCATTGACAATGCTCTGCCTTTCCCCCCTACCCCCCAAACACAATGGAAAGTTAATTGAATGTTTTATGCTTTAGCAATATCAAAGAAATGAAAAGAACGTAGGTTTCAACTGTATTTCAATAATAAGTGCATTAATTTTTACCTTTTAACTGACACTTGTACTAATTTCCTTAAATGCTCTTTTTTACTCTTTTTTGATCTGTCTGGCTTTGTCGGGTCTGATGATGAGGGCTTACTTCAAATGCAAAAAGATTAGCTCTCTTTCCTTTAATAGCACAATTATAGCTTGTGTGATGTCTAAATCATGAAAGATATCAGGGACAGACTTCTAAAGTCGCATCAGTTTATTACAAAGTGGTAGTAATCATTTTAATATCAAAATTACTCTAATTTCCTAGTGGCATTTAGGAATTGTTGGGCACGCATACACACAAAGATTACTAGCCATTTACTTCTAATATGACTTAGATAATTGTTTTAAATAATAAAATGAAATTTAAAAGCTCTCTGTTGTATTTTCACCTCTACCCAAGATGTTGTGCAGGCACTAAAAGAACATTGCCTCATCAAAGCAAGAACCAAGAGGTCTAGTTCTACATTTTTTAGATATGCCAGAATCTACATCTCATTTTGGATTTAGTTCGACATGAGACTTAGTACTAAACACTGAAGAATGAATATGCCTTCCTTAAAGATATGTAATAGGTTTAATCCCATCAACGCTTAGTCTACTTTTTAAATCCTGAATTTAACATATTTGGCCATAAGAGGGCTAGATTAAGATATCCTTTCCTCATACTGGATCACACCTAACTCCTCAACTATAGTTATTAATTATGATGGTAAAAAGTCCCAAGGTGGGGGCTTCCAAATGGTAAGGTGGAATACAAATCTAACAGAGAAGAAGGAATTAGTTTACTCTCAAAACTGACCTTGATTAACACCAATCATGATGGTTGCTGCTAGCCAAGATGAAGAATGATAACAAATGTTAGACAAGGTAGCAGCTATCTTTTTTTGAGTATATTCCCTAAAAAGACTGTCTTCCTGCATTAGAGATGGAGATTTATAAACAATAATAATGCCCCAAAGTGCCTGCATAACAGGAGATACAAGAGATGAAAGTGGAAGAGAGTTGCAGTCACCTTTTTCAAATATTTTAGGATATTTTTTCTGTTAAACAGTAGTTTCAAATGAGAATGTGAGAGTTAAATCCAGGAGTGAAAATATAAATTGCTTTGAGAAGAATGAGTACTAGGCTTTGATAAATTTTAAGTTCATAACAGATAAAGTGGAGCGGTTTGACCCATTGTCAGTCTATTTTAAGATGAACATTTGTTATATTCTAATGAAAAAATGTAGCACTTAAACTCTGGCAGAAGGACAATTAGTTTTTTTTTTTTTTTTCCCCCAAATTGAATAAAATTGCATGGCAATGATCTTTTACTTTAACTACAAGCAATAAATATGAGCCGCAGCAGAATCTAGCAGCTATTGACCATATCTACATGGATGTGTCATACAACCAAAGTTCACTTTTCATTTCAAGCATGCAAAATTTATGTCCACGGTGTATAGCTTATCATGCAGTAAGCCTGTTCTTGCAAGAGCTGATTTCTAGTGTTAAGAATAGCTTGTACCTTTTTGACATGCAGGGCTACAGTCAGTCCAGCAAGCAAGAAAAAAGACTGTGCAGCTATTACACACCATCAGCTAACTTCTAACCACGCCAGGCAATTCAGCCTGAGAACTTTTAACTCAAGCTACAACAAAACAAATCCTTCCTGTCTTTTACTTGCTATGAGTATTAGGATTATTTGTTTTGCATTCTCAGAGATTGCTAGTGAAGCACCATGATAGTAACTGAGAAAACACACCGTGCCTCTGACAGGTGTTTGAAACAGTTTATAGGGCACACAAGCTCCCAGTCCCCCTAGTCACAGTCAGTAGATTTACATAGGAGTGTAATGAGAATGAACAATAAGCTGTCATTCAGCAGCAGATACTATATGGGTCTGTCCGTGGTGAGAAGATTTTGGAAGTGGATAATTTCTGCGTTCTTAGGCCCCTGATTTGAATATGTCAACTTGTAGACAAAGACAGGCAGAGCAGAAAGGGACAGCAGAAGTAAAGCTGATAGTCAGTGACATTTATACTACAGAGTAAAGTAAGTGAGAAGGGAGTTGTCCACATAAGTGTCATTTCTGGGACTTACTTTGCACAAAACTATAATAATTAGAGAATGCGCCACGTCTGGGCCTGAGCACTGGACCTCTATCCTGAATTCAAGTTTTAAGTGAGTTAGACACAAAAATAAGGAGCTTTCTCCAGCTTGGAAGTGGGTAAGCTGTTCAGGCAGAGCTAGGTAGTATTTTGTGGTGTGAAAGTGTTGGTTTTTTTTTTTCTCCTGTCCAGTAGGACTTTCAAAGTCTTCAAATGATCATCACCACTACATTCCCATCCCAGAACAGGGCAAAGGTAAAAAGGATGGTTATAAGAATTTTGATAAAAGCAGTCTCTATAGGAGATGTACACACCTGTAAATAGCATATCCAAACTGAATGCTGCAGTTTATTGGACTTTTGTTATGTATTCTAAATGTATTTAATTCTGCATTTCTTAGGGTTTAAAAATGATCAATGTAGAGGAAAAAAAAAAAAAAAAAAGACTTGCCACTATAGATTTAGCATAAAATAATAAAAGTTAACAAAATAATTCCTTTTAATTTTAGAAATTCTTTATGGATGAAAAGTAAGCATTTAATTTTATCCAGCAATATGATCATTGAAATTATGAGTTGTATTAGTGATTTAATGAAGTTAAGAGGGAAAGAAGATAAACTTTGTTACAGAATTTCCAGAAGCAAGATTTTTAAGGGAGACCTGAGCATAAATGAGTCTCAGGATGGAAACTTGCTTGCAGCATAATCAGCTCTTTATAGAATCACTCATACTGCTTTATGGTAATATCATCATATTGTGATATGGCCAGAAATCTCTTTTATCCTTAGTAAATCTGTGCTTGGGCCTATCTACCTCTCCCAATCCAGTCTTTTTTTTCACCCTCTTTTGCCAAGCTTATTGAATTTCTATCTACATCATTTACAATTTCCTACTGAATTAATTTCTTGTAGCCTATTCCTTGAACCTATTCAATCAGATTTTCAGTCTGTACTCCACTGACACTTCTCTCAAAGGCTTTACTATTCTTTTCCTAGTCAAATTTCAGGGTCTGAATCTTCTTACATCTCCCTAGGACATCTCAACTGCTTTTCACATAACCAGCCATACTTTCTTTATGAAATCTTGTCCTCATCAGTTTTTGTTACTCCAACCTCTCCTCATGTTCATCCTAACTCCCTAAATAACCTCTTTGATGTCTTGCTCAGTGCATCTTCCTCATCTCTATCCACTACTGCTTGGGGTGACCTCACCCCCCATCTCATACAGAGAGCAACATACAGCTTTTTGTTACTAATATGTCTTTTACTCAGTGTGATATGAGTGAATAAGTTTCCAACCACAATTACTTTTATAAATAATACAGAAGAGAGACATGATCAAAAGTATTTACCAAGTAGTAACTATCCAGACCGGAAAAAAATCAAAGCTGAGGTAGATACCTTCTCTTTCACTTAAAATACAATAGCATTAACCATTTCAGTGACCAAGTTAAAAAAAATAAAAATAAATAATAAAAAAAAAGGACAACTATGCAGCTATGCAGCTAAATTAGCTTCCTTCTCAGTTGCATTAATTCGCACACGTGCTCTCCAGGGAGGGGGATAATGCAACCCTAATTGTGTCTTGTTGAACTTGGCCATTTAGATGGCTAACCCTTTTTTTTTAAAACATGATCTTCTTTTCTATTAATAACTGTTCCAAATGATGTCTTTTCCTGACACTCTGTCAGCAGTTTGGGCCTGATGAAAAAGACCGTGAGGCAGTGAAGCAACGCAGCACTGGAAAAAGAGAGAACATGATACTTAGCAAGACCCATTGTTAGTTTGTTACAGACACCTTCAAGGAGGGCTTTTAATTTCAAGTTAAAGGCTAGAAGTAAACCTTTTCTTCGGACCCATTTGATAAAGGGACAGAAGAGTTATGTCCTGTGAAATTACAGTGATTTTCCAGAAAGAGGTGTCAGAATATTTGGTCTATAGAATGATCTGGCTTTCTAGTTTTCTTGTAGCTTTTCAAAAGGCTTGCCCTTCTGTTGGATGGCTTGCTTTTTCTGCCTCTGCAGAGTTTTCTAAAAAGTTTACAGTGAATGCAGGGTCATTTTTTCCCCTCTTGCCTTTTTTTTTTTTTTTTTTNTTTTTTTTTTAATAGCTGGGGGAGAGAAAGCATAGAAATAAGACAGTTCACACAATGTGCTAAATCTTGTTCTTATCACCTACATATGTGACTTACCTTTTCTTTCTTTCCAAGTTTCTAGTGTGGTTTTGTCAACTTTGGATCAAAACATCTCCTTCAGCAGATAAAAATAGATAAGACCCAATCATACAGCAATGACACTGACTTTAGTCAGATTAAATGCAAGAAGAGGTCATTTTTTTTTTTTTTAATTGCAAGTGGCTAATTCACTGATTGCTAAAAATTATTCATGAATAATTTATATCTCAAATATTAAACTATGTATGGGATGAGTTACTGGGGAGAGTAAGGAACCATAAAACTGCTACTGTCGATATAGTCTCTACTAATCTTTGGCTTATGTAACACCTACTTCTTACTTGTTTTAATGATTAATCTTAAAGCATGCAAATAGCTGGAGGTTTTATAGAAGACTATTGAGAAATGTATAATGATTTTAAGAAAAAGAAAGGTTAAATAATGATGTACACAACTAAACAGACTGGGTGCAGCAGGGAGAGGAAACAACCCCAAAATCTCACAGTCCAAAACTGGAATCTGCATGATGTCACTGTTTCAATTCTAGGTTGTGGTAAGCGTGCCTGTCCATTCCGGCCTATATATATATATATGTATATATATGGGGTTTTTTTATGGTTATAATGTACATGTCACAAATGACATTCATTTTCATGCCTTCCTGTAGAGGTGAAAGCCACAATAGGTAAACCTAAGCAATTTCATTTTACGAGAGAAGAAATCAAGGCACAGAAAAGTGAAGACTCCTTTATAAGTACAGGCCTGCCTGCCAAAGCCGGTTCATCTGCAAAATGCCTATGATTGAAATGCAGATCCTCAGCTTCTGAAAGTCTTGCAAACAAGCTGCCCTCAAATATGACAACCAAGAGCGGTATTTTTTGGGGGGGAAATATTAGCATAAGGCACATTCCAGACAGCAGATTTGTTTCTTAATGACCCTTAAGCTTTTCTTCCATTTCTCTATATGCCTCTTTGGGCAGGGCTGGACCCTGAGAATGAACATAGTCCAGATACAAAGACGCTCCCCGGCAAGTGGTGGGACCTGCTTCAGTCTTTTGCATGTGGCAGGCAAGGAGTATACTACTAAGAAAAGTCAAAGATTTTCCCTAAACCACATGCACTCTGTGCAGTGGAGAATATACTCCAACGGGAACACTGGGAAACACTAGTCTTTAAACCTACAGTGTTGTCTAGCCTCCTCCAAAACTGTTTTTCTTGATGTCTCATGTGTCTTGGGACATGGCTTGGGACTGATCTAAAGGGAAGAGTGCCACCTACTGAACCACCAGCACCAGCTCTCACTTCCTGCAATTCAGGAGAATGTCATTTGCTTGAGTGCCTGGACCAAGTGTGAAGAAAATTATTTGCTATACATTTGAACAAGAAAACATATCAAAATATACCCAATAAGACTGGTATGAAGTGGAAAAAATAGTGCTGGGTCATGGAGCAGTGCCAGTGCATGACTGTGTCTGTGCGGCATGTGATGGTGTACAAGGCAATAGTAGGTGCTCTAAAGATACTGTATTGTGAAATTCAGAAGACTAGAGAAGACCTGACCAAGTTTTTCCTCCTGAGTGTTTGCCAATGGGGTTGCTGAAGCCCACCACAGAAGAGGACACAATGCTGAGTCACATGGAGGAAAAAATGCAGATGTTAAGCAACTCCTGTTTAAAAAATGTTTTTCTTTCCAGTATCTTTACAGAGGCTTTTGTTTTAATCTTAGGAATCCATTAGTCTGTCTACACAGTTTCATAACTATTGTGCAGCTGCTCAGCTTGCACTGCTGAAATACTTCCTGCTTTCACTCAGTATGTCCTGTTTTATTTAGAGCCATCATCCAAGTCACCTTAAACTGACATTTTTCATATAGAATCCTTTTCAAGTCACCTTAAACTGACATTTTTCATATAGAATCCTTTTTGTGGCAAAGTGCCATATTTACATCAACTTCTAAAAATACATACATGACTTATTCAGAAAACAAAGCTAGCTCATTTTCAGTCCTGGTCACTTTCTTAAACAACATGGAATTTAGATTTTTAGCAGCATGTATACCTCAAACATTTTCAGAAGGCGCTATTAAAAAAAAAAAAAGTGAAAAGAAGTGAAATGGTTAAACGTTTTATTATTCACATTGCATTCATAGTAAATTGTGTAATAGTTTTCATGTCTTAATTACTTAAATTTTATATTGAGCTATAGTGATATTATCTCTCTTTTTGTCTCCATACAATTGTATTTTATAATAGCTTTTATTAGGGCCTACATGAATGGAATTTAAAATGAACACATCATTCTGTTACTTCTACTGTTCAGAAAGAGAGAGTACTTTTCTGATATTTGGCATGAAAAGTGCTTTCCTTTGTGTTTTATGACATATAGCAAATTGCATTAGATAGGGACATATTTTGAGCAGGAAGGTAACTAAGAGGAGTACAGAGCAGTTCTATCTCTTTTCGTATGTAAGTTCACCTTGGCCAAAAAGTAGGTGTGATGCCCGGCAAGTAATGAGAGAATATTCTCCCCCATGAAGGTTTGATCATGATCTCATTAAAACAAAATTCAAGATTTCCACTGTCTCCCGTGGAAGAAACACCAGAGTAGCAGATACGTAAGCTTAAAAGTTAGGTTTATACAATCTGTGTACTCACCTCTGAAACTGAGCTTGGCTCTCCAGCCTCTCAGATGCCATCTACACTGCCAGCACTGCCTAACTTAATACCAACTTCATGTTCTCATGTTGGTCGATGCATTTGAGATGTCTCCTTGGCACCTGGCTGCTGTGTTATTGCTTTCACCTTTGTAAAGTTGCCTCGAAGTCTCCCTTCTGCCAGCACACCTCCACTCAATCTGTGCATAATATGTAAATAAATTTAAGTGAGTGCTTGTTTGCAATTGTTAGCAGGATTAGGAAGGCCTGCACATGAAGCACTAGCTTAGGCACACAAACAAGATGCTGCAAGATAATGAGTTTCTGCTGGGCTGCATGTACAGGATCTGGACTCAGCAAATGCAGAGTGATTCAGAAAGACCTCAGCCACCTCCTATGGGCTAAACCAGCTTCAGCTACCATGCAATTGAGGGAGGCTGAGAGGACACACATGGGCAGCTGACACACATCAGCTAGTGCTTGGTAACCTAATGTGTTCATCTAAAATTCTTGCTGCCCTGTCATTTCTCATAGGTAATTTCAGAATTCTAGCATAATCATTTTTAATGTATCCATAAACATGCATTATGAAACCAAGGGTACTTTTTTTTTTTTTTTGAAATAGGCACTATGAGTGAAAACTTCATCTCTCAGTATTATTTAAAAACAACCTATAGATGCATAGTAGGCTTTTGTTTGTTTGTTTGTTGTTCTTTTCATTATAATTCAGTAAGCGAATTAAGAACCTGCTTGTAAAATTCTACTGATGCCAAAATACAATGTCAAACATCACGTATAGTTCTTAGACCAAGAGGATATGTCACTGAGAAAGCAGAGTAGGCAAAAAAGCATCATTCCAAAACATCTATGAAAGTCGAACGGAAGCTGAGTTTCACGAAGCTCTCAGGAAACACCTGCTAATGAACATCTATCTCTCCATGACTGTGGGCCAGATTCTGCTTTCAGTTATCACCTCAGGAGCCAAAGGAAGAAGTCGTGACATGTCATCATATTCTGTCTATATCATACATCTCATCTCTTTGGAAAAATGGTAGGATTCCCCCAGCAGCTCCATTCAGTCCTTCTGCTTGCTAAGTTAAGTGCCTTCTATGCTGATCTCCAAGAACAGTTGCTCATTCTGAGCATTTTTATTCTGAAGATTGGTTCCTTTTCTCCCCCATCCCCCTTTTTTATTAACATGTCCACACTGTTACTAAACATAAAGGGTTTCTCAAGGAACCAATTTTACCACATTTGTTTGGGTGTTATATGGATGTTCAGAATAGAAATCAAGAGTACAAAAATAGATTTTCTTGATTTATGAGACATTCCTGTTTTCAATTCACCATCAGTATGTGCAGACACGATGCAGTCAAGAAATGAAGCATCTGGTTCTCCCACGTTTCATTTATGAACTTTAGCACCAGATGTAAATCATTCATAAAATCCCAAAGTGTTGGAAGAGTCTCTTCCTTCATTTTAACAAACATATACTCCAAGTACTGTACCTAACACTTCACATCACTTGTTAAAAATGATGGGATCTGAATTTTAATGACTTCCAGAAATAAATTTTCAAGAAGGAAGAAAAAAAGAGAAGAAAAACAGGTGAATGTGGTGTTCCTTGTTTCTGATTGTGAATTCTCTTTTTGAAAACAGAAGATGTCACTTTAAGTTATTGTAGCCAAAGTCTACATGCTATTACCTGCACACAGAATGTTTTGTAGAGAACAAATCTATTAGCTTATAACTATTCTTCTCCCAAATCCTTTCCATTAGTGTCATATTCATGTCAGCAAATGCTGATTCAACATCAAATCTGAATTGCTTCCCTATGCTCATTCGCCAGTCGCCCTTCCTCTCCTCCTTCAATCCCTCCTTCAGTCCCATTTGTTCAGAGACCTTCTTGGCTTTCCCTCAACATCTGTAATCCCTTCATCCTCCCTTCTCACTCCTTTGTCTCACTGTATGCATTGAATTTCACAGGATAACTCGCACTTTGGGAATTAAGCACCTGCCAAAATAATTACAGGATCGAGGTCTATTCTTTAGGATAAGGGAGCCCGTCTTCTCTGTGTACAAAAATCCTCTCAGTGATATGCATATAAGTTAATGCTTTTTAATAACAAATCAGCCTATTTTGGCCCTTTTGCAATACAAGTTTTTTACATATTAATTTAACAGCAGAATTCTCAGGCGTGGGTTTCATGCACCCAGTTTGCCTTAAAACACGCAGAGCTGATGAGGCGCAAAGAGGATGCATGAGCAGGTGCAGCAAGAAGGCTCCTGTAGGACAGACACCCCCACCCATACCCATGTACACTCTGGAGAAACCCCTGCACAAGGACAAGGAGAGGTTAAGAGTGCTGACGGAGTCACAGATCCTGCTCAGCACTGCCCTCCTCCCTGTGCCCACGGCTGCTTTCCAGGCTGCTTCAGGGCCGCCCTTTGCTGTCCTCTCCCCTGTGGCACAGTTTCTTCACGGCTAAGCTCAGAAAGGCTTGGGTGTAATTAGCCTCAGTATGCAAGCATCTGCAGTAGAAATCTAACAGTAACATGCACCTAGTTCTAGTAGTAATAAACCCCTGTATTTATTCCCTAACACCGAGAAATTTTCCTTGTACTTTGGAAATTATATCTGGCATTTACTTAGGTCTTTATTGATAGCTTATTTTTACAGCACTAATCACTGCAGTAGCTAAGCACCTACAGGCATTTATAACACATTTACTCCAAGAATGGCTCTGATAAAAGGAGAAGCCTTTTCACCAGTGGCTGGGCTGCAGGTAGTCCGTCTCTATTGGCAAGGCCCTGGAATAGCCACAGAAAAGACAACCTTCCCATGAGGACATTCTAGGGATGGAGTGGGTTGCTTTAAGCAGGCTGGGACACAGCAGGGGCAGACCCATCGGCTGCAAATCTCATGCCGAGATCACAGCTGCAGCTCCAGCCTGCAGTTTATAGCACAAGCTGTGGCTCAGTTACTTGGGTGCCTCATGCCCTTGGGAGAAGGATTCTTTGCAGCTTCTTGCAGCCTTTTCTCCAGCACAGACATCAGTGTTCAGCCTCTGCCCAGGGAGAGCTGCAGTACCAGTTGAGTTAGTTCCCCTTAAAGCTATTAAAAGGTCTCTTCTTTCACAAGCGAGTCTCACTTTGGAGGTGAAACAGAGCAGATGTTGAGCAGCTCAGGCAGCAGTGCTGCACTGTACTGTCTACAGCACCAAATGAGCAATACTGTGTCTAATTGAAACTTCAGGGGAGATTTAGGTAGGCACAGTATACATGCTGAAGCTGAAATCCAGCCTGAACGTTGGGAGTTAACATCTCCATTCCTGAGAAATGTGATACAGGCACTTTAATGATTGCATGTGCCCAGCATCTCAGCCTCCTACGTCATGCCCAGGATTGCATTTCCAGGAACCCAGCTGACATCCTGCTGGGACATGGGCTATGGGAGGAGACAGCCAGCACCACCTCACCCATTCATGGTGTGCCCTGACTTTTGTTAAGGAACAGCTGACCCCAAGGTTTCCTGGTGCAACTTCTGGCCCGACTGCTCCCACAAACTGACGGTTGATCAAGCACAGTGAGGGTCCAGCCCCAGCTGTGAATGCTGTTGGGTTGTTATTAGAGGTGAGCAAGCAAGGAGGAAAATTATTCTGTGAATGGAAAACACAGCATTTCTTTTAAATGAGTATTTTCATAGGAAACATTTTTAAATCATTCTAGAAAAACATAATATTGATTGTCTACAATAAGAAATGGCAAATTTTAGTAAATAGAATGTTCCAAAATTACTTCAATTACTTCAATTAAACTTAAAAACAAATGTGCAGTAGGAAGCGTGAATGATGTCTTTTTTTTTTTTTTCTTTAATAAATGTATTTGCATGAAGACACCTTTCATCCTTTAAATTTCCACTGGCTTTCCACACACTCCAGAAGTCATCTAACTCATCACTAGTGATGAGTTCAACATTAATGTTACATGCAAATATATAAAAAAGGACTGGTTGTTCTCTAAGATGACAATTACAATGACAAGATGATGTGAAAGATGACAATTACAAATCTCAGATTTTCTCCCTTAAAACACTCCTAAAATTTTATAAATGTAATGTAATATATACATATGTGCGTGTGTGTGTGTGTGTGTGTGTGTGTGTGTATGTGTGTATGTATGTATGTATTTATAAGGATGCTGAAATCCATTTCATTCTTCCTCAAACACTTTCTAGCTCAGTATTATTTGGTACCACTCAACCAGGTCTGCAAGCCTTTATTCACTTGGAGTGCATACCTTTCTCCATAAATAATTCCCAGCATTTTCAGTGGAGCACTTATGACACAAAATTCTTGACAATGTCAATGAGATCATCAGCCATTGGCTTCTGTATTCTGAAGGCACTGCCACACAGTGACAAAGTTTACTTAATATAACATTCACAGGGTTTTTTTTCTTCTTTGAATGGTATGTAGCATCAGTATTTACAAAGGAGGCAAATAGATGTTGCACATCTTTGCCATATATTTTAATTTATTTTTCTTTCCTCATTTTATTCATGTTAACAATTCAGTCAGAGTAAAAAAAAATTAGCAACAAAGCCAGTGTTCAGCTAAATGACTACTGGCATTCCTGCCGTTTCAGCAATACCTCTAGTTTTATTTTATACTCCACTGCCCTGCCGTGTCAGAGGCTGCAGCCTGAGCCTTTCAGAACTCAACAGGCACAACTTGTAGTCTCATCTCAGTCCCACAGTGCCTGGGTGGTCTCTCTCTAACTAACCAAGACAGGAATACAACCTCCTTGATCCATAATGCGCTCATCCATTTCACTTGTCTGCTCAGACAACCTAGGCCAATGATTTATTTGAAGAGGTGAAGTCAGGAAAACCTCTCCCCTTCCAAACACATGCACACATACTTCTAAAAACTGGCTGAAATATGCAGCAACTTCCCAGAGGGGAATGGGTTTTCCCCCTCCCTCTCCTATATGTTTTATATGGTTTCCATTATTATTTGATAAATGTGTTATGACACACTATTTACCTCGGTCTGCAGCTCTGGGGAGCTTTGTGCAGCTCTGCTCCCCACCTCTGCCACCCACTAGATATTTCGCAAATAAATCACATTCCTGGATTAAGACAATACAGTTTGGTACTGAAAAGAGAATTAGTATGAGGTGTGCTGGAGGGAGCTTTGGTTTCATTTCTCTCTTTCACTTCTGAGCCACAAAGAACTGATTCCCAGCCTGTAACAACAGCTTTGTTTCAGCTAACTCTGTCTGTCTTTTCAGAACAGGAAGATGTTCTCTGTCCACCAGTCTAACTCTCGCCTTTGGATTTCTCAGAGAAATATTCGGAGTATTCAATGCCATCAGGAGCTAGTCTATGGACGTCTACTGCAACGTATGCATTCAGTTGTTGAAGTTATCTTCTCTGACCAAAAGCAGGAAGTCTGCCAGGATGTATGGCATGAAAGAAAGAAGGGCTGCAGAGATGTCCTGTTGAAAAATAAAATGAATGAATTTAAGGTGAATATATTTAAGGTTGAAAATAAATTGTATAAAATGTAAGACCACAGACAGTTTTGTGCAAACTTCCTCAACGGAATATTACAATCAGAAATTTGTGGCAATGAGGAGGAGTTATCCTCTAAAGTAGTTGCCAAAGAACATTTCTGCAGTATCTGCACATACCCTAAAAAGAAGAGTTGCAACAGGTAAATATTTGGAGGAATTATAATTGCTTTCTATATGAATTTGCTAGCAGAATTTAGAGAAGAAACCATGAGCAAAGTCTGCAGACATAAACCTGTTAAAGAATCCTGTGCTCTTAAAGCCTACCTAAAATCAGATTCTTCATAGAATCACAAAACAGTGGAGGTTGTGGTTGAGGGTAGAGGTCCTGCTCTAGAGGGGACCTCTAGAGATCATCCAGTTCAACCCCCCTGCTCCAGCAGGGACACTCAGAGCATGGGGCACAGGGCAGCATCCAGGCGGGTTTGAAAGATCTGCAGAGAAGGAGACTCCACAGCCTCCCTGGGCAGCCTGTGCCAGGGCTCTGGTACTCTCACAGTGAAGTTCTTCCTCACATGGAGATGGAACTGCCTGTGTTGCAATTTGTACCCATGCCATTGTCCTGTCACTGGCCACCACCGAGAAGAATTTGGTCCCATCCTCTTTACATTCTCCCATTAACTATTTGTGCATGTTGATAAGATCCCCTCTCAATCTCCAAGCTAAACAGGCCTAAATACTCTATACAGAGTAGAACATCACTGGAAAAACAGTGAGGAATATCAGTTCAATTTGTTAACTGACTCAAGTGCCAGAAGTAATCTTCTGCATGACAAGACATATTTTTTAATTTTTTGAATTCTGATCATTCTGATGTTTATTTGCTCCCATGATTTTGTCTCTCCTCAGTACTATTAAAAAGATGTGCATATTTACAGTAATGACAAGAAAATCAAATCTACCTAAACATGATAAAATAATGGAATTAGCCAGACTTTAACTTGTTGTTCTTGACTTTGTTAAATAAAAAGGAGAAGCAGGTGAAGGGTATTTGCAGCTTTCCTAATAAGAAACAGAGTAATCATCTGTGTAAATCATCAGCCTGAAAAATAAACTTGAGATTACGGACAGTTAACAACTGTAAAGATGAGCTGATGGGGAAAAAAAAAAAGAAAAAAAGCAAATGTTTATAGTAATATTTTTTGCCATAGTTCTTCTCCTTTACAAAGTTTACAATTTACATGAAAAATACTGTCCTTTGTTTTCAAATGACATCCTAGGCCAATGTTTCAAATGTTTTCCAAAATAAAACAACAAAAAAACACAGTTGTTTCTTCAGAAGCAGTACAAAAGAAACTCAATGCCTTAAAAATATTTGTCCTATTTCTGTTATTTCCCCTCCTGTCCCCGCCACTTTTTCTATCAATCTCCTTCTCTTTTCACCCTGTATAATTCTCCAGCAAGCAGAAAATACACCTTGCCTTGGTTAGGCTGGAATCACAAGTGGACTTTTTGGCTAGCCAGTAAATGGCTACTAATTGGCTGAGGGATAATGA
Organism: Nothoprocta perdicaria; assembly: GCF_003342845.1. Taxonomy (NCBI): domain Eukaryota; kingdom Metazoa; phylum Chordata; class Aves; order Tinamiformes; family Tinamidae; genus Nothoprocta; species Nothoprocta perdicaria. Next base: position 2,957,116 of record NW_020455965.1, read on the forward strand.
GCAAAAACTTTTTTTTTTTATTACTTACTCGTCTTCATTAAACTTGCAGGAGTTTAGCTAGGGACTCCTCAATCAAGTTTGTCAAAATCGGACCTTGTTTTCACATCATTCTGGGACAACAAGCAGGTGGTAAAGCTGCATCAGCCTTAATTCCTAAGGGAGCCGCAGTAAAAATTCCAAGCGACTGTAAACATGTAATCCAAACACTCAAAAAGTAGGCTATACATTAAATTAGAGTAATTAATTAAAACTAGTGAGAACAGAAATATTTAGTTGGGGAAAAGCCTTCAACAAAATTCCTAGCATTGATTTTTATTATATAAACATGTTTTTTTCTGCGAGCAGGAGCAAAAGTCAGCCCTGGTGTCCTGAAGTTTTATATTCCACTTCCCTCCTCCCATGCCTCTACCTGCCACCATGTGTCAGCACCATCTCTTCTCTACACACCACATAAAATCTCCTCCGTTTTCTCTCCCAAACGCTTTAGGATACTCCAGCTGGATATGGGAGAGGTGATGCCAGCCTGGCTAGGCACACAGAGCAAGTAACAGCCCAAGTAATGCTGCAACCAGTGGAAGGAGAAAAACCCATATTCCTTGACTTGAAGACTACCTCTGGTGAAATATAGAAAAATCTCCTATCTTTGAGACCTCTACCACGTTGACAAATTTGATTGGAAGTGGTTTACACAGATACTGGGGAAGGGAAGCTGGCAGACAGGTAAGCATCACGATAGCATGTATCTCACTTCCTTAAAAACCTGGCTAAGAAGATGAGGATGCTCGTGTGCACCTGATGGTAAATGATTTCCTGTCACTGGCTTGTTTTTCTGTGACCCTGGTCATTTTATATGCTGGCTTCTTCCTATGTTGTCTGATAATGGCTTGGCAGCCACCCTCCCTGTGATGGTGACTCAATGTGCTGCTTTTCCTGTCTTATTCTATGAAACACATCATTTGGTGTGACTAACATGGCTCATTTTGATGAGTCACAGAGCCAGGAAATGTAAAGAAGATGCGGTTTTCTGAAGAGTGGAGTTCAAGCAAATGTTAGAAAAACAAAGTTTTTTAAAAAATCATCTTAAAATTTTGCATATGTTGTAGCTTGTGTCTTACTATTTGGTACAAAGTCTCATTTCTATTGCTCTAATTCACTAGTGTTAATATTGCTGGTAGCATGCATGGGTAATGTGGGACATGGTAGAGAGGATAAAAGAAAGGACATTGTCTCCATCTACATTACAAATTTGATGCTCCTTTTCCATCATTCTTGTGGATTCCTCAGAAAGACGAGCCTTGCTCATTCACAAAATACAGTCTGTAATTGCTACCTTTATTTAGTCCATACTTCAAGAAACTCATATCCTAAATTGATGTGATTAAATGAAAGAAAAAAAAAAGACTCTTAGGAATGAGAAATCAAGGCATGGAGTCAACAAATTGCCCACAATCACAAAAAAAAAAATTAAAAAAAAGGCAGCAAAAGGGAGAGACATGAAGGCTCTGCATCCAATTCCTCCCACTTGCAGTCTAGAGTTATAATCATAAAAATATCCATCCCCTACATGTGGTTATAGACATTCTGCCTAGCTATACAAGAAGCGAAATCTATATGGGTTTTTACATTACCTCTTAAAGGATTACTTATAATTAAGAAAGACAGCAGCGAGGGAAAGGGAGTTGTCACAACTCTCATTCTCCATTTGAACTCAAGCACCTGGAAAACCCCGCTAGGTCTGGGGAGAGGTGAGGAGAACTAGGTCAATAAAACCGCTTTTCTCTCCCCCCCACCTTTTGTTTTTTTGGGTTTTTTTTTTTTTTTTTTTTTCCCAGATTTGTTACTGCAGTAAAGAAAAGCCCCTGTGCTACAAACACTGCATTCACCTGGGAAGCAGAAAGATTACAGGTGCATTAACTTCGTATTCTTTCTCAGACTTCAGAGAAGTCTAAGAAAGCCTAAGCAGCCTTTCAGAGCAGTCATCATCTGCTCTCTTGACAAAACCACCAGCTCAAGGTGCAGGAATGAAAGAATGACTTCTCCAACTCTCCTTCTGTCCCCCATATACTTGCTACTCATGTCTCCACATACCACAGGAGATGTCCACGTTTTTCTTCCTTCTTCCTTGCACGAGCTAATGCAAAAATAGAGAAGGCTGGTTAAGCAACACCTCAAAAATCAGTCCCCTTCTCAGTAGGTGCTCAGGAGTAGGTGCTCCACAGACCAGACCATGGCCAAGCATGATAGGCACGCAGAAGACTGTCATTACAGCCTTTTTCCCTTGTAAAAAGAGAGACAGGCAAAGGAAGCAACCATCACCTCTTCTCACATTGTCACAAAATGCATGCATTATAAAATATTTTTTTCCGAATAAAAATAATGTTCGTATTTGAAAATAAAGCATGATTTTTTTAAGGAAATGGCAGAGAACAAAGTGCACAAGGCCAAACTTTCTAATAAATGAGATTTATTATGAGAAAAAAAAGTCCAATAATTACGTTTTCAGGGGAAAGGTCATTATTACTTAGAAGGAGGTTAATAGAACAATATTAATAGCTTTTTACAGGGCAAAAGAGATAGATGCAGTATTAATATGAATGAAAAACAAGAATGAGGATGCTCCCTGTTACCCAAGTTTAGACTAAAAATTCAGAAGGTCAAATTCATCTTTCATATTCTCCAAAATAAAGAATTACACAGTATAAAATGTTATCAAGTCTTTTCATTCAGTGAGTTTAACAGAAAGTAGCAGAAATAAAGTGATCAAAAGTTTTAGCCTGAAGCCAACAATTAGAAGCATGGCTCAAGTTCTGTGTTTCTGGGAGACTCTCAGGGAAGACTGTTGAAGATAAAAGTCAACATGACTTCATCATTGAACTTTTACTAAAAGAATTTCAGCATTTCTGTCTACTTGGCCAATATTTTAGATTAGAATAATTTTCTGAAGCAATGGAAAATTGCCAGAGATAAAAATTTGCAATATACATTAATAGTAATGATACATTACACATCCATAATGCTTTTAACCTCAAAGTAAACACTTAATAAAGCCTCTCAACACCATTGGAAGAAGGTGATTTTTCTCCATCATTCATAATTTAGGGAAACTAAGGCACAGACAAATTAAAGTATTTGCCTCAAGTTACATAATGTCCAGAACTGATTATGAAACAAGCACATACAAACAAAGAGAACTTGTATAAAAATACTGACAAACACAAATAATGTTTCATTTTAAAAAAGCCATGTCCTTCATGTTTTTCTAGTTTTGATCACTCAGAAATCTCTTAAATACTTCTGAGAATTTTTCCTCTGTGAACATCTTCAGACATTCCAGGAAAAAAGTCTTCTAGGAATAAATAAATAGCTAAACGAATAAACAAATAAATAATGTTTATTTAAAACATGTTCCAAAAATATCAGTTAAGCTTCATTTGTAAAAACAGCTGAAAAAAAAACCAATAATGTTGATTTAAATTTTCAGATTTGACCACTAACTTATTTTCTTTCTTTAGATAGTGTTGAGGGAGGAAGAGGAAAGAAATCCAAAGGTGATTGTAAAGAGGGTTATTAACAACTGTCATGCACAAGTGTAAACTATTAGCATGTTTTAACTCCAAGGCTAAGAAGGATCTGTCTAACTAGCTATTCCATCCTCAATACACTCAGCAGTACCACACCAGGACTCACAATTATGTAAGTTTGCTATTAAAATGCAAGTTGGAATCAACTGTTAAATCTCCATAGTGATGAATATACTGAAAAGCTGTCCTACTTTGGAAGATTAAATTGACTTTATTTTTGGTTATTGAATCTAAACACTGTAACTTGCTTTATTGTACTCTCACTGATTCAGTTTTACTTTACCAAGCTCCTCAGACAAGAGAATTTGCTTGAAGTCACAGTCAAGCTGGGAAACATATATATTTAGGACAGCTTTTCAGAAGACTGTAGTTATGTGAGTATAAGTATTTGAAGTCAAAACTCATAATTGTGTGTGATGAGGGAAAAGTGAGGAATCTTTTTGTTGAATATTTGACTGTCAAAAGAGCCACCAATACTACCAGTTTGAGGAACAGTACCATAGCAGGTGTCTGTGTAGGATTTGGGATGCAATTTTGTTATAGAGTTATACAAAGAAAATTATTCAAGGGGCTACGATACTTATAAAATCCTGATGTGAAATTTATTTTACCAGTAGTACTGCATTGTACAGTCATTAGTAGAAGAGATTACTTAATATAATGTAATGGGAAAGATTAATGTAAGAGATTAACTCTTCAGCCCTTACTCTTGTACTATGTTCTTTATACACTAATCAGGTAAAGAGATGGATAGTAGCATTTTAAAAGCTTCCTTTTCTGTGATCTATTTCTTTGAGTGAAAAGATGATGTTTAACTTTCCTCACACTGAATTCATTGCTTTGGTCTATCAGAAAGAAAACCTTAATATCAGTCAAGGCAAGTTAAATTCAGGTAGTGAAAAAGGCATAATGTCAATAAGGAAATCACCATCATAGGCAGAAAGTAACCTCAGTGGCTAATAACAGCTGAAAAACAAAACCCAGGACTTTTTCCTGAATGTTAGTGAGGTCACTACATCACTACATCTCATCACATACAGTTTGAAGGGAATCACAAGGGTAGCACAGGTTCCTCAGGTACTGCCAGCAGAAGCAACAGCCAAGAGAGAGGGATGGATAGATTCAGGCTCCTTCCTCAGCCCTATTGCCTGCTCTGGAAATCACTGCCCTCTAATGCCCATGGCTTCAGCCTGCAGAATGCCTTTTTTTCTGAAATTTTAAAGAGAAAAGAGGGCTTCAAATAAAAGATTTCAAAAATACCCCAAGGCAATTCCAGAGCTTGCTGATAAGTTTGTTCTTTAGGGGTGTTTCTTCTTCTTTGTTTTGCAGACAGGGAACTCAGTCATTTTTTTTTTAGCTAAAGATATTTCTTAAACATTTTAGAATTCTTGCCCCTAAAATTGACTCTTACACAGTCAGTATTGAAACCTGATTATGTTCCAGACTCTATGGCATTATGTGATTTTGTTGGGCAGATGGATGGATACAAAGGAACAATAAGCATTGCAAATTTTTTAAAAATAAGCTATTTTAAGTCTTTTAATCTCAGAAAGTACTTACTCAATTTAATCACAATTTTCATAAAGTACTCCAGTTGTCAGTAAGTCTTAACCCTAAGACTGTGAATGCAAAGGGATTTTATGGTCTTCTTGTGGGGGTTTTCTGGTTTTAACATTTTAATTTTTTTTATTTATTACTGAGCTGCTGGAAAGAGAGGGGGAAAAAAGCTTAATAATTGGACTGTAGCTGAGTGCTTAATTATGAACAGTTTATCACCTCTTCAAATAAGCAGAATAGTTATATAACTAGGCCTTAAAATTCCTACAGATGAAGACAGTTTAACTTGGCTTCCTACAGAAATAAATGTTGCGTAACTGTTTTGTCTGTGCCTCCACCTCTTCTCTCCTCTTTCCTTTGCCTTTTTCTCCCCACAAAAGACTGAACCGTTAGCCAGTTTGAACTTGAGGGCTAAAAATCTCAAAAATGATATTCCTACTGATTTTATGAAGACAACTGATGAGATGAGAGAGAGAGAGCCAAATGAGTGCCCTAGTTTCCTCTAAAAGAAGAGAAAGAAAGTTACAGGGGAAGTGAAAACTTGGGGTGAGGTTACTGTCTGCAATGGCTGCAGAACAGGTTGGCTATTTTAGATTTCACTGATTTGATTTCCTTGGACTGCTGAATGAATAGATGATTTGCTGGCCTAAACTAGGCCTACTTAAGTTCTTGATTTTCTCCATGTCAGTGTCAGTCACTCTGCCTTTGTGGAAGACACTAAAAGAAGGCTCTTAGGAAGCACATGGCCACAACTGTAATAAAGATGATATTGATTTTTCCTACTTGGTCTTTATCATATTACTAATACACACAGTATTGTTTTGGTTTTCTTTTGAACCGAATGCAGTAGTAATACTCAATGGGAAATACAACTATCCAAAGTGCTCATGGTTGTCTGCTTCACCAGACAGTGGAGTTGGGCCAGGTGAATGCTAAGAACCATTTGAACACCTGACAATGAATAATTATTTCTTTAATTTATTCCTTTGATTAATTAATTTATTCCCTTGACTAGTGTCCTGGCAGAATAACCCTCCTCATGCTATAAATATGCTCTGTCAATATACAAAGTCAATATGCTCTGACTTTAAAAGATGTTTGTTTCAGTTATGGTGCCTGTTCTCGATCCTTGATTTGAAACTCCCAGGGAGATCAGTAAGTGAGATCAGTAAAACATAACTGAGTAGTCCTGATCTTTTTATTACAAAACACTTGAATCATCTGATTTGTACTGTTTGTGAAATATTTTTCTCCACATTACATTTCTCATGGGTGTTTAAGAGATATACTTTTAACTCAAATAGAATCAAACTAAAATGACAAGTGATATAGATGAATTCTTAGATAGTTTGAACACTGTTCAAATCCTATAGATCGTTCTTGTCTTCACTGCCTTAAAGCAAAAGTCCAAATTCCCATACCTTGGAAGAACTCTTGTAGAGATTCCAATACAGTAGCCCAAAGTCACTGTTAATTCCTAACAGCATGCTCATAAACAAGGAATTTAGAAGAATTTGCATCTTAATCTACCTGGAATTTTAAAATAGTTTTAGTATTTTATTGGCTGTCTTATTTCACCCTACTTATATTTTATCACACTCTTGAATGTGAATTTTATCCCATCTTTTTTACCTAGTTAATCTGCACAGCCAGGGTTGAAACTGAACTAATGTGTGAAATGCTCTAGACATGGTAAGGCAAATCATCATGGATCCACTGCCAAATGAGACAGGGAAACAAAATATTTTTTGTCCATAGGAATGCTAGAAATTATTCTTTCTATATATGCCTTTCTCAAATGTGCTTCTTTAACTCAATCTATGATTTTACTCTACTAGTCTAGTGCTGCAATTTGTTTTTCTATGCCTCCTTTCCTCGTCACAATGTCACGACAGGAAATGTCATGACGTGAAATAATATCATCTAGACATTATTTCATCCTGGATCATCCAAAGAATGTGTACAGAGATTCTCTACAGAGAGTTTGTGAACAGTCTCATGATGCTCAAGAACTGATCATAGAGACATACTTCTCTATGCTGCTTCTGTTGAAACAGAAATGAGGAAAAAATTTGGACTATTTTGTGAAGTGGCTGTTACCACATAGCTGCTGTTGGTAGTAGAAGACTTAAGATAAGAAAAAGTACATGCTTTTAGCAAAAGAAAAAAAAACAATTTGAGGAGTTACTGAAATACAGAAATATAGGTGTATTTATCTTTATAGATATATAAATATATATATATATTTATATATACTTTATAGTATATACTTTATATATACTTTATAGAAGTCAGTTTGTACCAATCATAACCACGTATACACTCAGAGCTTAACAACTGTGAGTCAGTACAAAAGATAAATATAAGAACAACAACAAAAATGACTAGTCATTGAAATTTTCTCAAGCAATGAATTATTTAGAAAAAAATATGAAGAGGATATATAATGAATATAATGCTTCCTACATCTACATATCAAAGAGAGTAGTAATGTTTCTTGCATTAGTACAAAAAAAGAATATTTTCATTACATTTTTATCTTGATAAGGATTTTTCTTAGTTACAGAGCTGTATCGAAGTATTTAAATCACTTGTCAAATGCAAACCCACTTGAGCACTGACACTTTAAAAATATAATGTGGAATCAGACATCATTTATACTTGCTAGGATTTTTCATGTTGTCTTATAGCATATAAATGGTGAGGTTAGATGCAGAACGAGTAGATTTGCAATTTTAACCTTTTTTCCTCACTAATTTCCAGAATGTAATTCTGCCCCCAGCTGGTTAAGACATCGCTGACATAGGAGACTGAAAGAGAGAATGTTGAACCTATGAACTCTGCTGCTACTCAGATGATGACTACAATTTGCATGCAAAGTATCAGCAGCTTTACTGTTCAGCACAGGTGCTAATAGATTCAAAGTTTTTTATGCAAGTGTATACTGCGCCCTCTTCATTATAGTGCTAATAGCAAAAAGGTGAAACTGTTTTCAAGAAACAAGTTCATTGATTACTCCTGCAGAACATTACAATTAATGACATCGGTCTGCGGTAATTGCTACACCTATATCAGATAAGCCGAAAAGTAGAAATTTAATAGATCTCTACCACCATTACATTCCAGAAAGTTTCATACATATACTGCCTGAGATGGATTTTTACATGCCTATTTATCTTCCTATTGCCCTTTTTCATCAAATTCTAAGTCTGTCTATCTGCAAAGCGAACATATGTTCAGAAAAATATACATGACTTTCACTCCTTTTTCAGACATAATTGTGCCCCATCCTCCTCCTAGGGAGGAGGAAAAACAAAGGAAAAAGAAATGTAAAGCAATACAAAAGAAGGGCAATATGTTATTGTTATTACCTTTTGAAACAAAAGCTTTCATTCACCCTTCAACCCCTCTCCAGTACCTTTTATCATATTTCAGGACATCTATTCTGACGCAGCTGAAGAATAGATTACAAATACCTTCAAATTCATCTAACTTGCTTTCTATTCCATATATCACCTTTTTCATATGCAGTGGTTTCTGTCACATCAGCAATCTGCTTCCTCAGTAACAGCATGGATGCATCTTTCCAGGCTCTCAGGATTCGTTTCCAACGCCACGAAACCAAAGGTGACAAAGCCAGGAAGCTTAGACCTGGTATTTGAACTCTATATGTTGAAATAAATAAGACTGGCAAGAAAATGTGGTGTAAGTGGAAATTTTTATTGAAAATAGCTTTCATGACCAAAAGAAAATATAAAAGACTGATTCTGAGAGAAAGAAAAAAAAAAAAAAAAAAAAAAAAAAAACTAGTATTGGTCTAGATTTTACTTCCCAAGATGAAGTGTAGAGTATGAATGAAATGAAAAGTTCTCTACATTCCCGCTAATAAGGCAGCACTGGGTGCACTGGAGCCTGACAGCTGCTGCTTCCAGAATCCACTGTTCCTCTACATCCTGGCTTCCTACATGGCCTTGCAGGAATGCGCAGCCTCGAGAACATCTGAGCCCACAGAAACAAACAAAACAAAAGTAGGGTGTAACAAAGGCTGTGAATCTTCAATTCATAATCCTTAGCTGGAAATCTTCAGTGTAGGTTTGAGAAGAGAAGGATGTGGTAGGAAACAGGGCAGTTCCATGCATGCTTGGCAAGGAGGCTTGGATTACGGTCAATATTTGCTAGCTCTGACAATGCAATTGTACCATACCCATTATAGGAAATTTCTGAAAATTGCTTGTAGTTGATTTTAAAGTTTTAATTCCTCTTTACCATTGACCTTCCAACTCTGATCCTGATTTTCCATTTTCTCCAGAGAAACCACGTGCAGGTGAGCAGGTGAGCTTTCCCATGCAGCCAAGCAGCTGAAGCTTCTTTGTTTTCCTCCACCTTTTGCTTGCCACATAGCAGCAGCTGGGAGAAGTGTCCGATCAAATGAGGGCTGGAAAAAATATCCTCTTTTCATTGTCCTTTTCTAAAGGTCTCTTCATTGTGCCTCTGATTAGAGCTGACCAGGAGATGAAGCCAGGGAGGGGCTGAGCACACCCTCAAGACATTCAGAACAAAACTCTTTTGACAAGAGCTGGGCTGCCAAATACTCTGTCTGTGGAGGAAAAAAAGAAAGGAAAGAGTAAAAGCAGATAACTTCCAGTCTGACAGGGAGAATCCAATAAAAATAAATGTGCTCTGCATTAAATTTGCTATTCTGCTGTGATTATTTTCCACAGGGCCAACTTTTCTACCGATTCATCTGAATGCAGCTGTGCTGATCTATGCTAACAGAAAATTTGGGCCAGAGTGTGACCTGAAATTACAATCCTCCATGCCTGCAAAACCACATATGCCACTAAAAGAAGTGAGAGTAGTAGCCTAGAGTAATCTGACACATTTCCAGTCTGATTTTTTTTTTCTTTTCCTTTGTAACCTTTTAATTTAAAGAACCCCACCAAACTATAACCTGAGCAGCTCTGGTTCCATGGCTGTCTTTCTCATCCCCCCACTCACCTCCCCGCAAATTCTTTCAAAATCCTGGCATAATTTGTGGTCAAAACTAAATCCAAATTAAGTCCATCTGGGGAAAGTGGAAAAACCTGAACTCCATCTTGTTGTCTTGAACATCCTATGGTTGCATAATAACAAAATGCCTTTGTTCTCACAACTAAAGTATGCATCAAGAATCAAAGAAGCAAGAAAAAAAGGGAATGTTCCAAGCTATTACTGTAACAATCCAATTACAATGCCTATCAAACTTAACTTCACAGGTTATAGCTCCTAATTGCCTGACAAAAATTGACACTTCAGTCGCAACAGCATAATATAATCAGAGTCCAAATTAAATTTGATCGTGGGCAGAAAACGATGCTATCATTCGGCGGCATGGAAACAGGAGATCAACTAGCATGATATCAAGGATCAGAAATGAAAATTATTCATTAATGGCAATGGTTTTCTGATAATGGAAATGACACAGTTCAGACGGCTTCGTAAAAACACTATTAATTAAAAAGATGATAGACCTAACAAGGCATAGAAACCAGTGGAACCTTTCTCTGTGCTTGTTAAGGTGAAGGATGACAATGTTTAAGAACAGAAGTTTATGCACTTTTGTGAAAAGTATTCCGCTGATTCTGTTGCAAGTTTACTGATTCTTGCTTTGTGAAGCATCTTTCTCTAGGGTGATATGTTATAGGGACATAAAAAGTGTCTAAGGCCGTAATATGGCTTTGTAATAAGCATGAATACTACCAGCTATAAAACAGAAGGGTCCGATTCATAAAAAAATGCACATGGGATTTTGCATACTCCCAGGAAAAAAGTGTAGAGAAAACTATTTTATTTCCCCATGCAAGCAGCACTGTCTCCATTTTACTTTGGAGAAATGCTGAGAGGTGATTTACGCTGAAAAGAGAACAAGCTAGAAATCTACCTTCAAAAGTTTCCTCAAACACAAAAAGGAAAGGCCAATGTTTTTGGACTCGCAGTGCCAATTCAGACCCTGGCTTTGTTTTCCTCATACAGAGCTCCACAATAAATAGCTCTAGTTCTAATGCAATGCAATATATATATGGCATATAATAACCGTCTCAAAAAGTTGACAGCTGTACCATAAAAACCACTGGGTAGTTTTGCCACAGCTGGAACAGATCAAACTCCAGTTGCCCAGCTCTGAGGAGAAAAATAAAGGTCTACTGGCTTGCTAACATTCATGACTTGGATGAGGGGACAGAGTTCACTCTGACCGAGTTTGTGGATGATACCAAGCTGGGTGGAATGGCTGATGCTCCAGAGAGCTGTGCTGCCATTCAGAGGGACCTGGACAGGATGGAGAGTTGGGCAGAGAGGAACCTCATGAGGTTCAACAAGGACAAGTGCAGGGTCCTGCACCTGGGAAGGAATATCCCCAGGCATCAGTACAGATTAGAGATTGACTTGCTGGAGAGCAGCTCCATGGAGAGGGATCTGAGAGTCCTGGTTGACACCAAGTTGACCATGAGACAGCAGTGCCCTTGCGGCCAAGAAGGCCAAGGGGATCCTGGCCTGCATCAGGAGGAGTGTTGCCAGCAGGTCAAGGGAGGTTATCCTGCCCTTCTCCTCAACTCTGATGAGGCCGCATCTAGAGTATTTTGTGCAGTTCTGGGCTCCCCAGTACAAGAGGGATGTGGAGCTTCTAGAGAGGGTCTGGCATAGAGTGAGAAAGATGATTAAGGGACTGGAGCATCTGCCTTATAAGGAAAGACTAAGTGAGCTGGGCCTGTTTAACCTGGGCTTGTTTAGCCTAAAAGAGAAGACTGACGTCAGATCTGATCAGTATGTGTAAATACCTCAGGGGCAAATGTAGGGAGAAAGGTCTTCTCGGTGGTAATGGGACAATGTGTAATGGGTACAAACTGAAACATCGGAAGTTCCATCTCCATGTGAGGAGGAACTTCTTCACTGTGAGGATGTCAGAGCCCTGAAACAGGCTGCCCAGCAGGGTTTTGGAGTCTCCCTATTTGGAGGTCTTCAAAACCCGCCTGGATGCCACCCTGTGCCATGTGCTCTAGGTGTCCCTCCTGGAGCAGGGAGTTTGGACTAGATGATCTCTAGAGGACCCTTCCAACCTCAACCACTCTGTGATTCTCTCATTCTGTGATTCTCCATGATCTGCCATGCACTACATGCGGGCACTGCACTCTGCAGGATAGGCCCCAACACACACAGCCAAAACACCTGCTGAGAATCCTTAACTCTTTCTTCTTCAGCAGCTGAGAGAAGCAAAGGGGCATCACATATTGCAATTCCTTGGTTAATGACCATCTGCTTCGAGGAGCCACCAGTGTAGACCCCTGCAGCTTCTTGCTGTGAGAAACCAAGGCTCAAGAGCCTGAGAAACAGAGGACTTTCAGAAAGGATGCAAGGGAAGAGCAACCAAAATTGGATACGCTCCATGGAGAAAGTGAGTCAAAGTATATTCTCTTGAACTCTGAACACAGATAAAGTAGATTTTGCAAATCCTAGAAACAAATCTCATGTGCCTTAGATTATATAAGCAAGGCTCACTGCCTTCCAAATCCAAAATGCATCATCCAAATCTGCCTCTGAATTTTCATGACCTGCTAAGTAACAGCTCTGAAGATGCACCTCACTTCAAAATAAAGAAATAAAAAATAAAATCATAATAGTCTCCTTGGAGCAGCTTGGAGAACTGAAATATATGCAAATAAAAGGTGTACTTTTAACTATCCCTTCTTATTTGATAATTGTTTTTGTTTCTGATTTATATAAAGAAAGTGCACAGAGTGTGCTTGGATTATCAACTTTCTTTAAAAAAAATAAAACAATATGCAATGATCATATTGTGATGAGCAATAATGTTACCTAAAATGCATATCAGCATTACACTGCACCTGTAAGAACTCCAGGGAAGGTCCTCCAATTTTAGTACATCTTTTAAAAATATTCCTTAAGCATGATCATTTAAGACAGGTGGAAGGAGTGTTGGGATTCAACATGCAGACAGCTCTGGAGGAAATAGTAATATATTAATGAAGAAAACAGCTACCCTATAACATCAGCTAGTGTGTCATTAAATAATATTTCAGCTACTACATGATTATCTCTTGGGCTTTGATATCTTGGCCTCATGAAAGGATCTTTATAGGTAATCCCAGAAATTAAAAAAAAAAAAGTATTTATAACATTTTCATATTTTTTCATTGTATGACAAATTTCAGAACGATGAGAAATGCAAAAGAAGGAAAGAAAAAAAAAGGGCAGAATTTTTAAAATAACTGATTTATATTGCATATGATGCATTTGGGCCTGTAATGCAAACCCTTTCCTTATAAGAGTGTCTCTGTTCAGTAGTGAAAATAAGCATAATTCTCCTGCAAGCAGGGAATTCAGTGCAGAGGCAGCCAAAATCCAAATCCATTGTTTCCTGCATTGTAAGGCCATGGATAGAATCATCTAATAGATAAACTGCATCTCCAAATGCCAGCAAATCAAAATCCAGATACTTTCTTTAAGGAATTCAGGGTCAGTTTGAGACCCACTAACCCCAGTCTTTGGGGGATTTTTTTTTGTTGAAAACATTTGTTTACAAGAAACATCATCTCATCAACTTTGACACGACTTGTGGGAACAGCTCTGTTGTAAGAAGGAATTTCAGGTACAAAAATATACAGTATCTAGAATTACCAATAGCGGTCAGGATGCTCTGGGAATGCAAGAGAGGCATGTCCTTGCTTCTGTTCTGCCTTAACCAGGGTATATCAGTGACTCTAGATTACTGAGTCACTTCTTACTCCACTGCCGGTTTGCTCATCTCATGTTCTTCCTTGTGAAATCTTCGAGTGGCCTTGAGTTCATTGTAAAAGTCAATCAGAAATTTTCTGAAAGCTCAGCATCTCCAATGAAACAAAACCCTTTATAGGCTTATCTCTGACAATAATATAAAATCAAAACAACAGCCATTGTTTAGTTCAAGCCTGTCAACAGGAAAATTGCTGTACAAAGAAATTCATCTCCCTGCTTCTTACAGCCTCTTGGAATCATCACTGGGTTATGGGATCTTGGAAGCATCGCCGGGTTAACAGAAGGATAACAGCTTGCTCAGGTAGGGCCACTGTATCTTAGCAGCACTTGAGCAATCTTACAGCAGATTTTAACATTTGATGAGTGCAACCTAGAATTCTTTGGTTTTCCAGCAGTATTCACTGAACCAGGAAATACAGAACATTAAGTAGAAAATAAATAATGAAATTAAGCTTAACAGGGTTGCTGGCCCATTTTCAGATCCTCCATTCTAAAACTTGCAAGTATCACCATTAGGCACTTTGCCAATTCTATTTCCCCGGTGAATCCAGGCTTATACACCACTCAAGAGGAGTCTGTTAATGACTACAAAGATCCACAGCTGTTTACAGTTTAGACTCAGTGGTGGACCAAGCAATAAGCTTGATCCCACAATGAAGTTGTTGGACTCTCACAGCAAGAGGAGACATAGTGTCAACTGTTTGCTTGCTCTTAGTGTTAGTGACGACAAGGATAACTTAGCAGGGCTGTAAGCAACAGGGAAAGGAGTAGGTAGGGATGGAAGAGAAGCTGTGCAGGGTCTTGAAAATTAAAGAAGAATTTCTTTTTTTTCAAAGGCTTAACTAGCTCACAGAAGCATAAATGAGGTAACAAAATAATAGGTCAGAAAAGTTCTTTACTCTTTATCTAAAAAGACTAAAAGATCTCTTCAGAAAAATATTTCAAAAAGTAGAGCTATATTCATTTTTGGAAGTCTCCTGTGAGAGAGATCTATCCACTGCAATTTTTATTTTTATTTTTATTTTTATTTTTATTTTTATTTTTATTTTTATTTTTATTTTTATTTTTATTTTTTTAAGAACAAATAAATGAGAGGAACTGCTTGTCACAGTACCTGAAGGACAGAAGCTTGCAAAAGAGTGGTAGCAGGTATAAGAGAGATTTCTGTTTAAGTTCTTGGTCTCAGTCATGGAACACAATGCTAACAAAAGATACATAAGAAGGTATTTGGAGTGAAAAGGCAAGCAGACAAAAGAGGCAAATATCATTATATCTGGGGGGACAATCTGCCAACAACACAACATATCAAAACAATATGGACTAAGAACACCTTTTGCAGCCAGACTCTGGCTACAAATTTAAACCGCCTGCTAGTCAGGAACAGAAGCAAAAGTTTACTTAAATAAATAAATAGGAAAAGACAAGAGAAAGAATTTATGCAATCTTAATAGAAGCATTCCTAGATATCAAGACCATTTGGCATATCAGCAGCTCTGCAAAGAAGCCATCAAAGAGTAGCAAATGATGAAATCAGAAAATTAGCCAGAGTCATCTTTGTCTGTGATAGATTTTAAAGCATGACCTGACAGTGTGCATTGGTCCAAGTTCGCTTTCCATTTATCACTTGGGCAACGTTTTCGGTCCTTTTATTCCCAGAACTTCTCTATTTGGTGCCAAAGGGCTGTTACAAACTTATAGAAAGCATTAAAGACCTATCTGTGTGGGTGGGCAGCTGAACAAGTAATTTATTGATTAGCCATATAGTATTAAGTACAAAAAATTAAAGAGAAGATATGAAACTATTTCTGGTAAGGTGAAATCCACCATAGTGGATTATCCACAATAGGAAATACTTACTTGATTGATTGATTGAAAAGTGAGGCAGGTCCTTAGTACTTTTGGCTTCACTAGAGCTATGACTATATACCATGGAAAATCTCTGGCCCAAGACACTTTACTAATGCAGTGGTAAGCACTCACATTTACAAAATGCAGAATATCAGGAAATACAAACATGAAAAAAAAATATTTAGCTATGTTTCTCACATATAGTATTTTTGAATATACACTGAGCCAAGAAGCAAGAAGAGAAAATAACAGAAAGGTGAAAACAGATGAAGTTCTGTTTCAAACCAAACTCTCATTTCTGACTTATATGGAAAGTGCACCTTTAGTATGAAACAGGGAGCAAAACAGCTACTAAAAAACAATCTCATTCAAGGGCACAGCTGTGCTGAATCTTTCATTGACTCACTGTCTGCCTGAGCCCTTGAGCACTCAAGACTTGCAGCACAATTTTAGAGTCGAGCCTTGCCCACCTTCAGCTTTGAAAATTCTCTTTTCATGTATTAAGGCTAAAACCGGATGCCCAAATCTACAGTGTGCATCTCTGAACAAACTCTGAAAATGTGCCACTCTGCCCTATACCACCAACACTTAAAAGAATCATCACCAAGGAAGGTAAAGCTCTTCCTAAATTCAAGCTCGCATCAGAGAATGAAGGAATGTCATTTTGCAGCACCTGCATATATATTCTCTGGAGTGACTGCAATCTAAATATTGGCAGCCAATGAGAATGACAATAGTATGCTACGCTATAAAACACTATTCACCATGAACTACTGTGAACTACTGTCCTAGGCAATTGCTATCAAGGATCAAGGAGCTGGAGGTCAGGAAAAAAAAAAAAAAAAAAAAAAAAGGAGAGAGATTTAAAATCTGTGCCTTAAATGTATCACATTGCAGAACTCATGCCTTACAGACCAAAGTACCGTGTGGCTGTACAGGTACTCCCTGTACCCTCAGCCTCATCTTACATTCAATTCCTTCAAGGGTTTGGAAAACTCCTTCAGTATCAAGTAAGTCAGATCAAAGTAAATACATAATATGCATGAACAGGTCCACTTTGTATAATATTAACAAAGTAATTTCTGTCAGAAAAAATGAAATTAAGAAAGTAAAAAAATTAAAATTTTATCAGAAGCCACACTGCAGCAAACAAAGCAAAAGATGTCTGGCTAGGGGAGGGGGAATTATAACAGACAGGGCTTTTTTGTCAGGCCATTCACCTGCCCTCGTTATAGCCCCTTGCTGCAAAAGCAGCTTGGATTCTAGGCATTATTCCCTGTTGATACTTACAGGCTTAGTATCTTACTGATACTAAACCTGCAAAAGATCCCAGTTTCAAATATGTTCTTTTCTGTAGCCATTTAGGATGCCAATTTAGACTCTCTGACAAAACAGAAACTACACTTTTTTGTAGACCATTTTGTTATCTCAGACTTGGTTAAAGTAAAGTGCAAGTCACAAACACTTCTGCCCTTTTCTTCTCATTTTTACCTGCACATAGTATGGGGGAAGCAGCTATTGCAGCAAGTGCATGTCACTGTGTCAGGTTGTAGGGTATCATATGTTCTAACAAAACCTGCTTTAACAAGGTAAATGTAAAATGATTGATCAATTAGGTGGAGAAATACCGCTTTTCTTTTTTCTCTTACATTTCTTAAAAAATAAATAGGTACTTTCCCACAGCTAAGATATTCTGCAATGCATAGGAGTTTGCTGCTATCTGCAGGTAAAATATTCTATTACTGAGCAAATATCAGGAAAGGGAAGGAAGCATTCAGCTTCTTTTTAATTACAGCTTCACATAATTCCATAGAAAAAACACAGGTCTATGCCAGATGAATGAAAATACAGATCCCTTACAGAAGAATAGAGGAATATCACCTTCTTTCTCATATGACAAACTCTGGGCATGCTACTCCTAGGGTGCCGCTAATCATGGGCAGGGTTCAAACCTTCACACCATCATCCAGTGCATCCAACACTTTTTAGCTATTGTAGAGGCAAAGAATTCCTGGGACAAAAGAATACTCTTAATGCTCACTATCCTTTAGATGTCTCTTTCTCTCTAACTGCTAAACGGATGGGACACAGAACTGGTTCCACAAATGTCCAAACTCTCAAGAAGTTTGTAACCTATATCAAGAAAGACAGTGCAAAAGGGCTACAGACAAATTGTGATTTGCCTCTTCATTCTCATGGCAATTCTAGAAAGCCAGTCTAGACCAGACCATCACTCATAATCCTCTACTCTACTCATCAAATCAAGTGAGGTATCTTTTCTCACTTTTTATCCTCATTTTGTCTTATGAAAATGAAGCTAACTGAAATGCACTCAGTATTCTGAAGGAGAAATGCTACTTAATGCTCCTTGCTTGGAAAGTCAGAAGTGGGTAAAAGATTCTCTACATACCTTGCAGAGCTCACTAGACGAGAATACTACATGGAAGAGTAATTTGCAACTGATGCAAATGGTTTGTGGTTTTGTGATTATACTGCCACACTGCTTTACCTGATATTAAGAGTGTCCTAGGAATAATTCTATAATTGCTTGGGAATACAAGGATTTATACATCTTTATTCCTTCTTAAGCATGAAGTGAATTGCTTAAAATTTGTTCCAAATGCAACAGACCATTTTTGACTACTCTACATACAGAAACATAGATATGACAGGAAGAGTTAAACAACACTTAATCAAACAAAGTCACATTGGAGAAAGTCCTTACAGGAAATACTGACTACAGGAAATGACATGTGTCACATTATCTCATCGAGACTTAGATATTCATCTTACAGTTTTGCAGTACTGTGTTGCAGTGCTGCAGTACAGCTCTAACTTGTTATCAAACTAACATCTAATCAAATTTTAAAGAGTAACTGCTGTTAAACATTTCTCCACCCACCTTTTTTTTTTTTAATATAGTCTCAATTTAAGAAAAGTCCATATAAGTTTTGTTTTGTTTTCAAAGAAAAGTTTGAGCATGAACTTATTTGAACTTGTGGGTGAGAAGTGGGCACAAGAAGCACTTAAAACAAAGAGAGTACTTAAGAATGCAATAGAAGAAAAATACAAAATATCCATCACCAAATATTCTCCTTTTAACCTTTAAATGTAGTTGAAACCTAATGTTTTGCTAATTATCAGGAGTTTAATGATGCCTCTAAGCAGAGAGCATACTCCAGGGCACAGTGTCCATGAACCTCTAGGATCTGGGGTTAGCTTGTGACTTTAGCCTACAGTGAATTCTTTTCTCCAAATTTGGTTCTAAGAAAGTTTCCCTCCTCCCCTTTTCCCCCCATTGTTGCTACCACTAGCGAGGGAAACAATTTTGAACTCTGGCGTAGGCTGGGCTCCAGATGGCTGCTAGCTTTTCAAGTGCTGAGTTGACTAACCTTGCTCAAAGCAGGTCTATAGAACACAGTGCTTCAAATATCAGTGGCTGCTGCGATTGCGTCTATATATGTGGAGTCCCACAGTTCCTATCACTAGCATAGTTGAATGAGTGAATCAGGAGCAAGGAGGATAAAATTGAGGAAAATGGTAAAAGCTCTCCCTCTCTGATGTTGAAGCAGCCCATTAAACAGCAGGTTGCAGCTGAGCATAGATTTTCAATGAGCTTGTTGACCACTAAAAGTAAATGAGTATAAGCCAGGCTGCCTCTGAGGATGAGAAAGACCAAGGCATTGTCTTCAACCTGGAAAGAAAAGGATTGTGTTGAATTCAGGCCTAGGTCAAAGAAGTGCTTCAGGGCATACCAGATTAACGTATTTCTCTTCGGAGTTATTTTGCAAGAATGGGGAATCTGGGCAGTCAATTGATTATGGTATTTATAATTATTTCTATGGATTGACAAAAGTCCCAGTCAAACCATTCTGGAGTATATTTATTCACTTGCTGTGAATAAAATTTATTGGGACATTTGATGCTGTTTCCTTGGAGTCTTTCAGTCTGACCTCAGCCACAAATAAAGTCTTTCCCAGTGTAAGGAAATAGCTCCGGGATATGTGATATCTGATGTAAGGAGAAAAAGCACCATCTTCATCTTTAGCCACAGGAAAGCCTGTTTTCTTTGGTTCTTGTCCCATATAAGAGTTAGTGCATGAAATATAAATGGCTGTTCAACATTTAGGGTTGACAGAACCAATTATTACTGCCTTCTCAACATGAGTTTGGAGGTTATTTCAATTAAATCCTCTGTATTACAGTGTTTGTTGCACATTGTATTTCTTGGTATTTCTATGAGGCTGTCCTTAGTGGGTAATTAAAATTATGCAGTGCATTTATCTCTCTCTTTGATTACTGCAACCTCTCTCTCCGTATGTCCTGATACAGTATCACGCTCCTATAGGCCGACCAAATGCTGCAGTCAAATAGCTGCTCTGTGTTCTCACATCAGTTCTTTGTACTGCTCAGATCTGTCAGTCAGTTCTCAGTGACCCATCATATTAAGTTTTACATTTTTGTTCTGCTCCTCCAAACTCACCTTTTCTGTCTTTTCCCAAAATACAAAGTAATCTGCTTCTGTTCCTAGAGCCTACAAACTCCCTACAGGTAATCGACTGATGTTCCAGCAGAAAGGAAAGTCTGTATGCAGCAAATGAGAATGAGGAATCCATCGCACTGAAGTGTATTTCCTCCATACTTCTGTATCTGTTTCCAGGAACATGCTGACTTAGCCAGCTCCTTGAGGCAATAAAGTCGTGACGTGATCATCTGCCAACAGTAGAATGTCTTGAACCTGGAGTAAACGACACCTTATTTTTTCCTTCCTATAAAGTCTCTTTATACTGTAAGGCTCATTATGGGGAGTCTACATAACTTCTTCTCGTTATAGTTTCCCATTCATTATTTAGTTTGACTTACACTGAGTAAAATAAATGATCCTGTCATCAAGCTGCTATCCTGACTCTCAACTCCCTGCTTCTTGCTGTTGAATTCCATTGCAGTCTTCCCTGTTTTACCTATCAGTCCATTTTTTAAGTCCCTTGCAGTACTACAAGGATAACTTCTCAACTTCATAGATGCAGAATGCATTTATAACTTTGAGGTCCTCAGGCACTTCAATGACAGACAAAGGGAAAGGGGGGACACAGCATGTGGAAGTATAATGGAGAGAATATATGCTTCCAGCATCTTGTGTTATTGAGGCTAAAGCACAGATAACAAAAAGTGGGCTTCATTTTGCAGTACCAGGTGGTGGTAAGGCAGATATCTATAAATGAGCCGCTTCATTCAGAGGAGAGTATTTGGGATTATCAGTGGGCAACTCATTTGGCCTCTTTTAGATGTCCACTTCACTCATTATTTCCCACAACTCATGTTTATGGGACTATGTTTGCTAGCTAACTATGGGTTTGCGGGGGAGGGGATTGAGCGTATGCTCTGTTTCTTAAAATATGTGAGTTTAGTTAGGAAGTTTGAAAATTACTCCATTTTCACTGTGAATACAGAATGGTATTCACTCTTCCTATATGAAGATGGTGAATGGATTTAATGATATCTATTTGGTGAATGGATTTAATGATATCTATTTGGCCCCTTGGAATAAGTGGAATGAGGAAGCACAATGGTTTATGGCACCTATTACATATACTTTTTAAAATATATGGAGGCTATCAAGGGTGTAAATATTTCAGGTATTTATCTCTCTATTCAAATTATCCATCTCTCCCTTTAAAAGGGATCTTTAAGATTCCTCTTTTATGAGATACATTGGATCTCTCTTTTATTTGATGATATATCTGGAATTCTACCTGTGTACTATAGTTGCGTACCTGCATACAAATGTGTCTTATACCCAATATGTAGAACAATCAAGCCTCCCACTACAACTCTTCAGAGGGCCCTACAGTACAGCAGTTACTGTGTTTCTCCATGACAAAATAAAGCAAGGAGAAGACTGCCAATCTTATATCTTGACGGAGATTGCAATATTTTTGTCTAGAGTTACTCCACAGTAATCAACACGTGCATGTAATGAATGATGCCTTTGAGTCACATTAGATCTGTCACCTGCAGGATGAAGAATTGCCCTGTGATGCCTGGAACCAACTTCAGATGGATACTGGGAAATCCTGATCCATTTTCAATAGTCCTCAAATAAAGCCTGCATAGAAACAAAATGCATTTCTGAGAAAAATATTCCCAAACTTACTGCACAGTAAATATGAAATTATAGGCTTTGTTGCAGCTAGAATACACAAAACACAAAGTTCCTAATCTATCAGTATGTGTTATTAAGCATCTCCCATTCACATGGATCTAGATTTCTTGAAGACATCTCCAGCTAGATCATTGTGAAACCCAAAGTTGGAATGATTGGGATCTGTCTCTTCAAAATGAACAGTATGAATGTGTGCAGGGCCTCAGAAATTGCTATGTATTTTTGAATTCTTTGTCCCTTCAGTTGTTTTCCATTGTAACTTCATTCCTTTGAATGTGCAGAAAACATTTTTAAGAGCCCAGTTTTCCAGCACTGCTTTGAACTTTCTATGCAATAGAGGAAGAAAATACCATCAAATTAGGTCTCTCTATCCAATCTTTCTGATGGTACTCCTGCACATCCACTTTGCAGAGCTGTAAGTGAACATACAGGCATCAAGACAATGAGAATTCTGGCTCTTTGTCTCGATTTTTTCTTTTTAATTTACCTTGCCAGTCTATTTCTGTCTCAAACCACATGAGAACAAGTGTGACTACAGAAGATGTGAGCTTGGTGAGGTGTACATATTGTGCTTTAAACAAAGATAACATTAATGAATTCACATTCAACCTTTTCATCCCTGTGATAGAAAAAGATTTTCAGTCACTTTAGCCTGAGCTACATCTGCACTCAGGGTCACCTAAAGAAAAGGACAACACATTCATCTTTATCCTCCTTGAGTTGTAGGACCACTCAGATAATCTATAGTGAGTTACAAGTGAAATTAAATACCTTAAAATGCCATCTATCTGATCCCCAATTAAAACATAATCTTTTTAAAGCTGTCAATAGCTGCTGACCAGAATCAATATGGGGAAGATTATGACCGGCACTTCTCCAGTGATCTTCAGTCAGACAGGAAATAACATTTCTCTTGTCAGGTCAGCAGGAAGAGGGGAAAACTGGACCTCAACAGAACTATACCATGGACAAGTGGAACTTGAGATCATCTGTGATGATTCTGCCAGGTATCTTTCTTTTTTTTTTTCTTTTTAACTAACAAAAGAAGAAATATTATACATCGAAGGTTTTAAACAAATAACCCTCAAGTCATAAAATCATAAAAGCATTTATAACACAAATTTTACTTTGATCCTCCTCTACATACACTGAAGTTCCTGAGTAAAATTCAGCCAGTCTCTTAAGCATTTGAGGCATACTTCCTTCTCATTTGCATTTAAGAAATATAAGCTTACACTTATTTAAGTAGATCCTGGATATTCCTCATCTTCGCTGCAGGAGTTAAAGCTTTAACTATCTAAATCTAGTGTTTGACATCAGTGACATTAATGTTCCTACTATGGCATGTAAGCTTAGGGTAAGAGGCCTAAACTACTTCTTTTCTTCCTGACCTACATTAGGATTGCTTTTATTTCTAGGCCAGATTGGAAAGTTCAGGATAAAACAGAGTTTCCCGGTGTGCAGAGGGCTTAGTAGCCTTTCTACCCACAAGCTGTTGCTTTCTTCCAGCCTTCCACAGTACAGATTGTGGCACAAATGCTCCAACCTGCCTGTGAAGTTAGAGCAGTCAGAGCAATACGCTTATTGTACTGACAAAAAACACCAGCGTACTACCTCTGAAGGAAATTCTTTCAACACAGACTGTAATTGGTGTTACGTTGTTCAAC
This sequence comes from Nothoprocta perdicaria, assembly GCF_003342845.1. NCBI lineage: Eukaryota > Metazoa > Chordata > Aves > Tinamiformes > Tinamidae > Nothoprocta > Nothoprocta perdicaria. Next base: position 2,980,722 of record NW_020455965.1, read on the forward strand.
AGTCCTTATATCTAAATGCTGCAGAGTAGCTCCTGTATGTGAATTTTCCCCCCCTTTCCACAGAAGAGATGAAGTAAGCTCTAGATCCAGCGAGAAAGGCTACTGCACTGATCCCCAAACTCACTTAGACTTTAGAAATGGTGAGTTTAAGTATTCTGTATCAGAGCGTCTGTGAAACATTAAATCTTTTTGTCTCTCTGCATCACTTCCCATTTGCAGAAAAGTTGGTAACAAATCTTCCATGCCTGTGGGAGAAGAACAAGAATCATTCAAAATGTGGAACTGAGAAGTGCCTAAGATCCATGGAGACAGAGATGGGGTCTGAAACTGTTTGTGTGGGAAAAAACAAGTTGTAGCACAATGTAATATGATGAAACTGCACTTTTAGGTGCAGTTTACATTTAAACTGATTGATGGACACATCCAACTTTTTTTGCTGTTATTCATCATTTAAATATAAGTCTTAAAGGGACCAAACTTCACGATATTTTGCAAATAATTGGGCGAGAAGAGCCTTTTGAAAACAAAAGTGAGCCTATGCTAAAGTTCCTTTTTCTAAAAATTCTGTGAAATACAATATTGTACTGTATTTTCCTGAGCACAGAAAAACTGACACAGAAGCATGCACAAAATCTCCAAATACAATGGCAAGCATGACATTTCTGAAATCAGTCTGGTCCAGCTCTTTTTACAGATGGACCCCTATTTTTCTGTATTAGTGCTCTCTGATATCGGTCATTTCTGCGGCTTATGGGCTGCCTTGTGATACCAGTATTTTGTTCAGCGCACAACTCTGCTGCCTCATTAGAGGAGCAGAGACAAGGTTTCCTGCAAAATGGCCACACTGCATTGACATTTTGTAGCTCCTCTCTATTCGTTAGCAGGGCAGAAGATGCTGCTCAAACCACACTAAATTGCACCTTGTCAAGGTTAGTTTTAAAACTAACTCCTGCTACTCATAAATCACATGCAAATAATCTAAGTAATGAGAAGTTAAAGTTGACATCACTGAACTAGCAGAACATGTAACACCATGATCACTACCATGATTCATTCAAAACCAGGGAAAAAAAAAAAGATAAACATTAATTTATAACAAATCTAACAGCGTCTTTTTTTTCTGGGTTTACTAGTGCTCTCTTTGCCAAGCTTTGCATTCAGGAGCAGGGCTCCATTCTCTGAGAACAAGATCTCTTGGAACAATTTCCAAAATCTTTTGTCTACATAACACTACTACATAGGACAAATAATCACTGAATTCAAAATGAATTTACACAAAGCGACTAGAGGCAGACTTTGGATACAAACCATTTCCTAAAGTGTAGAAATACATCTTCTCCATTTTCCTGGATAATCAGGGGAAACAGTGCCAAGAAGTAAAACAATAACACTCCAAATTATTCCAAAATTTATCTTATGACTTAGAGTAACTCGAAAATCATACACATAGGCACATAACTCTATAGACAGTAACGAGAGTGAAAAGAAAAATCAGAACCATAAAAAGCAAGCAAGTTGCTTCTGTATCATTTTCAAAGACAAATTTTAGATGGGTTTGAAAATGGTAGTGTACACAAAGGACATTTTTGCACTGTTTTTGAACACAGCGTATATCCATGTGTGTTTCAAGAAGCATTTTAATGGATCATCAAAACATTATTAATTGCAACAAACAAAAATAAAGAAATAATAATAAAACCCAGCTGCAAACAGCTGTAACCTCTTGTTCTCCTTAATCATTTAATTCCATACACCTATATTGAAATTTCACACTATGCCTTAGCAGGGCATTGTCACAGCAAAACACTAGAATGCTGATATTGTGCTAGGTCAAGAGTTAAGTAAGTTCATTCCACCCCTGCTATTTTGTGTTTTAAAGCAGTCCTTACTCTAGGCAGATTCTCCCTGTTATTATTACTTCTTGAATGATAAGAGCTGGGATTGACCTTCAAAAGAGATTTAAATGGCCTTATCCGAAAAACAGTCTGTGAACATCTATAAACTAATGTGCTGCCTTTACACCTCCTTTCTCAGAGAGGAGGTGTAAAGGCAGCACATCAAAGTCAGCAAAGAACTTACAATAATGGATTTCAAAGTCAAAAATCTAATGCAAATCTAAGTATTTGCTTATAGACTCTTTGAAGTCTTGACAGATTAAGTTTAGAAGTATTTTCATAGATGGTATCTACATAATCTAATAGAGATGATTTCAGGAACTGAGTAGATGTTTCCAGGAGATGTTTAGACTAAGGAACACCATTTTTCAATAATATTAATAAAGAATTTTTTTTTGTTTAATTTCCTTTAAGTTTATAGCACAATGCTGAGCAGTTATAAATGATATTCTGCATCTGTGGAAAGGTTTTTATCTCAACAGAAAAAAATGGCAGATGCACAGGATAAAGGAGTTCCATCTCTGTTATGCTTATATAATATAATTGACTTTGTTAAAGGACATTTAGGTGTTGTTTGATTTACATCCTATGTCGGCTTAATGCATCAACCACCTAAGGTTCCACTTGTTTAAATATTTCATTTTAAAAGGTGCAGTAAGCTCATAACTTCACCAGCATCCACCCTTCCCTGAGTAAAATGGATTCTCCAGTTTAATCTATTACACCAGAAGTAAATGAAGACTTTACCCTTTCTCTTGACAGAGGAACTGAGGCTGTCATATTACTTATTACCATCAGAGCTGCACAAAGTACTTATAAAATGTGACAGTATGGTATTACTCTTTTTAAAAAATTGTGTAAATAAGGCTTAAAATCCAAATATGCAAAAAAAGGCAGCAATGCTTGTATTATTTATTGAAATCATCCTCCACTGCTATTTTTGTTTGGAGAATTTTTCTTTTAAGTAGAAAATAAAAGATGTTTGTTCTTTTTCCAGGTTTGGTTTGATTTATGTTTATTTGTTAACATGTTATCAGAGCAATCTTTTTCAAATTAGACACACTTACAGCCGTTGAAATTGCTCAAAATACATTCATAAACTTAGTCTGTACCAGAAATGTTTTCCTGGATTTAAGATGCCAGAAAATCTTCCCAGTACACATTTAAATATCTGTAAGTTCTCTTACTGCTGTATTTTGCTTTTTGCTAGAGATTTTGCTAGCATTATAAATAAATAAATAAATAAATAAATAAATAAATAAATAAATAAATAAATAAGCAAATAAGCAAATAAGCAAATAAAGAAATAAATAGCAACCTTAACCAGCACAGGAAGTCACTAGTGTGGGCTTAAATTGTTTATGTTTTTCCAGGATTCTGGAAGACCTCTGTCCCCATGCCATCACATGAGGATACATACCACAAATTATAAATCGGTCATATATGACACCGGACGTTAAAAGAAAAACAAACTTTGTAGCCTTGTTACTCCAAAAATTTTAGTAAGAGCAAACATGTCACCTTACTTGTCTGAACAAGAGTAAACTGAGGTTCAGTGACAGAAAATGAAGTACCAAATAACCTTGAGGTTCCAGAGAGAAGAACAAAGCGAACTGGGGATCCTATCTAATATCTTGGTAGCATTTACTCGACTTCTAAATGCATAAAATTATACAAGATGTAGGACACTACAAATTAAAGTCCCCAAGTCCTTGTATGAAGGCTACAAGACATAACAGTGATGTGGCCTTTTTTTGAGCTTTGCCTGGATCGTTTCTTACCTGTCCAGGACAACTGAGGCAGAGAAAATGGACTTCAATCTTTTGTACGTCTCACAAATACATTATAAAAGTTTCTTAATGCCTGCAAAAGATTGGAGGTGTAAAGTGCCAAATACTGCAAGACATGAACTTGAACAGAAACATCAGTTTTAACCTAGGGAGTTAAAACCTAAAACCTAATCAATTTTTATGCAGGGAGTTGGGACTGCTCACAATAATAAAATATGGAGGATGTGAGTATCCTAAAACTGAAGTGAAGGTCTGCCTTAATTCCTGGACAGATCACTCTCTAGTCTTTAGACTCTCTAGTCTAAAAATTAAACCATCCAGAGGGCTCAAGCTGTTTTGCCTTCCTAAATCACAAAATGGACATCACAGAACACCAAACAAAAAAAAAGGGATTTTGTGAATATACTCTATTTGTCATGCTACCTGCTGCTCTTAATCCAAACTACAGCATATTTGAATATATTTGCCTTCTTTCTTTTCTAGTGGATGTTTTCCTCGTGGATGTCTGTCTTTCCTGTTCCTTTAGAACAGAGATATGGGATTTTGACCTTTCACAGCCAAATAACTTGTTTAAACCAATTCATCTCTACCTCCTCTGGTTTTCTGCCTTTAAAATGGAGATGGTGACACTGGTTCCCGCTGCTCTGGGATCCACAAGAGCTCTCCACTCAAGTTGGTTGTATTTCATTCCAGCTGTTGGTACACCCGTTCTTTTTCCCCTGGCACTGGTCTCCAGGCCTGTGATGCCTCCTGCATTAGCTTGCATGCACAGCAGCCTGCACAAAGGGGCACTGGCCAGCCCCCGCTGCCTTCTGTACACATTGCATATATGCAGAGGTTGACAGCAACCCCCTTCTCTCCTTGGGGATCATGTGAAACTGCCAGGTTATACACGTGCCCTGAGCGGAGCCACATTCACCTCTACGACAGGGAAGAGGGATTAAAAACACCAAGTCAGGTTTGGTAGCATTGCCCTAGAGTGCTTGTTTTTCTTTAATGAATTCATCCTTTTGAGTTATTTCAAGGGGGAAGGAGGGAGGACCTTTCTTCCTCATGCTTGTGTTTGTTTTACTTTTGAGGTGTGATCAAAGTAAGTCCTGGCCGTGTAATCACTTAATGCATTTTGGCTGCAGTTGAAGCCGCCTTTGAAATTTATCCCTTTTCTCTTGCCTGTGACAGCCAAACTTTACCTCCAGGTAGTAGAGAAGGCTTACAGACTCTTTTATATCTCACATCTGCTTTCAGCCCATTAATCACCTAGACTGCAGACAGCTTCTACCCACTCTTACAGCGTGTGACTTTGTCTAGACTAGGAATTAAAGGGTGAATTTCAACATGGTCCAGCTAACATGTTTAAATGTGGACCAGGCTGTGTATCCTTTAACTCAAGTTCAACCAGGCAAGCTAAACACTTAGGAAGAAATCATGTTTCACCATGACAAGTTTAGCATGTGCCAGAAGATGCTCTACCTAGCTTAAATTATGGGGAAAAATCCTGGTCCTTATGAAGTCAACATAAATTTGCTATTGATTTCAAATGGCCTGGAATTTCCCCCAGGACTTTTACAACACATTAATCAGAACAAGTAGAGTAAGAGCATCCAGTTCTCATTAGGGCTCTGATTTAGGAGTCCAGAAGAATAAAGCTTTGGTTCCATATCTTTAGTAATCCAATCAGTGTAGCCACTGTGCCCCAACTGTACAGGGATTTTGAACCAGAGCTTCAGATCTATGGATGCTCAGATCAAATCAATTAGCTTTGGGGCTTACAAAGCAAGGTTATTTACCAGCACTCATTTATTTATCCGAATTTGAACAGACATTACAGAGGAACTGAGAAATCATTCTTTTAGCAGTAAATGAGGGAGTAGGGAAAGGGGAAGAAACCTGATGCAGGAGATGGACAGTCTTCTACGGGTGATAACCTTCTCAACTGCCCCACCAGCACCTAGGAAAGCGCTTGAGTGAGAGCCCCATATCTAGACAAAGCTAATGAGCCAGTCACTGTATTATTCCCACAATCTGAGCACTGCCTTTAAACCACCTGTCCATGGGGCTATAAAGTGCTGTGGCCCTGGCCTTCTCTGGTCATGTCCTCTTTATGGATCATTTTTAGTGGAGTGAATTAGGGACAATGGACAATTGGCTCTCACCAACTTTTGCCTCCTGCATAGGACAATGTTGCCTATGTATTCTGATTTTAGAAGAAGGCATTTTGTTTTAAAGTATCTATGTGATTAATAAGCTTCGTATAAATGATTAATAAGCTATCAAAGTCTTTAATATCACTTTAACTTGGGTTTTGTTTACTCTCTATTTGCCATCTAAAAAATGTTTATGCAATATTATGAGGCAATGCATATTTATCAAAGACTGCAGGTTAATGGGGGATGATCAGGAAAGCAGAGAGAAAACATGATTTGCCTATTAAGTTGAATTACGAGAATTTGGAGGAAAAATGCATGGTAACTGTTGCCCAATGTCTGCCAAACCTTAATTCACCATCTTACATTAATACACTGCCTTCTGTCTCAAACTATTTTGCAAGCTATGAGAGAATCATTTCACATTATCTTCAAAGCTCATCCACCTCTGGAGTGGAATACAGTAACTCTGCAGCAACTTAGCCCAATAATGTTGGCTACTAAAGCAAATGCAAAAATAACAATGAAACAACAGGCACAACCGTGGAAAGCAGAGTACTGCTAAACTAACTGGAACATAAACAAAACATGAGAATACACACTAGTATTGTTTTTCCCTGGAAAAAAATGTGGGTTCACTATATCCTTGCATTCTTTCATCTTGTCCACACTTTCCATCTTGCCTCATAGGTGCTGTGGTCTGGCTGGGTGGACACATACAGGCAGCAACTAGGAATACATGGATGAGATCTATTGCCAGATAGAGCTGCCAGAGAGAGCTGCAATAATTGCTTTTTTTTTTTTTTTTCCTAGAAGTCATTATCTGCACTCCAAATAACAGATCTGCATTGAAGAAAACAAATGACCATAAGGCTAACATACTCGATTTCCAAGCACTGACTACTATTTTAGAAATTCTTTGCCATACTATTTAAATGAAATTACAAACTTTCCATACAAGATCCTGACCAGTGATGCCAGTATAAACAACATCCAGACCTTTTTGATTATCTCTCATATCTGTTAAGCTGTATCTTAGAGGGAACTTTCCTACAGTTTACATATGCCTGTCAAACTGTTGTAGTCTAACAGCTCCAAAAATCCAAAGATCAATCTCTAAGATTGCACTAAGTTGCTCTAGTGACTTGACCCTGAACTTTGGCACAATCCTGCCCTTTCCTGCTCTGTTCCATCTCATCCACCCCGAACACATGCATCAGATTAACAAGGATTGGAACATTTCATTAGTTTTGTTCAGTTCTGTGGGTTAGCAAATTTTATGTACATGGCTGGATTGGCCCAAACCAGTTTTAACATATTCTCCAGTCTCAAACTATATAAAAAGCATTATTGTGCTATTCATTCCCATGGAAGTAAGACCACAAGAAGCATGAGCATTTGGGAGATTTGAGGGAGTATTTACCTATACCCAGCTCCCCATACAGAGGCAAATGGTCCTTGAAATTGAATTATTAAAGCATATAGTCTTTGGACATGTTTTACCATGGTCTCTGCTGGTTTCAGTTTCGAGATCTTTATCTATTCTGCTGCCATGTGATATGCACGGTCCAGTTTGAGAAGAGAGGAACCCACAGTCCATCAAAAGGAAGGCTGATAAGATGAATACACATTTCACCTCTACCTTAATACAAGTAGGAAGCAAGCATTTTGTATGTTGTGGAATTTAAAGGATAATTACACCAATTTTAATGGATTTTAATGCAGCCAAAGAACCTGAGGAGATTCATCACTGCAGCTGCAATGCTTTGGTAACAATTTGAAAATAAAGTTTATGGAAGATGGTCTTGAAGTTGGAAGACTGCAGTGTCAGCCAGAATTACTTTAGGTTTAGTACAGAGCAAATAACCTAGAATTTGATCCCACTGCATGTTGTTGGGAAACAAGTACAAGTTCAGGGGGAAAAAAAAAGAGGACAACACAATAATACAACATATTCACACAGAATCAGAGGCTAAGTCTCCTGTAGAAGAAAGATTAATGTGTCATCAAGTCAATTCATTTATTTCTTACACAAAAATGTGTTCTGTTCCACTTACAGGGTGCTATATGGGCAGATATTTTTCCAAAATCCTCTCTCCACAATACAGTATCCAGAAACTGAAGCAACTTAAGAAATCATACAACTGGAACAGCGTAACAACAAAATACACTTTTTTATTGGGTTTGACTTACCTTTAGTTTTACATCAAACTAAAGCAATCAAATTTTTAATGTCTGATCAGCTGAGAAATAAGGATATTAAATATGATTAAATGTGATTGCATTTGAGTGTAAGGACTATTCTTCCATTACTGCTTTGATTAAAAAAAGCAATCTGAGCTGTGAGGTAGAAAAGTTAAATGCAGCAGGAAAAGGAAAAGAGCTTGAAGTTTCCTTCCTTTCTTTTTTTAATATATATCATTTCTTATTTCAGAATATTTCAGAATATTTCAGAATATTTAAGGTTGGAAGGGACCTCTACAGATCATCTAGTCCAACCTTCCTGCTCAAGCAGGCACACCTACAGCATGTGGCACAGGGTGGCATCCAGGCGGGTTTTGAAGACCTCCAGAGTAGGAGACTCCACAACCTCCCTGGGCAGCCTGTTCCACTGCTCTGTCACCCTAACAGTAAAGAAGTTGCTCCTCACCTGGAGACGGAACTTCTTATGCTTCAGTTTGTGGCCATTACCCCTCGTCCTATCGCTGGCTACCAGTGAGAACAGCCTGTCCTCTTCCTCCCTGCATTCTCCCTTCCTGAACTTATACATATTAATCATATCCCCTCTGAGCCGTCTCTTCTCCAGAGAAAAAAGGCCCAGCTCACTCAGCCTCTCAGCCTCTTCTTATATGAGAAAATAGTATAATTTCAAGTATGCCTTTTTGCAAAACTGATACCAGATTGGTGAAGTTTCTGTACATTAATATTCCTTCATGCTTTCTAATTATTGCAAATAGGAAGACAAAAAAGGGGAGGAAGAAAAAGTTTTTCATCTGGGATTAAGGATAGGTGATATATTTTCAAATGGAAAGTGGACTAGAAACCTTAGTTCTAAAGCTAGAATTTAATTGGTGCAATATTAGAGCTTAGAAAGAGTAATAAGCTTTTTGTCCTCGGGTTATGAGAAGAAAATTACCCATAACATTTTTCTGGATTATAATATCGTAGCTGCTTTGCCAGTCTCTTTTTTTTTTTTTTCCTTTGTTTCTTTTTTTTTTTCTGGTATCATCATCATTACCACTATGATCATTTTCAGAGTTTCACACCTTCACCTCTAAGCATCTTGAATGGTGCTGAGAACCCCAGTGAACTTTTCAGATGCAAGGCGGAGATCAGCTACTGATCAAAATGCACTTGGACTTGAGAGAACTGCAGAGTCTTTGGAGCCATTCTCAGAAAAGGCAAAATGTCTCTCTCCTTAGAGATGAGATAAACGGCAAAAACAGCACAGATCACTCTCTCTCACCTCCTAATTGAAAAACTGGCTGCTGATCAAGAGCTGGCAGTGACCAACTTAAGCCATCAGGATGCCAATATATACTTCGACCTTATTTCTCTATCTCAAAAAAGATCAATCACAAATTAATGTTATATTAGTGAAAGCAAGGGGGTTTGTTGAAGGGGGAAATCTATAAAAATCATGTCTGAAAAATGGTGAAAACAAGCTGGAGAGAAAACCAAACCAGACTGGTAGTGGAACAGTAGGCTTACTGCGTGCACACGAAATAATCTGGAGTTTCAATCATGGCTAAAACATGGTATGGCAAAACAAAACACTGGTATATTAAAGGTGCACTTTGGTTTGTTTCCTTAGAGGAGCACATTAGGATCTTTATGAAATAGACTTCTGTTTTAAACTCATTTGAATACACAAAGATTCAGGGAGCCATAAAAATGAAGCATTACTCTCTGCATCTCTCATTCTTTCCTTTTCTCTCTAAAATATTTTTAAAAATATTAAACACAAGCCACTGAGCACAGTAATGTAACAATATGATGTGACTGCTGGACATGGACCTCAGGTGTGTGCACATGCCTGAGTAGGCACTGTCTGTGTATTGATCCTTCCCAACGCACACGGAGCACTTGCCTGCATATGTACACCAGGCACTCAAGCCTAAAAGACTCAGAGGAGTAGCACAAAGAAAACACAGCAGTGTGGTCCACGAGCAGTTTTCAAAGTTGGTGCAAGGAGCTCAAAATTGTTTTGAAATGGGGTTTACACAAAACTTATAGGGATGGAATTTCATGCTGAACACTTCTGGATCAGGAAAGCAGCTGTAGTCTCCTCAAGTTTGTCTGAGTTCTTTTTTCCCATGTGTGAGAAACACAAGCACACTAGAGCATCTGTCCTCCACACACTCATGTGCACACACCCTCTGGTCTGACCTTAGACTGCAAAGTCATCTAGAGAGGTGGACAGGCAAAAATAAATCTGCAAAGCAATGTTTTACATATTGGAATACTTGAGGGCACTGTCTGACTGGTGATTATATTATGTGCCAAAGAGATTATTGTTCCCACCTGTCTACTGTCCTCACCAAAAAGTGCCCATTCCTCAGTGCCTATTTCCCCTGTGTTTTGGAGTCTAAAGTTCTGGTTTCAATTAATGTGCCAAATTGGGAGCTCTAGTAGCAGTGGAGCAGGCCTGGTCCTCTCCTGCCGTAGCATCAGGACCGTCTTCAGCGACCCCAGCAGGTACCTCCAGAGCTGGTTACTTCAAGAGTCTTCAAGAGTCTTCAAGACTGAGGAAGAAAACATTGAAGAAACAACCTCTGGGCTCACTAGTACCCAAGAGTGCTAAGGCAATCTCTGGCAGAACTAAAAAGGGGCATTGGGCTTTCCAATTCCTAGTTCAGTGACCTATTAAAAATCTACAGTTTTCATTACAAGGAGGAGAGGAAGAAGAACAATTCTTGATAACACTTCTGAGGATTCAGCCAAACAGGCTATAGTTCCTCAGGGCCAGACACAGCTTTGGAGGTGGCAAGCAGTTCACACACTTTTCATTTCAAAACCTAAGTCTAGTCCTCTCCAAAAGAAAGTAAAAAACCCAATCAACCCCCTGTCTCCTCGCCAAACCCATAAAAACAAGGCACTCCAGGACACTGAAACAGATGGAGCATGCCAGCATTTGCTTCAGCAGGAAAAAAAGAGTTTATAGTGGAGGTGATGAAACAAGTCTAATTATAGAAGTATGAATGGCATTCCTATAATAAAACAAACTAAAAAGTCAATGGAACATCCTTGCCCTTTATTAAAAGCTTTGTGCATTTGTTCTCTGATATAATGCTATAGAAAATTACCTCCCTATTATTGGTTCATCTCATCTCACCCTGGATTTTACAAAAAAAAATTGCAAAGCTCTGATGCACATTGCTCTTGTAAAACTGAAGAGCATTTATTTGTGTGCCATCAGCCTTGGTTTGCCAGGACAACCTCATGAGATAAACAGACTTGTTTCCATAAGGGCCCTGGTACAGCAGGAATAATATTCATTCTAAATTTCAGTGCCATCATGCTAACATTTCATCTGAAGCAGAAAGCACTTCCCCACTCTTCAGTATGAAAACGTGAAAGACATCCTGGCTTAATACTACTTTAAGAGATCAGAATTCATCTTTCAGAGAGTGTATCGCTCTTTAAATAGTATAATAGTATAATAGAATAAAATCATATCCTTATTCTGTTCCTAGGGAATTAAAAAGAGCATCTCCTTTTCAGCAAGCAGCCTAAATTCTCAGTGTATTTTATGATTTAACAAGAACATGATGCAAAATCTGCTGAAATCAGTGGATCCTCTATTGATTTATGCTCTCAGCTAGAATGACAGTTGAGTCACTATTAGCCTGAATTTATAAAACACTAAAATGTTTTATTTGAAAATTCTGAAAGTTGGCAAAGAGTGCTTACATTCCAAGTTTAAATAGTTCCAGGTCTCTAAATTAAAAAGTATGGTAGTTCTGGAAAGGAAATATAAGGGAAAAAATCCTTTAAATCTTTCCTTTTTTAAGCAACATTCTCTAAACAATTGGTTTGAAATATATTATTGAAATAATAGTCTGATGAAATAATAGTCTATTGACTTGTCAATAGACTATTAATCTATATTAGTCAATAGACTATTATTAATCTATTAATCTATATATAGTCTCTCTATTTAATAGACTATTATTCTATTAATAGGATAATTCAATAGCCTATTGAAATAATAAAACAAAAATTTTCTGGCTGCAAACTGAAAGCCAAGTAGCCTAATAGAGGCACAAGTGCCTGGGTCAGTAACCACTGGGAGGGCACAGACGTAGTCCCCAGAGGACTTCTAATAACTCTCTGTCTGCAACTTTGCGTCCTTTTATTCACCTTGAATATCTCTTCCATGGGCCAAAAATAATACAACTCTTAACAGAACTATTTCTTCCTGATTAAGACTGCAACACAAATGGACCAAAGCCAGGAAGTTAAAATTAAGCTGACACTTTGTCCTTTAATTCCAGCTGTCAAGGAGAAGAGGAAAAAAAAAAAAAAAAAGAAAGAAAATCAGCTTCACAGAATCAGTTCTCTAGGCTTAAGTTTTAATGAAGTTTCAATGTTCTTTTTTTTATGGGTTATGTCCCAAGCATATCATTAAGCAGTAGCTGAGTTCTCTTTAAAACAACATATATATATACATATATTTGTATTTAGCTTCCTTATTTTTCAAAGTGAAGAGAGACAAGAGTCTTTAATGGAAAGTTCTCCAATACATATTAATTATCTAAGAGAGTAGAATGACTTCTTTGGTTAAATGCATATTTATAAATCTTTTTAAAATGTACATTATTTACTAATAGGCTAGAACCGCTCTAAAACCAGACATTTCTGCCTGAGAAGGTAAATATCTCTTTCCAATCTTTAATTAAGGTGTATTATTTTAGTGATGAGAAAGAACAACTCCCTGGAGCTGAGCTGGTCTCCTGCCAGGAGTCCACAGTGTATAATCCTGCATTTTTTTTCAATATTTCTACTTTTGAATTTCACCTATTTTTTTTTTTCTTCTGCTTGACAAAGTTTTATTCAGTTCAATTGCCCTACATGAGACTAACTACATGAGACAAAACCATGGCAAAGCATTAAAAAAAATCCTCCTTGTCTAAGGAGAGAAACAAGTTAAGCTTTTCTTTGAAAAGTTTTTAGTCAGACATATTCTGCATAAAACTCTGCTGGGTGTATTTCCACAGTCAAAACTCAAAGTACCAAAGGTTTTTGCATAACTTTAGATTTTGTTGTGAAGAGCTTACACAACTCTAATCTGCAAAAGAAACTCATATTGACGTCAACGACTGTTTTGCGCGGGGATCAAGGGCAGAATATGCAGTCAAGATCCCCTCTGCAGATAACCTGAAAGCAGAGCTTTGACCTTACAAGTCAGCAAAGAAAGCTAGATGCCAGGTGAGATATTAGTAGCCTAAAAATATCCACCTTCAAACCTGAAGCAAATGTGCAAAACACAGACTAAACCAAAAATTCTTACATGAGGTTTATATTCATTTCATTTCTTTCTGCAATCATGAAATTTTTATTTTATTACCAAAACCTGTTTAAAGTTTTAATGCAGGTGAATTCAAAACAGACTTTCAGCCTGGTTTCCATCTCTGTACTAGTGATTTCAATCTGCAAATAATTGTGGCTGCAGTTTCACACCTACAACTGCGGGAGCAGGTGCTGCCCTTTTGGAGGCTTCGTCCTTGGCGCTGCTTAGAGACAGCAGTGACTCAGAGCTGCAGGTCGCAGGAGCTTCCAGACATAATTTCAGGATACAGTGTCCACTTCTAGAGACCATTTTTCTCAGGCTTAAAGAACGAAAAAGATATGGAGAGAAGCTGTGCTTTATTCATCCTCATCTGCTTTTGCTAGAAACAGAAATAATATCCATATGTACTTCTAAAAGTACACTACAGAAAATCCTTTGCTGCACCTGGTACAACATGCACTCTTTTCTGAGAGAACTTGCAAGACACGGTAAAGGCACCGACTTCTCTGCGTTTAGAAAGTAGGGACTTACTGATGAGTCAGCTTGAAACTGTCAGCCCCAACCAAAATGCAAGGCTTGATTGTACCTGCGCTTTGGGGCAGGCAGAAATCAGCATCCAGACTTAATGATTGCTCATAGTCTTTGGGGGGAAAAAAAAAAAAGCAAGATAAAAAGGAGAATGGATCAAAATGGGCATGGACTCTGGGAAAAGAGTTATCTGAAAATCAACTTCACTGCGGATTTTCTCTCAGACTAACTGAGTCCATAATGGTCTTCTACAAAGTGAAACTGCTTCAGAGTTTTATTCATCGAGGTGTATGGGGGACAATTTTTATAAGAAATCTTTTATTTTAGGGAAAATATACTTGGGAATAAGCAAACTGTCCAAATACACCAAAAAGTAACCAGTGCCCTGTGCTTTCAAGGAAAGAACAAAAAAACTGCTGTGTTCATGCATTAATTATGGACTAAACTTCCTTGTGGGGGAATTTCATTAAAACCTGGTCACTATGTTGTTAGATTAGACTTCACTGTATGATGGCTTGAGTCCAAGCTATTGTAATCTTTCTATTGTTATGAAGAATATTCTTCCTGCATCCAATTTTGAAAGCATATTAAGTAAGTTTTTAGTGAGCAGGAAAGAACTTTTCCACTTCTATAAAAGTGTATAGGAAATTTAATATTATTAAGAAACAGAATTACTATCTAATATTTTTAGCTCTAATGATTTTATGTCCAAAATAATGTCATGTGGCAAGGAGACTCTAGATCTCTATGATCTCTAGAGGTCCCTTCCAACCTCTACCATTCTGTGCTCCTATGCGACCCAAAGGTTTATTATGTATTACACAGTCTCATATGCAGAATACATCTGATCAGCCTTATTGGCTGATCTATTATATAAAACAATAAAGACAAGAGTCTTATTTAACATACGTAATCATATTTTGTGCATATCTGCTCTCTTCTTGTGCACTGTCAGTTAAAAGTGTTTCCAGCTGCTTGAGGACAGCTCACTACATGAGGATCATTAACCATTAGCACATATCATAATTGTCCACTACTGCACCCTGTATGGGAGGATACACAGAACTGCCCACAGTTCCCAAAAATGTTGTCAGGTGAATAACAAAATGTTGCATTACCATGTTTATGTGCAAAGGACTGAATTCAGATTGTTTATCAAGCCTTAGTCATGAAATGTCTTGATCTTTTGAATTCCCAGCTGTGATATGTCCTTAATTATATTTTTCATATTTCAGAACCACCTGTCAGCATCTCCCTGGACCTTATGGGAGCCAGATGAACCTGGGTAACAAAATGAAGCCAATATGTTAGGAGTGATTCCCTGATCACTTTACTTGCTCCTTTCACTAAGAATAAACCCTGGGCTCAGCACAGTCATCCAGGCTCCCTAATCACTTTGTCAGGTCGGAAAAGCATTCATTTCACATTAGTGGAAGGGTCGTTAGCCTACCCTTTCTCTCTCTGTCAACACATACAAACATAGACACATACAGACCATGCCTTTCCTTAAGTGCACGTTCTACAAGCATAGCAAAAAGACATATACAAACTACACAACTCCTTGTCCAAAGCATGCAATTTCCAAAGGGTCATAATTCAGTCAACTGAAAACTGACTTCTTCATTGGCAGAAGTGCTTCTTGCCAGTTATGGCTATTTTTTTACCCCAATTTTGAAATGTTAACCATTTTGCTTAGCAATTCAGAAATGAAACGCTCACGAGGATTTTTGTTGGAATAAAAGGAATGTGATTTTGTACCCACATTCTTCAGAGCAGCCCAGATTCTACCTCTGCAGCCCCTTTTCAACCATTTTCTTTTAAACTATCTCACTGCAGAAAAAAAATGGCCTGGTAGGTGCCACTTTCAGAAACTTATGTATGACTAAAAAGGAACAGAGACCATACGCAGAAGAACAGCACAGATATTTTTTTAGCTGTGTCTTGACCTAACTTGACAGATTTGTATTTTCATGTGGATTTCCTCTCACCAGGGAGATTGCTATGCCCCATAAATCCAATATTCAGAGAACACAGTATCAGCTAGTGCTGTGGGATGAAAAATACCAGAAACAATATATGGCTTGCCTAGACTATGCAGAAATAAAACTGAAGTCTTTGGCATTGGAAAGGATGCAGCCATCCTCTCCACAAAAGCAAATGACTGTCTCTCTCCCAGCCACAACTCCCAGCAGCATCTGAGGCTAAAAGCCCACTTAAAACTGACAGGGTTAAGAAATCGGGAAGCCACAGGTATGGGTTGTTATCCACATTTCTGTGGTTAGCAGGCTATTACACCTCTGCAATAGCTTAAGACTGCCAGAATTCAATGCACTTGGGCTCTCCACTTCCTTGAAGACTCCAGCTCCTCTCTCTCTCTCAAGACCGAGGCATAAAGAGATTACCAGCAACACCATCTCATACCTTCTCCTATCCAACCTTGTAAATCTGAGGCTGCCCTTGGTTAAAAAGCACTGATGTTAAATACTAACGCTGCTTCTCTCCTTGTGCCTCTCCCCCTCTTCGCTTCTCTTTGCAGATTTCAAGGTGATGACAAAAGAGAGAACAGTCTTAGCATTTGTTAATACCCACTTGACCCACAAAAGAAATTCAGGAGCATTCGCAGCTTCTAATTTAAAAACCATTAGACCGTTCCGCTTGACGGACCAGATCTAAATATTCTTAAAGGGGTGGTTTAATTTAATCATTACCTTAACAAGCCCCCTTTTAAAATGATGATCCGCCAAATTCAAGGGATTTGTTTTGGAATCTGATCCAATAATTGGCTTTGTACAAAGAGAAGCATAGCCGCATCTGATTTGGTTCAGAACGGGGTGATAATCATGAAAATTACTTTGCATATTTAATCACTGTGAAAACATGAGTACAAACTACTTTCTAGAGATTTACCTTAAAAAAAAAAAAAAAAAAAAGCTTCAGGCTTTGCAGCAAGCATGCCAAGTACTTTGATATACAGAGAATTATTTGGATTTTATAGAAAGCTCAGTGTTTCAAAGACTTCAAGCTAGTCAGCCACTGGCAAAGAAATATTTTTAATAGAGAAAGCAAAAAGTTTTGAATTGAAAAGATGTTGAGACCTTTTTTTTTTTTTTTTTTTTTTTTTTTTTGTATCTATGTCACTAACTAACAACCGAGATTTGAAGCAAATGCCTTCTAGACTCTGAGGATCTCTGCTCCTAAGAAGAGAG
>NW_020455965.1:2997813-3135685 GCF_003342845.1 Nothoprocta perdicaria
TTTTTTTTTTTTTTTTTTTTTTTTTTGTATCTATGTCACTGACTAACAACCTAGATTTGAAGCAAATGCCTTATAGACTCTGAGGATCTCTGCTCCTAAGAAGAGAGCAGGGGACACATCCAGCACATTAGTTAATTGCCAGGGGTGGTTCATAAGCTGCCAGCTTGGGGCCTGACTAAGAACTTTTACGAAGTTTGAAATAGGAGGGATTTGGGGATTTCTCCCCTTTAACACTATGTGGGGCTTGGGAAAAGACACAGCGACAGAAGGCACGAAGATGTCACCATCTTCCAGCTTAAGATTCCCAGGAAGATACCGTAGTTGAGCTTCAGCTACACATCAAGCCTTAGAGACAAGTGGCTAGAGAGTTGAATTCCTCTTACCTAGATCAGATAAATAAAAGTACACAGGCTAGTAGTTAGGAAGAGATGCAGAAGAGACGCATACATATACATGACTTGTACAGATTTCCCCAAGCTAAAGCAACTGGATGCCAGATGAGTATTACATGGTATGTAAAACTACATTTGTTGCTGACATAAACAGGCACAGCTCCACTAAATCTATCTGGGCTGCCTCTGCTTACCACTTGAAGTGAATTAGGCCCTACCTTTATCGTGAGTTAGAAACCTATTGCTTTTAAATACTTGCTCCTGTGATACAAGAATGTTTGTAAATAACCTCACACCTGAGAGCTACAGTGTAGGCAGGATATCTGAGAGAGAATAATCATAGGTGCCTTAGATTATGCAGCATGTTACACCAGATACTTGCAGGAAAAATCTTAGAGGTGTTTACCTGCCTGTAGCAAAGGCACAAATACAAAACTCATACACCAGACTGCCTAAAGTTTGTTGTACAAACCAGTGTAATACGTGCAGAAATATACATGTATCAGATAGACCAGCTTACTATTGAAACATATTTTTATATATGTTACACACAAACAGAAATATATATTTATATACACATATATATCTCTGGATCTTTTGTATACTTGTCATATACTACATATTCCTTGAAGCATTATATGTTCCACAGCTTCAGCAGTCTAGAGGTTAATGAACAGGCTTTTTCTCACATATGCACAGAACAGATAATTTTCTTTACTGTTCACGATAAGTTGAAGGAGCATTTGAGTGACAGACCAATTTGTCAATCAACTACAAAGTGTTGAGGAAGCTTCCTCTGCATAATTTTACACACAGAGATCAAATGTGACCTCTGATTGTACAGTGGCTGTGGACAGTCAAGGTTATGAAGTCCAAGGGAGTCACACGAATCAGCCTTTCTTGAGTGCCGTGTTTTTCTAAGGTTATCTGTGAACTAAAATAATCAGAGCTTTTTAGGAGCAAGGTGAAAAAATCCCTTTTTATTACATTTAAGTGTGTGTATATGTACATGTACATGCATGTGTGCAGAATTCATATGTATGAATTTGTTGCTGAGGTTGAATGTCTGTGTTTTTATTTTATAGCCTGAATTATTCTTTAAAGGTCTCAACACAGAGCCCCTGGTTCTGACATCTCATGCAGTTTTTCTTGAAAGCTATGTTTTAATAGCAGCTCTGTTCATTTAATGTTAGCCACTTCAGATGATTTCTTTGCTAAAACCTGAATTATGAAAATCGCTTGTCAATTACCCTGGGTAGCTGTGTAAAAGAATTATTGCACATTCACAGTGAAAAGAAAACTTTATTTTCACCACTTTCCAGTAAAAGCTAATTCAGAATAACTCCATTTAACAGTTATTTTATGCTGAAATACTGAATACCTCAGGGAGTCTTTTAGGGATTTTAAAGTCTCTTTATTTATAAATGATTCATGCTGCATTTTCAGAAAAACCTACAATTAGTGTGGGAAGCACAGAGACTCCTTTGGGAAAGGTAAAAAAAAAAAAAACCAACAAAATATACATGCATTATATACAGCCTTTTTATCTATTGTTGTTTTGCAGTGGACTATAAAAAGAAAAGAACTGGAAAAAAATGGCTAGCAGATATTTTATCTAACCTTTTAAATATATGCCTCAGTTGACAGTATTTTGCGAAGTAGTTACCCTTATGATTTGTACAGCCCACAAAATTCTTTTAATTCAGGTTTCATTTTGGTCTGCACTTTCCAACCCTGGTTATAAATGCGCAAGCTAGCTAAGAGGAGCAGCTTTCTGCTCCGCTTTCGAAGGACACATCTTCCCTTCTGCCAGCAGCTGGTCACTGGTGTTCCCATGTCGCTTGCTGCTATGACTTAAAAGTCTTGCATGTGCTCTAGCATGTCCACGTGCCTTAATAAAATTATGCTTGGGAGTGCATCAGAGCTTCTCTGGAGGTTGATGGCTGGATGCTTTCTCCATTTATAGAGTTATGCACCATCTCTCAAGAGAAAGGACAAATGTGGGGCAAACATCGGGGTTTCTGTCTCATTGACCAGATGCACAAATGATGTCATTTTTTGTTGTTGTTTTTGTTGTTATTATTCACCAAAAATGGAAAGTTTTAGACTGCCCAACTTAAACCTTGAGCTGAACACAGTCTGCATCTCAGCCTCACTGGCTGGAATCCATCTCAACAGTTGCTGAAACCGCCACAATAAGAATTGTTCTAAAATAAGCAGAAAGGCTTAATTTGCAGTGAGACGATGTTTTTTTTACTAAACCTCCGTGTATGATACAAATGAAGGAGCAGACTGCACACATACCGGGACGTGCTTTGGCACTGCCCCAGTTGCTTGGATACCAACAGGTGAAACACAAAAAAGAACCACTTGAATAAATGAAAATACCAGCAAGACTGACATTGTCTGAGAGCAGATAAAACAGAACATCAGCATTGATATACTTGCTGTGTTTCAGCCTTCCAGACAGAAAAAAAAATGGGGCTCCTAAGCATAACGGCTGACTTCTTAACACTCTGGTATTTATTTTTTAATTCTTCACAGCATTGTGTCAGTGCTATAAAATTCACAATAGGTAGTTTATTCACTATTACTTTCCATGGAGAATCCACAAGCTCTTTCATGTCAGGTTTCCATCCCATCCACCAAGCATGGATGAAAAATGTAAGTCTTCTTTCTCTCTTTTGAAAACAACAAACTTTGCAGAGACTATCTAGTACTTCAAATGTCCTCCAAAAATTAGACCAAAATTTACCTCTTGAAAATATCTCCAGAACGACTGAATTGTTAAACTGTATGAATCAGGAAGAAAAGGAAAAGGAGAAAAGGAAGCAAAATAAAAAAGAAAGGACTTACCTTGTTTTAAAACAATCCCCAAAATGAGCCCACCTCAGGTGAGTTTCCCTTGCTCTAAGACATTACAGGAGATCCTAAAAAGTGTGGACTTAAAAAGAAACAGCATACTTTTCATAAGGCCAGTATTTGGATCCTGACTGCATTTATATTATTCCAGAACTTCTCACAAGTAAGTGGAAGTAATGCACCAAGATTTGTTTAATTTTCAAGGTATGAGGATTTCAGGAGATTTTTTTCCTTGTGGAAAAACTTCTGGAAAGGAAGGAGAAGAGATCCTAAATGCTGTGACACTTGAGAAGGCTGGGATGGGTGACAGCAGAGTGAGATAAGACCTGAATGTTGAGGTTAATTACAATACCTCAGCATCCTGGTAAAAGATGAAGAGACAAAACTCTGAAACTTGTTTTTCAGAACAAAACATGATATTCATGATTTGGAACAACACACTTCACATTGCCAAAGCAAACTGAACACCATTTTTATATGAGTCAGTCATGGTCTTTGCCTCATCTGAGCTCCTGCAATGCCTCAGATGAGCTGAAGTTTTAGGTATCTCATGGTCCAAATCCCTTGTATTTGCCTGGGTCCCAAAAATCTTGTTAGCTCTATGTCTTACTGTTTGTTTGTCTGATACATTATGAGCCTATCAGAAAAGACTCAGAATATTACAAAAAAAAAATAGTAGACACACTTCATCAAAACACCTAGAGGTACTGCTGAACTAAAACCAGCCTTCTTATTCATGTCCTTTCTAAAGGAAATGTCATCACAGCTTCTATGACAAAAATGCAATTGTTTTATACCTTTTATTTTTTCCAAGGGAAATACAAGATACTTTTGGGGCCATGAATGTAAGATAAGATGGCAATGTAAAAAGTTTATGAGAAAAATAGTCCAATGTAATAAAATACTCGGAAATATATAACATGATAGAAATGTTTTAGTTATGTTGTTTATTCTCCATAAATTGAAAAATGTGATGATTATGCCAGAAAAATTGGCATTGGACTTGAGCAGGTGGAATTCTTGAAACTGCACTTAATCCTTAAAAAGGAAAAAAAATCAATTCTATGATGACATCTAAAAAGGAAAAGACTGCATTTTTAAAATGTTTCTTTACCCTAATCTTTTGCTATTCATGAAAATTAATGCTTAAGCAAGAAAATTACAAACCTTACACTGATTGTGAGCTACCCTTCTTCCAGTTGTAAAATTGTATGAAACCACAACAGTGATAATGATGGTTCAGACAGAGAACCAGTCACAATAATTTCATTGACTACGATATGCTTTAGGTTACATGCCAAGTAAATTTTAGGAAGCCAGCTGGGATCTGCTGGAAGATACTCTGAATAAGGTGAAAAAAAGTTGAGGATCCAGGCACATAGTGTTAGTTAAAAGCTCAGGTCACTCTTTCCTTTGACGATTCCCTTGGGAACTGCAGAGTTCTGCTTTTTTTATAAAAATTTTTTTTCATTTAAAAAAAAAAAAATCCCTTCCTGCAGAAAAGGCTTTTCACAAGAAGCTCAGTTCAGTGCCCTCTGAGTTCACTGGAAAGCTTCTCTAGATTTCAGGCCACTGGATTAATGCCCGAATCCAGCAAAGCATATGACTAACTTTAAGCCTGTATGTAATCTCAGTTAAGTCAATTAGCCTGCCTGCATGCTGAAAGGTAAGCAGATCGTCAAGTGCTTTCCTGGTCTGGGGCGATTATCCCTGCTGATGTGGAGATAAGGTTACTCCTAACCAATAAATGAAACAAACCTGATTTCTCATTTTGACTCATAAATGTATCTTCCTGGGGCATGCAAAAAACACTGCCATTCTGCACTAAACCCCTGCACCTGCAAGAGGATGAGTAAGCATAAATGAGGAATATTTCTCTCTCACTTTGTATTATATGTAATAGGGAAAATGTTAATTATTCACCTGGACTCTTACAGGGGAGAAATATTCAGCAACAATCTTTCATTTAGGATTATTAATCTTTACTGTGCAAAACTATTTTGGGGGTCTCTTTTGCTGCCTTAGCATTGCCCCTGCAAATAGCACAACCATATTAACATTTAACTCAGAACCTTACCAGGTGTAGCTGCCGTTGCTGGATTACTGAGCAAGCTGTGAGTCCCTTACATCCAACTTCATGATATTTTTCTTTTCACCAGTACAACCTTAACTTCTGAACACTACAGCAAATCCATTTCAAAATCCCCAGGAGCATCTCTGGGGGCAGATTATGCTCTACTAAAACAATATTCAGCGCTCAAAGGCTGTCTCTTCGGTCTCCCTGTCCTGTTCAGCTGCTACCAAATTCCCAGCACAGCTGTCCACACTTGGGTCTGCCTTGGCCCACAGCGGCAACAGCTTTTTCTGTTGGCCTGAAGGATGCACCACGTCTGCAGCGGTGATGCCACTTCTCAGCAGGATATTGTGGACTATGGAAGACCTCATCTGAAACTTGTGCAAGATCTCCAGAGCAAATCATGTAAATCTGCCATGCAAATATGCATTTATAGTTTTTTTAGAGCTTGGATTGCTGCCATACAGATGGCTCCCTATCATCTGAATATATATTTAAGGACTTTAAAAAAAAAATGGAGGATTGACCTGGGTTGTTGCGATATATCTCAGCACTGCGAGGGCTGCTGTGTGGGCATAAGGAGTTACTGCACTTTCCTGTTCTCTGGGCCTATGAGCAGCCCAGCCAAGACATGCCTTATAAATAATGTAACATTATAAGCAGGGCCAGGCTCCTTGATGCAGAAGCATATTTGCTTGGAGGAAAGTCTGCTTTCACCTCCTGGAAAATTCTAGCTTTCTATCTGCAAAGTTTGTCTGCTAGAGAATTTAATCTAGCCAGGAATTAGAAAACATGAGGGATCCAGGTCAAAATGCTACATGCATCTTCTTAAAAGTCCAACACAGCATTTTCCTAGCAGCTTCCCTCAGCACCTCAAAGAGACCAGGCATGACACGGAGAGTTGACATCTTGTTTCCTTCCCAAATCACTCTTATCATGCTACTCTGAGTTAAAATTATCTCACTTGAAAGTCCACTGGGGACACACATATGCTTTTCTTTTCTCAGGTATGTATACTGGCATTAATAGACTTTCCAATGTCCAGTAGATTTTTTAAACTTCTTGGAGGGATGTGTCCTGTTTTGTAAAAAGCCCCCATTCATTGTGTCAGAGGGCAGGCTTCAGGTTTATAGGCAAAAACATACACTTCAGTCTAATTTTTTGAATGGGTAGGACAGTAACATGGGCCATTTCCTCTATTTATTTGTAGGGGGAAGAATCAAACCAATAGTACTGAACACTAGCAACAGAGTCTACCACAGAGCAGGATGCCATACTCAGTTCTATTTTCTAATTTAAACTTATTTTCAAATATAGACAATTTCTTAGACTTGAGTTTGTCCTGAAACACCTGCATTAATGCACTGTTTGTTGGTATCTCAGTTTTATCTGCCTTTTGCAGATATCCCAGCTTGCTAACTAATAACATGAATTTACAATGGAAGTTTTCTAGCAGAAACCACAGCTAGAAATAGATAACGAAATTTTGTATTTGTTATTTATTTGTTTATTTTGCTAGATTCCACATGGTGGTTCTGCTGTGTCATACACTATCTATC
Organism: Nothoprocta perdicaria; assembly: GCF_003342845.1. Lineage (NCBI taxonomy): Eukaryota > Metazoa > Chordata > Aves > Tinamiformes > Tinamidae > Nothoprocta > Nothoprocta perdicaria. Next base: position 3,004,701 of record NW_020455965.1, read on the forward strand.
ATGAGTTATGATATAATGAAATATGACATGATGTAACCATTAAGATGACCCAACATGGCATAACCAAATCCAAAATGATTCATTCTGACTAAGCATGTCAGATTTTTTTTTTAAATCATACAGATTCTTTTTTAAATCATATGCTCCACCTTACTGTTAACTAGTTAATCTTTATTCAGAGATCACATACAGGACTGCAGCAAGAGGAGATGTCACTGCACTATCACTAGCAACAGAACACACAGATAAGCAGGAACATACTGTCGTGTTCAAGTGATGCTAAGGCTATATCTCAACTGAGGCCCCAATTCTGTATTGAGAACTATACAGGCAATGCTCTGCAGAATAGAAAATTTGACACTAAAATGTTTTAGACAGTATCAGGGCATGAATTATGTTTGTGTTTTTCCAGGTACACAGTTCTGGTATAAGCTGAAACAGTGCAGCAACCACATTCTGAAAGAAACTCCTGAAGTAAGATTATTAGGATTAAGCAGAAAGGTAGGCAGTGAAGCTATACATGTCTGTCATGGTTTAACATGCTAAGGTATTCTTGGTAATAATGTACAGAGTACATCTGTGCTCTGGTGGCTGTAAAGGCCAGTTCTTTTGCATAACAGACCAGAACATGGACATTCTTCAATTCATATCAAAAACTGGTATTATATGCCCACCTTCCACTCCCTGTCACAATTCGGTGGTGACATGTGCAGATGACACACTGTACTGTCATGCTCTTAGTCATTAAGACTCAGGCACTATAGCAAGAGTTAAGGACAGAGTGCCAGGTTTAACTTTCCCTCATTACCATTTAGAAAACTATCATTTAATATTAAGGTAATTGTAACACAAGGATATGAGTCATGCCCTTGTGTTACAATTACCTTTAATATTAAATAATAGTTTTTGTAATGGTAATTTCCTTTGGGGCTGTTTCACTCTATATTAGGCAGGTTCTGACTGATGCCTATCTTTGCAGATATCTCTATCAGCTCCTGAAAGCTCTCTTACATGTTCATAAGCTACATGAATTTCAGTCCATGAATATCATTCCCTTTAAGTCATTGTCCTTTTTACTGGATGTTTCTTGACAATTGGCTGTCGCCATAACTGTGATTTTCCTTTTGAAGCCTACACAGAAGTGTGCATCTTGTGCTCTGCTATGCAGCAACTCCAGCCACGTTCCTACCTACCAGATTGTTCTACATACTGCTCTTGGTAGAGTATACATTATGAGGCAAGAGGTAGAGGAGGTATAGGGTGTAGTTTGTTCTTACTCTGTTGGTTTATTGTCCAAGGGCAGATCTAGAAGGCAGGATCTAGACAAAAGTATTTAAAATGATTTTCTTCTGTCTGTACTGTAAGCAGAATTTCTCTGATAAAGATCACTGCTATACAAATCAAACATATAACATATAACATGAAACACATAACAAAAAAAAGCCATTTCAGAAAGTCATCATTTAAAAGAGAAAAGAGCAGATACCAAGAGCTGCGAGGTCCTACTGTTGATCAATTATGAGAGGAAAAATATTGTAAGTGAGATTTTAATGCAACTCTGTAAGGTTGTATTAACCCTATGGAAAACCCCTGCATGTTGCCTTCTGCACTGAGAACAGCAAGGTGGAAACATAGGGTTTTTAGCTAAGACTTTGGACCTCCAGCTCAATTGGAGGTATAAAGAGCATTAAGCAAAGCCTATAGACTTGTTAGAGGTGCCTGGAAACAACACTCAAGTACTGCCATTATGGCCTGGGGAAGAGGTTGTACCACACGGACCACTGCAATACTGTAATAAGAGCCAAAAAATGAAAGAACCAGGATTCATTCTGAGGCTAGCTAACTGCCCAAACCATTTGTTGTTACCCAAATATAATTAAAATGGAACAAAAAGCTGAGGACTGCTGTGATCCTTCTTGATCTCACAGTGCCTGCTGCAGGACTGTCTCGCTACCAAATGGATATTGCAGAAAGAGGCATATCGAAGTCACTGATACCTCCAGACCAACTCAATGGGTTCTGAGATGGGGCTAAAATCTTGTGCTAAGTGCCTGTAGAATTTCTGAAAACATCTAGGCTTCATGCAAACTTCCTTTTGTGATTAGTTTGTGATTAGTTAGGGGATATTTTTTGCCCTTGCTAGTGACAGCCAATTACTTTTTTTCCCCCTCTCTCTTTCAGGCATTTGGAGCACAGCAAAAGGCTTGGTGAGACCGTGTTCTGAGTGTGGATATTTCTTAAAAAAACACAGGATTCTACACAGAGTAAGAAAGCTCTATGAATCCTCTCTGCTACAACTGAATAACACAGGTAATGAAATATTGGTGCTTCAGATCACTAGACAATTATGATTTTTGTTTGTTTGGGTTTAATTAAAATTAATCTCAGAAAGCATCCGTTACAAGAAGAGATCCTTATTGAACAACTTATACACAACAGTTCTTAGTAAATAAAAATATGTCCATTCTTATCCTCAGCTTAAAGAATTCATCCCTAACTGTTCACCACTTTTCATCTGTAGGTCTCACATCAGAGTACAAAGGAGGGAGGCAACATCACTTTCATTTAACCAAAATTAGCCAAAAGAGAAAAGAGTGCCTTTATTCTTCCGATTTCAAGGGAAAAGAAGGAATAGAACCTCTGATCCATGATTCATTCCTATCATTATCTATCCTACATGCACCACAAAGCCACTCACCAGTATCTTAGCAGCAACATATTGCCTCCTTATGGGCAAATCTTTTGTGCAGTGCTGCAGAGCTCCACTGAAGTCAACAAAAACACTTAGAGACGTGGCCCTTATTTTTCTCCACTCCATTTTGACAAATTTGTTTTCCTCAAATGCCATCCTGTATGTATTTGTGGCAGATAAACTGTAAGACAGCAAATACATTCATCTTTAATCTGATGAATGCTTCACCACATGCTAGGATGTGTGTTTCAAGGTATATTGTCTGAGAGATCAGTTCTCAGAAATCATGGTGCTGGGGTTCACAGACAGATGCAGAAATGCTAACGTGTTGTGACTGAAAACTCATTGGCCCGAGTGCATAGAATTATACAGATCAAAAATTGAGACTAGCACAGGCTTAAGGATACAAATTTCCATACATCAGTTTTATAATCCTCATCAATTTCCAAGAAATATTGTAAAATAACAAAATTAAGGGGGAAGAAAAGGTTTCTTCATTTGTTAGGTACATGATCCAAATCTTGGGAAACTCAGAGATAGTCTTTATATGAAGAAAAACAGACTTTGAAGTGGACTGTGTGTTTTGGAATTATTTCTGGCTGTAGAAGCAAAATGCCCCTAGCCACATGCAAGTATTTTATATGAAATAATATTCCTTGCCGATAACTCTATATGCTATGCTTATAGGTAGATGTTAAATAAAGTATCTATATGTGACTATGGGTTTTCTTATTAATCACAGACGTATGAATTAAATATTTTAATAAAGAATATTTTTTGGAGAAAGAGTGGGAGTAGGTGAATAAATATATGTAAAATCACAACATGATACTAATGTTCAATTACAAAAACTTTTCAGAAGTCTATTTATTTATTTATTTATTGTAATTCTAAATCCCTACCACCACACAACAATGTCACATTTTAATGTAATATCATGTCCAATGCATATTCATGAAATAAAAATCTTGGCAGTGGCACAAGAAAAGTGGGATGAAGTGTGTTTGGCGGAGTGCGTCACGTTTCCAGACCAGCGGATTTTTTGATTAAAGTCCCTTATCCGTTTTATCATGCATATCCACTCTCTGATTAAAGTGATCTGGAGCTGACACTCACAATGTCAGTATGCACTGAGACCCTTCACACAAAACATGGTTGGAATTTATATGCCTAAAAAAAAGTGGAGGGGAGGAGGGGAATAGACCAACCAAACCCGGTGCGTTAAATTAAGTATATATGTGCACTGAAGAAAGCTTATTTTAATTTTACATATTTCTTTTAATATTGTCAAGTTACAAATACTGCATGTTTTATTTCCGTTTCAAAAAGTATTTGTGGTGTGAGTTTTTTATCCCTGTTGCACCGGGCTTTCTATTAAAATGCCTCCATGCTAGAGTGAAAAACATAGTCGAGGTCTCCCACAGCAACAAATAAATAATGAGTTTCTTCAGACTTAAAAACTTGCTTTCTTCCTGATTTTTTTAACTTCATTTAATTAATGTACCATATCTTTACACATCTAAACCACAAGTTATCTGTTAAGAAAACTGATTAAGCAGCAGCACAAGTATGTAGATATTGCAAGGGGAAGTTTACCACAGATCCACTGATCTCTTCCTTAGATTCTATCTTCAGTAGCTGCCAAGCATGTGTGGATTATATAGGGATTTATTTTCAAACCTCTGGACATTATAAAGGGTATAAATTATCTGAGGTACGGGTTATATACATGAAATAATCATTTTTCTGGCTCCCTGTGGAAGGTCTTCTTCATCCTGAATTTGAAGAACTCATGGTCCAGTTCTTTGCCCTGATTGCAGAATGTTCCTAAGAACAAGCTCAACTCTAAGCATATAATCAATTAAATTTGAGTACTTGAAATGTTTGACTTACCTGTGAACAAAGGGATTTCAACAGCATCCTGAACAGAGGTTTTAAATGTTTGTTCTCTCTAGCAGTACAACAGTCTTCCACATGTGAAATGCTGGGTTCCAACCATGAAATACATTCTTGCATCCTTGGTTTCAGAAATGTCTTTTCATTGACTTCCCAGGTTAACTTTCCAGTAACTTGTATTTCTTTAATAGATTTAATTTGTCCAAGCTAATATTATTTTGAGTATTCAATAAATAACTCACCTGAAGTCCAGATGAGTCCAGTGATTAAGAACCAGTGCTGGACCTTGTTTTACATTCTGCTCAGATGTATGTCTTAATGCCAGAAGTCAGTCAATGTGCTATTCCAATCCAGGGCTTTTCCTTAGCAGTTCATGCAATGTTGACAGACATGGAGTCAGAATTAGGGAAGGACTGTCAAATTAATTTCACTTGTAATTTAAGCCTCTCTGTTCTTGATCAATTTAACAAATAGAGTTAGGGTATAGTCATTTCTTTCAGATGTTAAGGGAGTGGCTTGAAAATAAATAGACTTTAGACATGCAACATCCCCTCAAACCTAAAATAGAAATGGGGTGTATGTGGCTTGACTCTTTTGCATTTACACTTTCTGTTCAGCAATAACTCACCTTCTCCCGATCATGATTCTGAAAGAAGCAGCAGCAGTCTGGAGAGAAAAACAAGTGGAAACTTGAGGAAAAGCCTTCTAGAAAAGCACTACAGGGAATAAAATGTGTTTTCACCAGCATGAACATAAACTCACACTGCTGGGCAGTATCAGAGAAATAGCCCAGAAATTTTCTACGCCTAAAAGGTGCATACAGTCAAAGTGGCAACAGGAATCAAGCAACAAGCAGTGCTTCTCCTGTAAAATATAGCCAGTGCTGCCCATATTTTCAATACATGTGGAGAAATTAACTCTGTGGAGGCATTTCTGTAACTGCCTTGAACGGCTATTTCTGCTATGAGATGCAGTGGGGGTTTAGGTAAAATTTGAACACAATGAGGACCTAAGTAAAATTGATCCTACAATGGAGCAGCTCACCTATTAATTATAGTTACATGAAAGAGATGCATCTATTTAACAACACAACCTGTACAAGAGTGCTTTATTTTGGGTTGTAAACAACCTCATACATAATTTGCCTTTTCTCCCTCTAAGAATAACTCAAGAAATACATAATGACTTTAAACAACTGCCACATCTCTAAGCATAACACATTCTTCTGTGCTTCTGCTGTCCTGTAAGCACAATCCAAAAGAAATACTAGGAACACTTGATTAGGCAAGGCATAATGAAAAAAAAAATCAAATGGACAAACAAAAGTTTTGGGCATCTGAAGTCTGATTTTTGGCATCTCAAAACTTTCTAAATCTTAAATGATGTTCTGCATTTTCAGAACAAATATGTTCAAATAGCTAAGTCATGGAAGACAGTAACATTTGAAAAAACAAAGCAAATTAATCCCACTGAGTACTGCTCTTGAGTATTTACCAGGGATTGAAGCAGTTGCTGGGTGTTTCATTGACTCTGTGTGAGGTGGCCTAAGCACTAAGCACTGGAGGGTCTTTGCCCTCAACTTGTATATAACTGTATCAATATGCACAAAATGTTGGTCAGCCACTCATTCATGGACTGGTGAATTCATAGACACGTAATTCATCAGTATGACCCCATATGGATGATGTGTACAGGGGCACTGCAAAGCCAGTACAGAAGGCTGGATTATTCTCCCCTAATTTTGAGTCTGCTTTAGCCAGTCATGCAGAAGAGCCCAGGTGGTCACTGAAAAGCAGTGAGCTTTTTGAAGGGCTCAATTCATTGGACCCAGAGTGGAAAGGTCAGATGAATCTTCCCTAAAGTTTCTCTTCTCTATTTCAAAAGGAGCATATGGGCACAGGCTCAGTAGATACTGAAGCACAATTCATACAGCTGAATTTTTTCTCTATATACATATGCGGTTATTTCCATCTCTTTTCATCATACACACATTTACTCATGACTGTTATTTGCACAAGATCCATGCCAGAAGGGAGGTTAAGTAAAACTATTACAAATGTAGCCCAAGTCCACTTTATGCTGAAAGGCAGTTACAGTTTTCCACACAATCCCTCACTGCCCTATTGCTGTCTCGGTGTCAACTGGGGGCTGGAAATGAAAAGCTTTGCATATAGTAAGGACACTACAGATCCACACATATAAAATCAGAGCTCTACTGAGTATTTCTATAGATTATACAAAACCTGGCCCATATGAATTGCAGAACTTTTTAAGGAACTGTTTATAAACAGCCGTCAAACCAATTATTACATCCTAACAAAATTTGCAAACATGTCTGGGTAACAAATTCATCTGAAGACTTCGGAGACTGTTCACAGATGATTCCCAAACACAACACAGGGAAAAGAAAAAAAAGGCAAAACAATTACTGGGCATGGATTAACCACTCAGCTCTAATTATTATTATTACCAATAGCCATTATTAATCTTCATGATTTCTAATTTGCACCCAAAATGGCTGCTTTGTCACCACTTCTGAGCCAAGGCTTAGCAGAAGCTATGCTGTAAGATCTCATATCACTTAATGTCTCATATTACAGCTTCCTTACATTTAGCAGCTATATAGCAATAGTCAGTAGTACATGAGGCATTATGAATAATGAATAACTTACTACATTATAATTGCCAAAGTAAATGAATAAAGCACAATCTGTGTTCCAGTGTCCTTGCCTTTTAAAGAGTATCCTCTTACTAGAGGGAGAAATGAAGACAAATGTTTGTGAAAGATGCAACGGCAGGAGTGTTGGGAGGAAAAAGGGGAACAAGAAAAAAATCATAAATGCATACACAAGTTTAATTACACAAATGAGAAGAGCTACAAAATGGTGAGCCCAGATGTGAATGTCACAGAGGGGGAAAAAAAGAAAAAATTCAGGCAGTCTAACACAGCCTAAAGAATGCAAGGAGATCAAGATTTGCAGTTAATTTGAACAGGTTTCAGGCGTGAAGGGGGGAAACTGTAGCCAGAAGTGCCTCCTTACACCTTAATTTGGGCAAAGAGATCTCTGATGCCAAGCTTTCTCTTTAACAAATGGAGGCCACTGCAGAGCCACTGCTTGATACTTCTGAGATTACTGTTAAGGAAGAACAATGGCTCTGATCACTTCATAAAATGGTTGCAGGAAAAAGGAGTAAAATGTTCCACTTTGCTCCTCAGGAATATTGAAACTAGCCCTTTGGCTGAGAGTGCCTTTTGCACTGCTCACAGATCCCTTTCACTGAGAGCATCCAAGGGCCGAGCCTGGACACTCAGACCTTAAATCCTAGTCAAAATCCAATGAGTGGGGCACAACCTGCAGCTGTGAATGACCTGTGACAAGAAAAGAGGTGAACCATCCCTTAAATAACCTGTCCGTGCTGTTCTCACTTCTCTCAGTCAGTATCTAGACAGACCTCACAGGCAGTAAAAAAAACTGGCAGTGTAAAACAATATGCCTCCCCTCGCAGTCCCTAGCCCTCTGCCCCCTTCTCAGCCGAGCACACAGAGTTTTGCCACTCCAGCAAGTGTGTGCCTGGGACAGGACAACTGCTGCTGCAGGAAAGGAAGAGTGAAGATGGATGGGAGATGACAGCCAGGCGTGCTGATACTTACTGCAACCTGGTGCAAAGCAGAGAACAAGAAAGGCCAAAGTATCTGCAGTGTATGTGAGGGACCTCAACACTTACTGCTAGCCGTGATCCTGACTGCCTCCCTGGCAGGAGTGGTGCTGTCAGCAGGTTTCCAGTGTTGCTCACCAGCACTTCAAGCCGCTCGTTGAGGAGTGGGAGCAGCCTCTATAATACCTGGAGTTGTGTCTGACGCATGGACCAGCATGAAGAACCTCAGCCTTGAGGATAAATTTTTAACCTCTTATCACGCCTTGAGATGCCAGTGCAGTTTGCTGGATCTCGGAGCATCCTTCTCTCCTTCCACGGAGGATCGAGCACAAACACAGTTGGCAATGGAGTGGGTGCCAATGTGGTGGTATAAGATAGCAGAGAGCATCAACTCTGCTTTAGCTGCTGTCTGTCTGTCTCTCTGCCTCTCAGTTTTTAATTCAGCTGCTGCTCTGTGTGTCTGCTGCACACATGAAGAATTGCAACAGCAACACAGAGCATTGCCCATGAACAGGGCCACCTCACCCCCGTAACAACAGTCTTCTGTGCACTACACAGAGACTGTGTGATACAGACATGTTATGAATATAAATAAAACACAGAGTTTACAATTAACGGGATTTAGGGTTGGGGCTTTTTAACTTAACTCCCATGGTTTCCTTTTGAAACTTTTGCATATATTTTCTATTTTTGAGGGAGTTTATGAATCTTGTTTTAATGTTTTGCTGTTTATGCAAATTTCCAAATATAAAGGCATATGGTGGCAAAGTGGCACTAACTATCTGCTTTTCAGCACACATTCCTTTGCTATTACAAGAAAAGAAGGCCTGATGGAAGGAGAGAAAAAAAAAAAAAGAAAAAAAGCAGCATACAAACCAACACTCTGCATTAGCATAGCATTGGTTCAGATTTCTTAGCTTTATTCTTGAACTCTGATTCACTAAGAGCTCTACTGGCTCCTATAGGGCAACTGTGGATGTTTCTTCATGTCCTAAGGCAGAGTGGGAGCTCAAGCTTATAATTTTAGTTTTAAAGTGGCAAAGGAGGAGAAGAGAAAAATAGAGGAGAACTTTTTTTGTGTCAGAGGTTTCCCTCTCACACTAGAAGCTTCACTGTGTGCATTTCATGTAGCCAGTTTGTCTGATAACGTACCAGGCACATCACACTCTTCTAAAACAGCAGGATTATTTTCTCCATTCTAATTGACGAACAGCTGGGCTGTAATAGACTACAAAGCACAGCATCACTGATCTCTCCTTAGGCCACCCTAGGAACTGAACGCTCCACAGGGAACCAGAAAAGAATGAAAGCTCTTTTTTTTTTAAAAAAAAAAAAAAAAAGGAAAAAAAAAAAAAAAAAAAAAAAAAGAGAGAGAGACACTAAACATTTCAAAACATTCTCCTTTGTATTATAATAATAATTATTATTATTGGGCATCCCATTCAACCTTAATTAACTCAGATTTTCTCTACAGTAGCTCTGGTGCATGGCCTAACCCTAAACCAGCTTTATAAAAGCTACATATCAGTATTTTTGAAAGTGAAATATAGAGAATTCATAATTATTTTTTCTCTTCATGTCAATGTTCAGAACACTCAAGTCACTCCTGGGATCATACTCCCTAGAATTGTTCTTTTTCCCAACAAGGCCACATTAGCTATTAATTCATCTGCTGAAATTCATTATATTTCCCTTCTTTCTACTTTATCAAAGTTACTGTTGTTGTTATTATAAGCCTCACAACGGAATTGCAGCTAATCTCAATTTTTGTCTTGTTTTTAAGTGCTACTAAAATATATAAAAATAAAAACCTTACTCAACCCAGTGTGGAGTCTGATTTGGATTTCCAATCAAAGTTAAATGAAGGTGAAGGTCAGGTTCAAACTCATTAGAACCACAGTGCATTTGTGAATGACTTTGACCCCAAACATCGGAAGCCTCTAAGATCACCAGAACTGATTCTATTTCTGATGGGCAAAAAAAAATCATAAATATAACAGTGTTCCTCCAGCTTCCACTGGCTGATCCATTTAGAAATGGCTGCTCCAATTCCAATCAAACTAAAATAAGAGAGTCTCCTTTAGATTTTAGAGGTAATCTTAGAAATAAGCAGGCATCCAGTCTCTCAAGAGATGGTGTGGTCCTCTGCCCTCCTGCACATCCCAATTCACTTGGGGAAGGGAAAATTCATGATCTTCATTTAAAACCCTTTCTACTATTATTGTGTTTTCTTGGGGCACAAACGAATAAGGAATGGTTAAATGATGCTTCTTGTTGTATCAGTAAAACCAGTTCCAAAAGCACAGACTCAATTCAATCAAAATTAGTGACAAGAAAGCAATCTTCCCATTCCACTCTGCAACGGAAAGGTTTTGTTCTTTTTATTTTGTATTATTGGAAGTGAATTGCTGCGTTTTTCCTATAGGTAAGCCGTGTGCTTATGTGTCCTTTTGTCTAGATAAGTGTTATCCTGTGAAATGAACACAATAAGACTTCTGTTTACCTTAATGCTATTTAAAAAAATCTCACAGATATAAGAAATCAATAACTATCCACAACAATTTACCAAGGATTCAGTCTGGGTAAAAAAATTCAAATTGCATTGATTTTTCTACAAGAAAAAAAAGCTAGTTGACAATAAGCTTCAACTAACAAAATGCCATGTGTATGCAGCTGGAAGGGACTCAGAAAGCCAGTTATTTAAAAGCTGAGCTGCCAATTAAGACAAGTAAGACAGGTTTGAATGTGAAATCAGGCCCTGGATGTAGACACAGGACTTGGCTCCCAAGCCTCAGTTTCTCCATTTATAAAAGGATAATGCTTATTTTGTGGGGACAGCAAAACCATGAAGGGTTTTGTGAAAAGGGTTATGTCAGAACATTCATGCAGGCCAAGTCATCACCATTGTGCCTGGCATGGACAGGAAAAGCAGGTAGCAACTGTCCAGGATCAATGGGACACCTGACTTGTGTAATTCAAGATGTCAATCTTAACTCACCAAGGCCTTTAAAGACTCAGACTATACAAAAAGCTACGACTTTTTCCAGCTGCTAAGTTCTGCTAAAGCGCATGAGGTAAACCCCCCAGACTAAACATCAGGTATCTGCCAACCGGGATTCACCAGTGAAGAAATTTCTAACAACTCTGTTGTCTGAAAGGCCTTAGGCTTCCCAGGAGGCTAAAAGACAAATCTTTTCTTTTTTTTTTTTTTTTTTAAGATCATGACATATAATGAAGGTTTTTTGATGTTTTAGTTGTTTCTGGTTTTTGTTTTTGTTGTTTTGGTTTAAATGGCAGCTTGCAAATTTGATTGAGCTTATTAGCAGACATTGGTCAGCTGGTTAATTGTTTTTATTTGCATTGTTAATCGGATTTGTTCTTGCTCACAGAATAATGTGATAAACATTTTTCAAAAATAATTTGAGTAAATAATAAAAGGTGAGTTGTATTACAGCAGAGCAAAGACATTCCTGACTTTAATTCTTTCGGTATTCTCATCAGCCTCATTTATATTTATTCAGCCCATTACTCACTGTAGCTGGAGGAAGAGCTCAAAATAAGCACTGGACACAGCTTAATGTGGTATCATTCCTTTTCAGCAGACACAGCCTTTGAAGACCTGACAGCCCAGCCAAAGTACTGGTGCTAACTGCTGAGGGGGAAGATGACAACCCATTTCCAGGATCTGAGCTCCTTGTAGGGGAACTTCCAAGCCACTTATGTCAAGTGGCAGCAGTGGGCTGGCTGGACTTGACAACCAGAGAAAAGAGGATGCTTGGCCAGGAAGCATCAGCAAAAGAACCACAATAATATGGTCAAGTGACAGCAGCTTGCTGTCAGGAATGACAACCCCCAGAGATCTGGATGAAATATAAGAGTGGACTAATCTTGACCTCTCACAAGATTGTTTATTTAACCTAGCTGAGACACATCAACAGGCTGGATCTGAAATGGATACTGTTGTGCAGAACAGATCTGCTCAGATTTTGACATTAGCTATTCTGTCATCACCTATATGAAAGGTATTTCTTGATAAAAATTGTTACTCAGGAGAGATTCAGACACATGCATCATTACAGCAGAATTTGAAGGAATTTATGAATGAGCTTGAGAAAACAGGTTTGTTCTACTTTGCAGGTTTCCAGTAGAAGTTTCTGGGGACTCCAACCTGTTGGCCCACAGCTAATAAACATGGCCTGTGGTATCTGCCAGGTCACACACAGATTTGGTGGTTCGCTTTAATTTCATTTTAAAATTTAATTAGATTTGGTATTATCTCAAGTGCAAAGAAGCCATTTTACAAATTCCCCAAACCTTCTACATGTGTTGGCTTAAAAGGAAAGGATGACAGAATTGAAGACAAACACTTTCTTTTAATTTGTAGATTGAGAAGCCAGCACAAAGTTTTGAAAACAGACCATTCACCTGGTTTCATTTCAAAGAACCTCCTGGGTTGGAGTCAGGCCCTCAGATCTTTATCATAGTCTGGGCTTACTGTGTTGCACTGGGATTATAACAAAAGCACTGGAATTGTCTAAAATATCCAGCCTACAATTCCATAATTCTACAAAAAATCCCAAACACCCACTATTCCTTAGTAAAGGTTTGCACACAAGAGAAAAAGGAGAGTTTCTTCAGAGAAGTGAGCCGATTCATGTCCTTGTAGTTATGTCCAATATTTTGGCTGTGGTGTAGTAATTAACCTTACAAGAGTATTGCACTCTACTCAGTATCATTGCATTTCTGCTGTGACCACTATGAAGTGCTTTTTTTGTGAAAGGAAAGAATGAATCTAAGTGGGAAAATTACTGGAACGAAAGAAGAGCTCTAATGGCAACCTTGGCATCCTGCAATTTCACACATTAAAATATATTAAAAAAAATACTACAGTGCTTGTTGTATAGGGCTAAGCTTTCTACTCTTCAAACTATTAATAAGGGCTTCCCATTGAGAAGACAAATACATGCTTGATGCATTTTTAATCCTGTGCCAATACATTTGACTAAAGCTGTTTGCTGTTTCAATGACAGGATTTAACTTGCCCTTCTGTATTCAACATTTCTGATTATTAATGGTGTTTAGAAAACACAGGCAGAGGCCGTAAAAGTTGTATTCTGGTCAGTGTTTTAAAAAATAAAAAGATTAGCCATTAAAGGGCCAAATCCTCATCATACAGTAAATGTCATCATTTAATAAAATAAATTGCAATCATTTAGCAAAGTGTAATAGAATCAGTACTTTGAGTAGGAAAAACATCATCTGGTCCACTGTTGGAGATCCCTAATGAAAACCAGAGGTGAAAAAGTTCAGCCTTCTTAAATAAACCCCAAATGCTATCTAGGATATCTAGTCCAGCTGCTTTTTTAAAGAAAGTGTCTTTTAAGACTCCTCTTGGTCAGAATGCATTCTCTCCTATGGTTTCTGCTATAAATATATCACACTTAAAATGAAATCAGGAATGAGTCAGAAGGCATTGCTGATTTTCTTTTTCTTGAAATCTCTAAAGTTCCAAGCAGTTTCTCTCTTTAATTGGCCAGGAACATTTTTCTGAAGAAAGATAAACTGGTATTGGTATCTGTAGCATAGGGAAAGTGAGTCCAATATAGGGATCACATTGAGTTAATTTTTTACTACAGGAAATAGAAAAAGAGCTTGCCCTTCCCACAGCCTGATTATTATTTTGTTATTTAAGTGATAATGTAAACCTAAGGTTAAAATGAAATTACATATACTGATGATCTCCTACTGACCTCCATTGTGCTGTTCCATTACAGCACGTAGTAATAATACACTAACAAAATGCACACACTTATGCTACTGTCAGACTCCAATGCAAATCAAACAGCACAGAAGGCACATTACTTTTGTTTTAACCATTAAAGGCTCTAAGAAACACAGTATGACAGCCAGAAGAAAGCAGGCTTAGATTTTCTAAAGGTACCCAGGAGTGGCACTGATTTGTATTTTCTTTGGTATCCTTTTTACAGGGCCTTTAGCTGTACCAGTATAATACATTCAAATCCTGACCTTTCTGAACACAATGAAGATACTCCATATATCTTACCGTATAACACAGGGAATCAATACTGTATTTTACTAAATGTGAGTTAATTTTACCTAGAGAAGGAAATTACTGCTGTTAATACTAGAATTCTCTTTTTTTTTTTTCCTCTCAGTCAGTGAGTTTCAGGTTTGCCAAGCCCTATCACTGTTTAAAAAAGGCTTTGAGAGATTTTAATAGCTAATAATAGGAGGAAACATAAAAGGACAAATCCAATTTAAGTGAAAGGGTTCCTGTGTAAGCATTACTTGTCAGTCTTTGGTCGTACTGTATAGGGACCAGCTACAGAGCAGTGGCAGCAAAGAAATATAAAGTCCAGATTTAATTCTGATACAGAGAAATACAATTTCAAAACCGGACGTCTTATCATAGGCATGTCCCATTGGAGAACTCATTTCCCTAGCAAAAGGCTGTCACTGCCATTATGTTGTACAAGGAACCAATTTACTACTACAGCTAAACAGGGTTACTGGTGCTGTTGGAACTTAAGCATTTGAAGTTATCGCTAGAAAAAAAATAGCATTTCAAATGTCAGTGAAATGGGAAGGTATAATTGAAAAGTATCAATCAGAGAAGCAAAAGGGTTTAGAAGGCTAAGACTGCAGTTTTAGTAGTGGTTTTTTTTCCCCATTGCCTCTTTTTATTTTTTTAAGTTTCTTGATTTCCTTTCTCCCCTTCACATGCAAGTTCAGATTTACTTCTGTAAAATAAAAGATCTTGGTTTGATACTTGCTCTCTGACAGACATGAAATAAATTTTGATGGTCTTCTCCTACACTCTAGTGACCATAGCTAAACTATGCAAACCTCTCATCTCAACTTGCCTCCAAAGCTGCCTATCTGCAAGAGACCTAAATGGACAAAAACCATCTGAATCTGAATTTCACTGATCAATTTGTTTTTACTTCTTTTAAAACAAGTCCTATCTGCCCATCCACTTGAACCTCCATCTTTTTATGAGGCTCCTACCTCCCTCCTATGTTGATCTTATAAAGAATGAGACAGTGAACAAACCTTTATGGTGCTTTCAGGCTTTAAAAAATATGGAAAAATGGCCTACAAAATAAGTCAGATGAGTGTAGTTCCACAGTTTTTGTTTTGTTTTGTTTTGTTTTTTACATATTTCACACAAAACAGAGCTGGATGTTTTCAGACTGGCTCATGATTACCTGCTCCTTTTCATAGTATGTTTCCCTGCATCAATATGTGGTAAAGTTAGAAGCTTGTTTAGCTAATCACAAAATCAGAAGGCCGGTTTTACATGATCTAATCTGCATTTCATATGCAGAATATCAAGTTTTCTTTCATTATCACTGACCTTTGCTGTGCATAGCAGATGTCAGGGTCTCAAGAAACAGCTTTCAAGAAGTAACTAGAAAAACAGAGTTGGTGTATATTCATGCTAAATCTTGCTCATCTTACCCTTTAAGAAGGCTGTCAAACTGCATGTAGTAATTTATCCTTTAATCCTAACATCACTACCCAGATCCCAGGAACACAGATTGCTCTAAAATATCTACTCTGATTACTGCGTTGAAGGTACAAAGTAAATTTATCTCTGCGAGCAAAACTGCATTAGGTATTGCAGTTTACAATATTGGCCCTTCTTCACGTCTCAAACAGCTTTCACCAGCTATAAAGGAAGTGAAGAGGAGATATGTGAAAGTTCTGCAAGGAGACTCTTGCTAGAAAAGTGCCCGGCAATGTGAGACTTTCTATTTACAGCAGAAAGAGCAGAAAGAGGGAGCTCCTGTCCCACAGCAGGCAGGTGAGCAGATCTGGGATGGGAGGCAGGGCCCCCAGGCACGGACCCTCCCCTATCCACAAAGCGCGTGGAAAAGATTTCTCTATGCAAAGGGAAAACTTGTTTTCTGTATTTCTAATGGTGTACATAGTGTACAAGAATGAATATTTTAAAGGCTTGGGAGTTTCAGAGAATTCATAGGCAGGAATGGACCTCATCTGTAGAAACAGAAAGTTACATCTTAAGGGTGTTTTAGATCTGGTTTAAAAGGAATTGACAGTTTGAGTTGAGGCTAGAAGAAAAGCTCTCTGTACAGAAAGTTGCACCTCTTCTTTAAGGCATAAGTTTATTCAAACTTCTCTTCTTTCACAAGTAATTTTACCTCACACACAGGGTCCTTTACCCACATTAGAGTGCAGATATATTCCTCCTCCACCACCTTTCTGATGAATTTCAAATTCAAATAACTTAGCGGCTAACAGCCCGCAATTGTTCTTTATATTAATAGAAATACATGGCCTCTTTTGAAGTTCAGGTAGTAATTCAGTTCTCAAAATTCTTCTGCTGTGTATAAATGATTTGAGCAGGAATGTCATGACTTTTGATGCATCATTACAATCCATGTTCAGCTGCGTTCTCTTATTCAACTGGAAGCAACTTTTTTGTGCTTAAGAATCAAATTAAGAATCAATCAAGCTAGTTGTGCTAACTTGAACCATTGAGTTGTCATTTTCATTTATTTTGGACCATAATTTCAAGTTATTAATTACATTATATGGCCATCTCTTACATGGCCAGAAAATTAGTGTGATTTTGAGGAAACAGCTTTTTGACTCAAAAATATTTAGGGAAAAAACCTTTTGTGCTACAAAATGTGAGGCATTTAAGATAATCCCTAGTTATTCAACACTCTCCAAATTTCAGTTGGTTAAAACAGCAAAAACAAATCAGCAGTATGGGAAACTTTAGCAAAAAAAAAAAAAAATCCCAGAAATTCAAACATAATTTTATACAATTGAAAATACTAGATAGCAGGAATATAATTTCATAGCAAGGTGCAGTTTTGCAAATTGGTTACTGACAGATTGTGCATTTAACACAAAACCCCTCTGCTACAGAAGTAGGTGATGTGCTAGCAAAAACTGGAGTGTCTCGATTTCGGCACGATAGTGACAAAGTAATTCAGAGTGACTTAGCTGGAGCCAGACTCTTGCTGCTAGAACTGCAGGGCAAGGAGAATCGCATGTTTCATCACCTAGAACTGGGGGAGCTCTGCAAGCTGTAGGCAGGGAGGAAAGGGGAGGTTTCTGCATAGCTGAAACTATGGGGTTCCTTCCTTCAGTCCATCCACAGTGCAAGTTACTTTGAGATTCTTCCTGCTAGTGAATTCTTATCTGAGCTTTCAAAAGGAAAAAAAGAAAGGACTTAGTGGTTGTGACAGTTTCCTAACTCTGACTACCTTCCTCAAGGATCAAGAGATTATTAAGGCTCCTATTCCCAGGCGTCCCAGCCTCACAGGTGCTGAGGAATGAGCAGCCATCCTACCTCACACAAGCTTACAGGCAGAGCTCTGATAAAGCAACCAAAATGTTATTTATTTTATTTTTTCAGAACACTCCCTAAGAACGAAGTATGTTCACTGAGAGATGTGAATAACGAGACAAAAAGAAAGAAAGATAAACTAGTCTAACCTGATTTACTTTCTGTCACTTTCTGTTGTCTGTCCAACTCTGTGCTCAAAATAGAAATATTTCTTAAATGCAATATGCAGCCACCTTGGTAAGGCAAAGCCTGTATTTCTCTGACGATAGTGATGGTGTAGAAGGATAAGACCTCAGTGTTACTTTAAGAATATTCTTTTCCTTTTAGAGAAGAGAAAAGATCTCTAGAAAAAAAATAACTTTTCATCTTATCATCTCCCTAGCCATTTCTTGTTGCCAGATGATACTGGAGAGTTGAACCCAAAAAGTAAAATAAGAAAGATGCATGCTTTAAATATAACAACTCATTAAAAAATAGAAGAGGGTTTTTTTGTTGTTGTTGTTTTGGTTTATTTTTTTAGGATAAAAGGAAGCAAATAGTTTTTAAGTCCAAACTGGGAGAGGGGGAAATTAACAAAAAAAAAAGCCAGGGGGAAAAAACAACAGGATTAATATTGATGCAGCCATGGCAAAAGCAAACAGACAGGCAGGGACAAGATTGTATCCAACCTCCAAAACACATGTAAAGTTGGAGCTAAAATGTCATATGCATATGCAATTTATATGCAAAAGTCTTTTACATAAAGCTACTAACTGCCAAGTCTTCTTTCACAACTTTTTTGAGGCTTGCAGTAACTCCGGGATTTTATATTCTCCCTCCATCACCTCACTGAAGACACGACTGTCTGTAAAGAACATAGAAACTTTCTTAAGGCCATGATATTAAATTCATCCTTACGTTGCTGGGCTGGTGGCTCAGCAGGAAGACCTATTTTTTGCTTGTGTTCAAGCAACTTCCCTGGCAGTTATTGCCTGCAACAGACTGTAGGGAAGTTGCCAACATTCAGAAGCTCTGATGATGTGAGCCAACCTTAGACTAATAATTTTTTATCTCAATATAAGTGGAAGAATTACATAAAAATAGACAATTTTTAACAGTATGGTATTCTGTTATGAGAGAAGGCTAAATAACACGGGTGCCATATGAACATCTTTCTCCTATCTACAGCACCTAACTTTAGCATAGTCCATATGTCTATTTGTCTGATAGCTGAACTTACTGAAATAACACAAGGTTACAAAAGAGAGCTCTAAAGCTCAGTGCCTCCAAACCTTTGGAGGTGAGACACCTATCAGGGGTAAATGCTTTTTGCATAACCTTCAGATTTTAAACCAATTAGCAAGTACACTAGAATATTGCGTAGGAAACTCAGACACATTTTTGAGAGTCCTGAAATCAGGATAAATACTATAGTCAGGCATCTACTACTATTTTGTGCCTGTATCTAGATAAAGGCAAAGCGCTTCTGCCACCAGCTCTTAAGAACCTGACAAAAGAAAATGGAGGTTCGAGCAACAAATTCCCAGAAAACACAGGGTGCCACACAGTGGTGAGTCCATGGCCAGCAGAGAGGATGATGTATAGAGGAATCAGAAACCATAATTTAATTTCCAAGTTAATTTAAACACAGCCCAGTTTCCTTCAGACAGGAAAGATGGGCAAAGCCACCAGAAGGAGACAAGCAGACAATGCCTTTAGAAGCATTTTGCTTTCATTGCTCGTCTCTGTGGCTATTTTACATTGTCAGAATGTTTAGCAAGTGCACATGAATGTTTCCAGAGCAGAGGCTCTGACATCTCTGCTCCTAGCAAATAGTTTAAATGTTGGCTTTAAATTCCTTAACAGATTCCAGGCCATCATCTTTTTTAATTAAATGCAAAAAAACTATGTTAATGCAACGTTAATGTTGAGATTGTCATTGGACAGATGTCAAGAAATTCAAAGTTATGGTTCCCACAGCAACCATAATTTAGCGACCCCTCCTCCCCCTCTTCCACAACCACCCTCCTGAAACATATTGGGCTCAAATTGTACAAGAGGCTCCAAACCGAGGGGAAGTTCAGAGAGGCAGAAATTGTGCACAGGACTTCCTGGGGCTACTGCAGGAGTCTCAGTCCTCTTTCTGGAGGAGTAAGGATTGCTAGTGCCAGCGCTGGGACAGAATGATCCCTGCAGCAAGGGGGAAACTTGGACCTTCTTTTCATACCCCTCAGCATAAGAAGCACAAATTGACTGTGCTGTGTAGTTACCAGTGAGCTCCACAGTCTGTGTGTGGGTATTAAGCCTCATGCTGAAAAGAAGCAGATCACCTTGAAGCATGGCTAGAAATGCCTGTGCGTCTCCAAAGCCATCAAAGTCAATACCTCTCTGCAGAACTATCCCATCCTCATCCCCAGATGTCCTGCAATTCCTCACAGTGTACCAGAACGAACTCCCAGACACAGCAGATAAAACGACATAAACATTGTCAGTGAAAGAAGATTTTTCACAGAACAGTTTTCCAATATCTGAGCACTTAAGAGACTTCATATGCAAAGAGATCTACAAACTGCTTCTAAAAAGAAGAGCTTGAGAACGTAAGGTTTAACTTAATTTGGTACTAAAATTCATGAACTTGGTTGCAACACTGATTTTATGACATTTATAATTTTCCTGATAGGCCATTCCAACTAACATCTCAAAATTCAGTAAGTTCAAAAATAAAAATTCATTCAGCTAATTATTTCACTACCTCTCCCTTCCAAATATCTCCCAGTGTTCCTTAGATACCAACTGTCCTTTTCTGTCAACTGTCTAATTGGACTTAGCCTAATTAAGTTAACCAATTACCTCAACACATACTTTGTCTCCTGCTTTACCTTCAGACCTGAAGAAAGGCTTCTATATATGAAAGCATATCTATTTTTTTCCATCTTCATCAGTTGTTCTCCAGTTCTCCCTGCAAACTCTCTTTATATTGGTATGACATTACTGCTGGAGCAACAGAAGGTTGTGGCCATTTTGTGCAAACCTTTTTTGAAGATCTGAAGTCTTGGAATGATGCTGCATTTAATCCTATACCCAGTGAGCTAATTAATTAATCCATCATTAAAATAATTAGTTCATCCTACATATCCAGGTCCCCGTCTGAGCCACTGCAACAAATTTCTAGGCCAAAACAACATGAGAAAAAATGCCTTTACTGATGCTACCTGACCATATATGCCAATATTGGAGCCAAGCAGAATTTGCATGCTTCATATCACCCTGCAGAGCAGGAGGGCCAATGCTCTTGGTGAGGTGGGTTGAGGGACCATGTCTGGGCAAACCTCTCCTTGCACGTGCAACCATCAGCCAGTGCTGTCTCAGTGCTACCCAGACCAAAGAAGACCAATTTTTTCTTCCACCTGTTTTAATACTAAATAGAAGAGACAGCATATACTTTCCAAGATAGTAACCGCTATTTACAAGTGCTCTGTTTGTGTCTTATAAACCTGTTTTGCCAGTCTGGGGTTTTAGAAAGCATGCTCAGAGCTTTCACAATGGATCCTTCCCCTACGAAAAGCTTGACCTGCACGTGGAATGGGAGGAGAAGGTGATAGAAAGAGAGAAAGAGAGAGAGAGGGGAAGGAAATCATAACCTGTAGGACATCCATCAAGTGATTTAAGTCTATACATATGGCTGCAATTTTGCCTTTGAAAGATGAATCAAGTAATGCTGCCGACACTTACTCTTTCCTGTCAGGCACTTCTTTTACTCTTAAGTCTGTCGATAGCTTAAAAGTTACATTATATCTTCTCCAGTGTTAGTGCAGCAGTTTCCCATTTGATTTCATATTCAGTTCATATTTGTGGATGCAGGAGGGGCTCTTTACTTTACTTGATAAATGGCAACATCTGGCTTTGTGATGGGCCATCACCAGAATGTTTAAAGAGCTGCTGACGCTTCAGGGAAAACTTGGTAAAACATTTCATTTAGAGGCAATTCTAGTTATTTATTCTATTTTCTTTCATTTCTCATTCTCAGTTTCATGATGCTAGAGACATTTGCATGAAAACAGATCTGCAGTTCTTCAAGAGTTCATCTTTGTACAACACTCTTCATCTTACGTCCTAATCAGAGACCACTTTGGTGTCACAGCAACCATTCCCGATGCCATAAAATTAGAAGTTCTAGGCTGAGAATGGAGAGGACATAGTGATACTGCACAGCCAAACTCCATACATGATTACACCAATATAAATATGCTAGATCTGTGTAGCAGAAAATAGAATTGTGATATTGATGTTCTACTATAACCATACACAGAATTTGACCTTTTCATTAAGAGAAATACAATGAACCAAACACTCCTGAAACTCAGAATATTTGTATAGCTGTTTTAACCCGTCTCCACAGACATCTTTAGCAAATGAAAAGTGAATAGGTAGTTTTGAAACCATATTTTTGCATATTTTCAGTTTCTTTCCTTTAAGTGACAGGAACTCAAACATAGCCAGGGGTGTAGATACTGTACAAATAAGGCTTCCCAAAAGCCAAAATAATTTTTTGACTCTTACATGGGTTGTATATACCTTGTGTGTTTTTGTCATGAATATATGTAAACAAACAAACATTCCCCCTTAAATGTGTGTTCACTGACTGGAAATCATAAATCACTAGCTGGAACACAATATAAGGACGAAGACTTGGCCCAAGCTGTGAAATGTTGATTTATCTATTTACTGTGGAAAGGTTAAAACATTTTAATTTCACGGGAAAAGTAAAATGAAACAAAGTTGTTCATATCTAATATAGTAATTCAACATTTCATCCATCAGGAAAGTGTTGAGCACAAAATCTTCTCTTGGGTCATCTCTAGGAAACATAAGCTGCAAGAAGTCTATTGTGGGAGGGACTGCATCAGCATATCCAGAGAGATAAGAGAGGAAGAACTAAAATCTTCTTTTTGGAAAAACTAAGGTATGAAATCCAAGGGGTTTCCCCGGAACTGTTGCAGGGAAGGTAAGGCTATGTTAATAAGCACCCTGAGCACCCATCCCTCATCTTGTAATCACAGTTCGTGAAGTCAGTGCAGAAGACAGTAGGTGGAGTTTTCCTCTGGCCTTTATGTTCTACAGCTTCACCCAGAGAAAGAAAACAGCTTCAACAGTGGCAAAATACTATTCTCATCATCCTCCTAGAAGCAGATACTACTGCAGCTGAGCCTTGCCTGAAGTTTGATAAATACTACAACTCATTTCATCTCTTCTCCCAGCTGCACTGTCTGGAAATGCCCATTTATGCACTTGTATATGTTATTATAATGTGCAAAAACTTGGAAATGAAAAGAAGGTAAATAGTGTATCTTTATGCTATGTTACATTTTCTAGAACTGCAATTGAAATATCAATCATTCCATTCTGGCTGCATTGATCGGTAATTTTCATTTTGTAATTTCAAATAAAGCCTCTCTCTACAACAGCAACGGCAGCACTTTCCAGCATATAACTTCAGTTCATTTTAGCTTCATGACTTAAAGATCTTCTCTACCCATCATTCTTGCACATCCTTTAAGTGGTAATTCCACTTTTCCAATTAAATTACTGGAATACACCAAATAACAGGCACCTTTTCCTACAGCCACAACATTTTACTAAGAAGCAGAGGGCAAAATACAGCTGGGGCTCAGTCCCACTGCAGCTCCCTTATTTAGAACATGACTCTTTTTAAAAAGGGAAAACATTAAATAATTAGCACTAATGAGACTGTTCAATTTACATGGATTTTCAAGAAAAAGGATTTGCCAAACAATAAAAGTGATTTTGAGGAAAAAGGCCTATTTGAATTCCCGTTTATCACATAGCCCCAGACAAGTCACTTCTCTCTGTCCCTCAGGTTACTCCTCAGTAAAATGGGGATCACAGGCACTCAACTCAACAGGCTGCTGTAATGAAATGGAAATTCTTTGTTATTTGAAGGCTATGAGCTCTCTTGATGAATGGCTTCTTTGAGATACAAAGAATTCATAGGAGAAAATTATTAAAGTGGGGTAAAGCTCATTTTGATTAGCTCTGACCAATGGCTTTCTTTGATAGCAGGTTTGCTTTAGGCATAAAGGCAGCAAATTCTTACAAAACTGACTAAAAGATTGACTGAAGAAGAGGGAGTGAGTGACATTGTCAGGATTGGCATTCTGCTTTTTAAAATTATTCCTATTGTATTTAAATATCACGTACCAAAATATTTCAGGCACATTAGAAATATTCAAAACAAAGAAGCTTCAGAGAACTTTTACAAATTACACCAAAGCTAAATTGAGAAATCAAGAAAATATCATATAAGAGCTCTATGAATCCTGCATAAGAGACCATGTTACCAGATTAATCATACTAGATGTGCAATATTCTACATATTTATGTTACAGAAGCCCTTTGGGATGCAACTATGACTCAGGCCATGCAAGAATGGGTCATGTACTTAACCTTCTTTTGCACCACCTAGATTATCCCTATTTAAGGAAAGTATCATTCAGTTTGGCTGTGGCTAGCAGTATATCAATGACAAATTTACTGTTTCCCTTAGTCAAAACAAGAATAAATAAATACTTGTTTACTTAACACAAAGAAATTGGAGATGTGGAAATTCTGAATGGTTTTGCAGGCTGCAACTCACTTTTATTGCAAGAATTTGAAGAAAACAGGTCCTCTGCAACTCACATTTTTAATGACAAGGTAACAGATTTCTGCTTTGTCTTCCACATGCATCCATCCATTTTTTACTATAAATTTTAGTGAAATACTAGAATAAAGTGAGACAAGAAACAAATAATATATGCCTAGAGCCACAAGTGGGCTTTTTTTTCATTTGTTTTCTTGATTTTTTTTTCCAGTTCCCATCTCTGTGGTGTCTGTCTGCAATGATTAAGTTGACAAATGAAGTTCTGACTACTAATTAAACTGAAAATAGCAGATACACTGTGACAGTGATCTCTCTCTCTCTCTCATACATCACCAGTAGCAGCGATCGCGCGTTGCTTTCTCTGCTCAGCCACCTCGGAGCCCAGCAGCACAGAGCGCAGCAGCTGACCTGCCCCGCTCTGGCAGGGATGGAGCTGCCTTGTGGCTCCTCTTGCATGTTAAGAGAGAGGAGAAGGAGAGTTTTGATGTATAAATACCAAAGGATGCAAGCGCTGGGCAGCCATCTACTTTGGCTTGTCTTTCTTCAATATGACAGAGGTTGGTTTGCTTTCTCTACCTCTGCGTCCTGGCAAGAGGCATATCTACATAGGTCTGCTTTTCTCCTGACAGCCTCGTAATGCACTCCTGTACTCCTGTGGATGCTGCAAGCTCCACTTTGGGCAAGAGAGGGGCTGTTCCAGGAGATTTAGTTGCAGAAACCAATGTTATCCCTTAGGAATTTTATTCAGAGCAGCCACCAGGTAGTCATTTGCCTTCCTCTCACAAGAGAACAAGGAAAGATATGCCTGGGCTGCAGGCATTCCCACCTCCACCTTCTAACCTTTGCAGTCTTTGCTGATATTTGTAGCCATTCCTCAGGTTCTCTGCTATCTTACCTAATCTTCTCATTTTCTGATGCTTGCTTTCTCCTCTCTTGGTTCCTTACACCTACATAAATAGCAGAAATTTGAAAGCCACTCTAAATGCTCTGATTTAAAAAAATTCCTAATGTCAATAAACTCTGAAGCTTGGAGTCTAAATGATCTCAGAATTCTATGTTTTATATCCACAGCTGCATTTGTTCAATTGTTCTTATTACACCTTGGGCTTTATTGGCATGGTCTATACTGTGCAAAACATGACTATTGTGACCAAAAAATGTAGACATTGAAAGTAAAATGATCAGTATGTGTACTGATCTATATAGATCATATACATATGCAAATGTATTAGGATATTTTGTGAATAATAATACCATTTTCATTTGAGTCAGGTGAAGTTTTGAATTCTTCCTCTGTTCAGGACACGTTACTTAAATTTCGCTAATTTAACTATTCAAAAAAAAATATATGGGGCTTTCCTTTTCACCCTGTGACACCGCTAGATTTTTTTCTCAAGAGATAATGTATTTCAAAAATATTATTAAAACATTTCATAAAGAAAATTGCAGCTGGTCCAATCCTGCTTTGATACTGGTAAACTGAGAACATCAAGAGCAATGACACAATAAGAATTTGCTACCAAAAAAATACCTTTGACTGCTTTTCATTTTTTTCTTACCAAAATTCATTTGGATTTTGAATATCAGAAAACATGAGGAGTACTCAGCATCCATCTTACTTTCTATAGAATATATTTTATAATTTTTTCTAGCAAGTCTCATTGTCCTGACACCTCAAGCTAAGCTTTGGGAGTATGTTGGCAATCATAACAAATGAAGGTGGGGAGTAATCATATTGAAATACATAATCAGCATATTCTTTCCTCAACCTTTCACCCTCTCTTCAGTATTACGGACTCGAGAGAAACTTTTGCAGATAAAGAGAGTTGACGAAATGGCGTGACCTACCCATGGAAGTTAGAGAAGGGCCTGTGTAGTGCCATGCCCCCAGTTTTTCTCACACCTTTTCCCAACCATTTTAGTTTGCCTCAGTCCTATGCATAGCAATGTACTTTGTCCTTTATTCACCCAATTTCAAGGTTATACTCAAACACGTACTAGAAGATAAAAGCTCTAAATAATGTACATTCGCTCATTGTCCTTTTCATCGAGATCACAGGTGCATGACCTCGTCCCCCAGCACAAAAAGCTGTTGTCATGGAAACCGCTCAGGATGCCAACTTGACAACAACTGACATTCAAACCAGGAGGGACACCTTGTCTCCTGCCTCCCCCCGCCAAAGCAGCACATTTCAGCAGGGCCAAATCTCCCGTATTCCTGCCTCGCCAGGGCGGAGATGCACTCCGCTGCCTCCGTGGGTGTGTGGTTGCACACCAAATAGTGTCCCTCAAAAACTGCCCTGGGAAAAGAGCGTCCAATACAAGAGTTTAACTGAGTGAGTAAAGAGGAACGTCCTTCTCCTTCAGTAGTTAGTAATACCTGGTGGAGGAAGAGGACATCACCTTTCTTAACAGTTAGAAAAGAGGATCTCATGGGAGATCCTACACAGTGCAAGTAGAAGAGTCCGTGTCTTCCTGAGTGCCAATGGATCATCCTTTTCCTGCTGGGAAATCACATCACTGCTTTGCATTCAGCTTCTTGCCTGTAAAACGAGTATAATGAGACCTATGGCAAGCCTCAGATAAAGAACTTTTAGCAATCAGCAGTGTTACCCATTGTTTTTCTCACTCTACTTCCAGTTCTATCCATATATTGTAGTAATTATTCACCATCTAGCTCTTCTAATTGAATAATATATAGTCTAGGAAACAGGAGATAGACATATAGGGAAACATGCCTAAAAAGTGGATGCATATTCTAGAAAGAAACAAACAGAAGTGAAAGGTCTCTTATTTATTTAATTTTCATAGCCCAGGAGATTTAATTTAAAAGAAGTATATATTTAAAATACACCCACATCTCTCAACTCCATACCTCAGGGTTGAGGAGTAGGTGAAATTCTGATATACAACATTAAAGGAAAAAAAACACATATTGTGTATGTGTGTGTGTGTATGTGCATGTGTGTGCATAAATATATGTGTGTGTATATTTATATTCAGAAAATATGCATCTTTGGGGCTGGGGGAAGGGAAACAAAATAAAACAGCATTTGCTTTCCTGTGGGCTTGTGCATATTCTCGTGCCTGAATGCTGTCTTGTGATCTCTACATAACCTTTGAAACACAAGTGCATATTTCACCCTTGCCGACTAGCACTACCATTTTTTTGTCATTCCAATTTCATTTCCAGTGCGGTGCGGACTGCGGGCTCAGCAGTCACTGGAGTCTGAAGTGACTCTTGGGACCTCCTCGCTGTTCTATATGCAAATGGCCCTGCACCTGGGCAGCGGAGCGGGCTTGCCGACAGTTTAGTTATGCAAATCTGATTGATCGAGAGCATATTGCAGAAGAACACACGCAGGCCTGAGACACTGGCAGCTATATTTCACTGGCTAAATTCCCGAAGAAAAAAAAAAATTAAATGCCAAGCATTTTGATGCATATTCCTTTCAACCCCTGAAGTGCAGTAGTGTTTATTTCGATGTGCTATCAACGTTTTGGTTAAATGTTGTTAATGCAATTTCTTGTGCTGTTGCTGAGTTCACAGAAGAGCTTGTTTTCTCCATAAAAAAAAAATAAAACAAAACCCCCCGAACAACAACACCAAAAAACGAGTTAGTATGATGTCACAGCACAATAGGTCTGTCAGTTTATTTGAAATAATTCTTCAGGCAAATGGAGTAAATGCAGTGTTAAAATATAATTAGGTCCTACAGTACAAAGGAGTGCAAAGAAACTGATGTACTAGCGCAAGTTGCTCAGACTTTATTCTTTCTGTAACAAAAGGTAAAACAAACAGCGGGAATGTAGATTACATACTGTCACCCAATGTCGAAAGCACTTCTTTCTATTTACCAAACACATTGTATAAAAAGGCAGGGAAGGAAAAGAAAAGAGCAAAGATAAAAGAATCATCTGGGATCAGCTTAAAATAATAAATTTAAATTTAATGAAAAAGAAGAAAAAAAAAAGGAAAGAAAAAAGAAAGACAACCCACCCATCTGTGAGTTTGTGGAAACCTTTAATAGAGAACATGCTTCAGGCATCAAGTTAATCTTGGTTTGTTGCATACAACTGATTTATCTTCATTTATAAATGACTGGTGAGCCCTACTTCTAATATTTGCATTTCTTGTAGTTCTGTTTATGTACTTTAATGCCTTGGAGAGCCATTTATGGTGTTGAAATAACATTTTTTTTCTAAGTTTCTCAACAGCAGATACAGAATGTTTCAGTGCCTGGACAATGCTAAAGCCACTGGGAAGAAATAAGAAATTGATATTTTAAAATCACCTATCTGATTTTCTCCAAGTCACTTTTTAGTAGAGGTTTTCACTGTAAATCAGTATGAACTCAGTATATAAAGAAATTTTAATTGTTTTGGAGTTGTTCTCTATTTTTCTTGATTTTTATTTGAACAATATTTTCACAGGCACATGAGGTATTTTGAGTTAGTAATTCCATAGCTAAGCACTTACCATTCTAAAGGTCCCAAAGCAGGGGAGAAAATACTGTCACAAATAATAGGCATAAAATGACTAATGCGGTAGGGTATGATCTCAGCTGGAGCCATGAAACATCTCGTGATACAAACTGTTGTAAAAGGCAGTGATACAAATAGCTGTTACTCCAGTCCTACAGAATCTGAATTCAGAGAAACTCTCATAATCAAGTACATTTGTATTGCTAACCAGTGCACAAAGATCCATACGTGAGAACATTTTTACACAAAAGTTAAAAGAGTTAAAGTATGTATCATCGGGGAATGAATGAAAGGGAAGAGCACTTGATTTCTAATTTCAATGTTAAATTTGACATAAACTCAAGAGGAGAACAAACTTTTTCACTAACAGAAGATTGTCTAAAACCACTTTCAGAAGAAAAGTAAACAAGCAAGCAAACAAGAAAAACAGAGAACTAGAGTTAAAATTTCTAGAAAGAAGCCCAAGTTATCCAAAAGTCTATACAAAAAGAAAAGGAAAAAAAAAAGGCAAGCCTGTTGTAGCAATGTTAGAGCACAACTTATTGAATAGAAAACATTTCCCTGTGCGTTAAGTTGTATGGCCTTTGGCACAGATTCTTCAGCTGTAAATTTGTCCAAGGAATGACATACAGTACACATCAGAGAAGTAATGAAGGAAAGAGGTTTAGATGGGCACTTTGCAGCTGACAGGGAGCCGTTATTGAGCCTTGTCTGCTGTATTTAGCAAAAGAAAAAAAAAAAAAGAAAAGAGAGAGTGAGAGAGAGAAAACATCTTTGTCTGTCCCCAACCTTTGCTACCCTTTGTTTAAAAAAAAAGAAAAAAAAAAAAAGAAAAAGAAATAGCCATCTGACAAGCAAAGCCTAGCCAGAGGGTCAAAAATGAAGATCCTGGGAAAGGTCAAGTTTAATCTCTAGCCACGATGCCCTAGTGCATCCCTCACAACAGCTGACTAACAAAAGGGGCTCAGCACTGTGACTGACAGAATTCTTAATTGTATCCACTCATTCATGACAATTTGATTAAAATATTACGCCAAAGTCTCACCCCCTGTTTGCTTCGATCCTCCAAATCTAATTTTGAATTTTCAGAAAGGAGATTACCTCCACAAGCATGACTGGGATGCTATTAACTTCTACTTAATCTTTATTACTGATGTGAATTTAACATATGTATGGCTTCGTCTCGCTCCTGTTGTTTTCTCTCTAAAGTAACGTCTAGGCAATATACAAGTGGCGGACATTAATTTTCACTTTGATATTCTGTCATACCAAAGCTCCTATTTTCATATGAAAACTTAAAGATGTATTGTCTTAATACCGTGGCACAATAAGACTGCATTAAAATAAAACAAAACAGAAAGCTATCCCCCTCCGACCTCTTCCCCCACCCCCTAAAAGAACAAAATCCTGACAAACAGACTTCCAAGTATTGTAACTTTTCAGTATTATCTACAGCTCGATCATTCTCATTACAGGAGCTGCTCCAAGGCCCGACAACAACTCGTAAATTCAAGTCAGTGTCAATAACGCAGTTGTGAAGAAGTCACGCAGGCAGCTGGAATTTCTAATCAATTCAGATTATTCCCAAATTTATGAAATTGGTAATTGAACCTAGTAATGAAACTAGTAATCATTGTTATCTGTGACCTTTTTTTTCAAAAGATATTTGAATAAAAGATGTGATTTCACTTTCAAAGATGCTTCTTCCTCCGCCCCTTTGCTCTCTCCTAGTAACGCAGAACAAAATCACCAGCTGCAGTTTTGTGTTCACATGGATGTTCACAAATGTAATGGTCGTGAAACACAACTACTAAAATCGACTGGGTGGGGAAATGCCATTGAAATGCTGTTTTATTTCCTTTCTTCTACACCAGAGAAGAAATATATTTTGTTTTTCTTTTTGCAAAACTCTTTCCTCAATTCCACCCAGTGCTACTAATGATTATTGCAAAAAAAAAGAGGAATAATAAATTAATCTTCTAAATTCAGACTCAGTGACTTTCCAGTTTGCCTAACTGCTGCTCCCATCAGCAGGAGAGCGTTTGGATTTGATTCAAACTTCTACCAGGGGAAAAAAAACCCACCTACAGCCTCAGTAGTTACAAGGAGTTACAGAACTAACCTAGCTCTCTCAAATACTATATTAGCTGGATACCAACAAGTAGTTTGATTTCCAGAAATTATTTCTGGAAGAGGTTTCTCAGAATCCTTTTCCACATTTCATACATCATTTTGCTTAAATAAGTATTTTCAATATTTTTCAGAATTTGGGTTTCTTTTTTTAGTTTCGTTCACAATTAGTTTAACCCTTTACCATGACATCTCAGCACAGTGGAAGCTCTTGAGGCCTTGTCAGTACTATGGGGAATACCAGTGCAACACATCCAGCAGGCCCTCCAGTGACTCAAGGAAAAGTGATGGACCACAGAAGTGATGGAGAACTCTGCTTGTCCTTTGCAAATGATCAGTGGGAGAAGCTCTGCACTTCCAAACAGCATCTCAGAAAGCTGGAGGTTCTTTTAATGTGCAGGAAAGCAACGTGTTACACTGGGGGACACAGTGTTTTCTGGGAGCTCTCCAGACAATATGGACTGGAAGTTGCGCAGCAAAACTGATTGCAAGGGCAGGCTTTGCAGGACAGCTCTTACAGACAAGAGACTTGAGTTTTGTTTTTTATTGTTATATTATTTTTTCATGCACATATATTGTAGTGGATTGTTTCTCTTTTTATGTATTTTTAACAATTGCAAAACTCCATCAGTTTTACTAGCTGCTTGTCTCTCAGCTTCAAGTAAATCACTCATGGGAAGATTGGGAATAGCTGTGCAGTCAGGAGCACACATGGATAATGAGGACAGTAGGACCCCTCTGGCATCACCTGAGTAGAGGGACACAGCACACTAAATGACACCAACAGAAACTCCAGTTTGCTTTGACTCACTTTCTCCAAATAAATCCATCCCCAGCCTCCCACCTTAGCCCCTTCCACAGCATATGTAAGAGCTCTTTGCATGCAGGTGGTTCCTCAGCTGCCACAGGGCTAAAGGGTCTAGAGACTAAATTAGCTCCAAGGTTTGGACAAGAGTGACTTCATAGGCTGATAAACACAGCAAGTCAGGTTCTGATACTGTGACTTTTAAGAGTCTGGATGGGGAAGAAAAGACCTATTGACACGAAAGGAAGGAAACTGTTGTCACACATGGTCTTCATGGGGCCAAAGGGTTTCCCTCAGAGCTCTCAGCTGACAAAACTCTCCAGAAAGGAAATTACATCCCTTCTACAACTTCATCCTAATTTCAACACAAACTATAGCTAGGTCCTTACGTTAAATCCACTCTCACCATGAAAACTACCTGATGTTAACATCATCAGGGAAATCCCAACCCTAACCACACACCAGACTATGTGTCACTACCAGTGGGACATCTCCATGGAAGGTGGGTATGTTGCTTTTAATTGCCCAAAGCTATCAGACTGGAAACTATCTCCAGCAGTCCAGCCCACTGAATATGAACATATGTGCGCTGCACCTAAGAGATTTCTCAGGAAGCTGTAGCCAAAGCCAACTGTAACAAAATCTGATTCTTGCTCCATCCCTATCTTTACTGCACTTCTCAAAGAAGATTTTTTTTTCCTGATTGCAATCTTTTTATTTTTTTTTCCACTCATCTCTAAGGCCCAGGGATCACTGCAGAAATTGTGTGATTCCACCAACAGAATACCAGTCTATTGGTGCTCAGCCATGCTTCAGCCTCCCTGCAACCAGCAACTACATTATTAAAGTGCTTGCTCCAACATGCCTAAGCTCCCCACAAGTTTTCTGCCCTGGGAAACTCCTGGAGAGAGAAGCAATAGTCAAAAGGCTAATGGAAATACAAAACCAAAAAAAGTAGGACATCATCTTGAAAAAAAAAAAGCCTTGAATAAGAGAAAAAGCTTCCTCCAATATTGGTCCAGAGACTAAATATGCCAGAGTTTTGAAGTTTCCATGCAAGTATTTCTAAATAGTCATATCAGGATTTTTGAAAACTCATTTTCACTATCACTTTCCTGTATAGACATAAAACCATGCACTCCTCCAAACTGGATGGGAGTATCTCTGTTTTAATGTTTGGATATGGCTTGTGTTAAAAGGGTTATGGTAAGAAACAAAAATAAAATAACATAACATAACAATGTAAAATAATTGCTGTTTGCATGTGTAATACCTCTATCTGCCCATTCCTTGAGCACAGGCATTCCCTTTTATTGGGAATTTCTGCTTGTTTAAAGCATAATACTCAGCAATCACAACTAACACAACTTCTTTTTAAATGTAATTACTCTCTCATTTATGGCCTTGGTATCCAAACAACTGAAATCAAACAGTCAGGAGAGAGAGAGAGATACCCCACAATCACTCCAATCCACCCCTGTCCCAAATCTGCTTAGGAATTTAGCCACTGTTTGAATAATACCAGCCTGCTTTGTGTTCAACATGTGCCAAATGGTTTACTGTCATTTTGAGGAGGATTTTTTTTTTTGCCACTTCACAACTGCCTT
Source organism: Nothoprocta perdicaria (assembly GCF_003342845.1). Classification (NCBI taxonomy): domain Eukaryota; kingdom Metazoa; phylum Chordata; class Aves; order Tinamiformes; family Tinamidae; genus Nothoprocta; species Nothoprocta perdicaria. Next base: position 3,037,959 of record NW_020455965.1, read on the forward strand.
CTATTTTCAGTGCTGTGAATAGCCAACAATGATTTAAAGTAGTGGGCTCCTATCAGCATTGTTCTCCTGTTCTGAGGCACAGAGAACAAGAATACATCTATGTTTTCCATACAGTGTAAAAAAATGTAATTCTCTGTTTAGTGTCATATCAACAACTGCTGTCCCAATTCACTGCCTTGGGCAATGAATGACAGACTGAGCTGTCCATCCTGACAATGTGACCAAGATATCTGTGGTCGAGACTGCCATATCATTTTTCCCCTTCCCCAAAAATGGTGCCTGCCTGAGAAATCTCCCGTTTTTATGCTTTTATTTGTTTCTTTATCTACATAAAAAGTACAGATAAAATGAAATTGAGTTCATTAAACAACCTGCAAATAATGTCTTGATAGTGCAGGGAATGTTATGTTCCTTCACATTGTGGCATGCACTCTCAATGGAGTAAGGATTTCTTTATAATACTAATAAAAAATAGCTGTAGTCTCCTTCTTTCAACAATGACTTCCCCCCACCCCAGCAATTCTGCAGAATATATCTTATTTGCCAGAATAAAGAAGAAGCCTTTTCCTCCTTTATAGGTAAGCAGGCACATCACAGTTAACAATATGTAGCTGAAGGGCGATTAACTCCAGGTACCATAGGCCGGGAACTGGCAATAAAGTGGTAGCTTGGAGCTGTGCACTGAAAACAGCATTTATTCAAGGGAAGGGGAGAAATGAAACAAAACTTTCACAGGGTTAGAAAAAAGGGAGAAGAAATAGGTTATGGCAGCTATAACACGGCAATGATTTACATGCCATTAACGTACATTGGCTGTATGTTGCATTCGGGTCAATATTTAAATAAAAGCAGTGTTAGCTTTGGGAGCCTGGGTGTTAACACAGAATTTATGTTGCCTCCAAGGTAAAGAGCATCTTCTTATTGTAACATACACAGGAAGTATAACGTGTTGAGAGCATTTTTGGCAGCATATTATAGGCTAACCAGGGCTTGCTGGGTCTGTTTCAGCTTATTCTTGGTTTGTCGTCATTTTTGAGTGTTTTCATTTGTTCATAAGTTGATGATGATGATGATGATGATGATGATGATCTGTTCTTTCCATTCCTCAAGACATAAACCTCTAGCAAAGGAAAAAGAGTAAATTTACATCATAGACAAAGGAAAGTGCCAGCACAGCAGACAGCCAAGTTCATGGAGGTGGGTTACTCAGGCTGCGGTGGCACAAGAGCTTTCCTGTCATGCACAGGTTAACTTCATACAAGCTGTGGGTTGGTGCTATGAAGAACCAAGACAAGGGGGGGGTGTCCCTGAGCAGGCCTCCTAACACCAGCAGCTTTGGTGTCACCACAGAGCTGATCATCCTGTGCTTCCTGTATGGCCCTCCCAGAACTATCTATCTGAGCTGCCAGGTAGCACTGGTCATAGGGGGATCTTAGCAGCTGGCTATTTTGTGACAAATGACACAAAAGCAACAATATTATGTGACCTTACGGATACTGGCTGTCTCTTAGACATATCCGAAATATTCACAATGCAATATAAAGCCTACTTGAAATTCAAGTTGGTCCTCAGACAATTACCAGGGAACCAAAACTCCTAACTGCTCTGTATTGGTAAGGTATTTATATTTCTACTGCCCCCATAAAGTTCTCTGCCTTGTGTACCATTATAGAAAATAACAAGTCAGAGGTTTTTTAAGTACAAGGCCTATCCTGGATGACTGTCTGAAGTACAGATGAATGACAGTGAAAAAGTAATCCCACTTGTAACAATATGATCTGGAGACATAACCTTGGAACTGAGGTGTGAAACCCTTCAGACTCAGCCAAAATAAACCACTGCTACTAAAAAAGAAAAAAAGTAGGGGAAAAAACAGCATAGAATTCAGACATTGGTTTAGAAAAGCAAGAGCTGCACTTGCTATAAACTTTTGAATATAAGTAAATCATAACATCCTTTCCTGCCTCCCAGAGCAAAAACGCTAATCATGTTAGGTTCCTCTGAACATCTGTCATCCTCTACAGTGCATAGAAAAGGGTGCGTTTTAGATCAACTGACTCAAATTCTGTCAGATCAACTGTAAGGAAGTGAGTGTCATACTTCAGGGGGCTCTTCTTTCATATGTCATATCCCTTTCCAATTTAATTGAGGATAGGTTTGCCTGCCCAAATTCCTCATACAATCATTTAGCCTCACATTCAAAGGATAAAACTCTGGGAGCCAAAATGCTGAATTAGGGAAATTACAATCCCACTGGGTTTAAGGGCTCTCCATGCACCCTAATGCATCTGGTATGAAAACAGAGAAGATAACGATAGGGTTGCAGTTTTGTATTTGGCAATTACAGTGCAGCAAGAATACCTATATAACCTATCTTGTATAACTCCATAATTTGCCACTGCAGAGCATGGTGGTTTTTAGCTGGGGGGCTACTTTGGGGAAAAGATGAAATCTTCCCTTTAGCATAATCAGCAGCATGGAGTGGGAAAAAAAAAAAAAAAAAAAAAAAAAACCTTTAAGGGTTAAGTACACCCATAAAAAATAGAACAAATATTTTTCGAATTAAAGAACTAAAGGCTGCAAAGAAACCTGGACAGCAATTCAGGGGAATCCACTCACTCTTTCACGTTTCCTTCTTTCAGCAATTAGCAAGATATCAAAGACAATACTTTTGCCTTCATTGGAAAAAAAAAAAAAAGAAGTGATTTTTATCACAGGACCATTGCCATAACCTCCTGGAGACTTGACAAGGCTGCCTTATTTAACACACAGTACCTGGGCAAGATCAACACCACAACCAGTACTTGTGATGCAGTTTTCAATAAAAGTATACTATTTTGCTTCCCAAAGTATTTTGCAAAGAGAATAATACATGTATATTTATTATCATTTCTAAAATCCATTGTTCTATTTTGCTGAGAAGACAAAACCTGTGTGTTAGCCTGTAAGTTCAGCAGAGGCTGGAGAGTGCTTCGGATGCTGATGTCTGTTCATCTTAACACTGAAAGACCCGCAGCTCTTGCAATCACATAAACATCTGCTCCCTGAAACAGCAAGCTCTTTCATCCCAAAGCAGACTCTGTCTACTTGATGTAGGCTTTTAGGGGTTTGCAAGACTGACACAGTGTTTTGCTACTGCAAAAAGTGTTGGCTTCTGGGGTAAAATTGGGTATTTTTTATTTCCTAATTAATTGCCTTTTCTTTCTCTACAAAAGATAGATTGATGTTTCCATGAGCTGGATGCAGCAAAAACTTATCAAAGTTGGTCATATGCTATCCAGAGGCCTTGTAAAAAGGAATATGGTCTTCGTGTCTATTTGGATTTTTTCCTCCATCTATTTCACAGGTTTAAAAAGAAATATGTCCAACACTGGTAAAATATATGCAACTGTTTGAGAGTTCCACACGCCATCCAAAAAGATATTCTTAAAAGAACAGAGCTACAGATGTAAAATGTGCAAGAAATAGTTCTGCAACATGTCCTGTTGGCCAGACATTTTAAAAGCTGATAGTTTAAAAAGCTTCAGCCCAAGCCCCAAAGCCTGGAAATCCTGTATTACTGCCAAAGATTAAAGATGCTCAGTACTTATTTTACCAAGAAGAAGGATAACAGAGAGCCTCAGTCAGCTTATAGGTATGTATATAAGGAAAAGACTGGTGATAGTAAAAGGATCCTAAGTCAGAAGACAAACATGTATCAGACCCTGGGCAGGATGTGTGTCAAGATAACCTCAAAGCAGAAATAAAGTACAAATTTTGAAAGTAATTAAATAATGAAATACTTTGCCACAGGGTGGGGAGGTTTTCTCATCAACTATAATCCTTAAATCAAGATTATCCAGCCAGGCTGGCTAAAAGATATAATTTCACAAAGTTCTGTGACCAGTGCTATCTGGGAGGTTAGACTAAATTGCCACAATTCGCTGCTCACCTTACACCCTTTAAGAATTGGGAATTATCACAGTAACCTCTTTTTGCACTTGACTGCTGTGGGACACTATCTGTATGCGAGCAACATAATATACAGATCTACGAAAGTTATCAAGAGCTATTGTCAAGTTATAACATCTATAAAAAATGGGTGAGGTCAGGAAAAATTTGTGTAGATAAAGCGACCTCTAGAGTGAAACACAAGAGTTAAAGTATTTTCAGATGAGCCAATGCAAGAACATATGAAGTTAGTACACAAACACGAAGTCCGTGATGATTCTAATGTGATCTGATTTAAAATACTCCTCAAGGCAAGGTTTTAATAATACTTAAAAAGGCTTGACAGCACCCTGTCATAGTATGTTCATGTTATTAAGTTGTAAAGCAACTGTCATGCTCATAAAACAATCCAAACTGCAAAACACATGGTGGACAAAGCCAAGGACAACAGCAGAGATCAATGCTGAGCCCCAGTTTGATTATGTCCCTCCTAAGAACCTGCATTAGCTTTCACAGTCACAGCTCCTTGTTCTGCTGAAGCTTGAAGACACAAATCCCAGGCAAACGGAAGCCAGCAAGGAGGTAAGGCTGACAGGAGTGCCACTAGGACAAGTTTCCCAAGTCACTTTCTGAGCTGAACATCAGAGCTGCAGTAAGCGAGAGACAAGATGACGATCTGCGAAAACCTTCTGTCGCGATGTCAAGCGAATGCCGCAAGAGCATTTCATGCCTGCATTCCAGCCAACGTTCATAATTTTCCTCCACCCTCCTCTGAGACAAATTCTGGGTTCTGAAATTATTTAAACTACCTTATCTGATCTTAGTCTGATGCTATTCTTCCTTTATTTCTTTTCCAGGAACTTCCTTCTAGTCATAGATTGACTTTTTGGTGCTGATTATTCAGATCTACAATTTGGCTCTTCTGATATTTCACACACTTTCCGTTTCCTCACTGCACACTTTCTGGTCTTGCACTTTCCAAACTCACTTGAACTCTTTATTGTACTTGAAAATGATTTCATTTTCTTCTCTTAGCATCATCATTGTATTTGCTAAACATTTTTAGTTTTCCAGTTTGATGTTCTGAGTCCCATGTTCTCTCCATCAAACTAGTCAAGTTTCAAATTTTACTAAATTTGACCTAGTCTGTCGTAACAAAAACATAAGCTATTATCTGAGCTAGTTGATTCACATCAATGTAAGAGTTTACAGTTTTTTTATTGTTAATCTATCAATATGGTTCTTTTTTCAACTTTCTCCAAAATCTGTTCCAAGGGATTACCATATTGCTTGAGAGTCTCTAATGTGCTTAACCTCAAAATTTTCCTTGAAAGTATATATAATTAAAGAAATAAATACTTTGCATTTGTCCAGAAAGTGCACACAAATTCTGAACACAAATTATAAAAGCATTATTCTTTTCTAAAATGCATCACAGATTGCAGCATGACACTGACAAACCTCATTTGTCTGCACTGAAATGCCACAGCGGCCCGGTGCTCCTTGCCAAGGACAGTTTGAACTAGTCCACTCAGCCCTCCATGTTGCTAGTCCAGATTATGAAGCACATATCCAAACTAGTTCAGTTAAAGCCAGGATTCTGTATTATCTGAAATGGGAGGGTGTGGGGGTTGTGGAAGAAATGTATCACCCAACCTGCTGGAAAGTGCTAAAGAAGCACTTCAGGATTCAAATGAATTGAGCATGTCACTATACCCCTCATAGGGCCATTAAAGTTCATCTAGGAACTTAAAACAAGTTTCACGTCCCATTGTACTGGGTAATCCATAGACATATGGCACGACACTCTTGTGATTCAAGGAGAATGAGGAGCCAGTACAAGTCCAGGCCTTTTTAAAAGAATATGTCAAGAAGAGATGATAGGAAATATGATCTCTATTTTACTAAGGGAGAAAAAACTTCTTTAAGCTAAATCTTTAGCCCTATTGAAATTATATGCTTCCATGCATTTTAAAATCCTCTGCATTGTTAAAAGCTGAAAAAGAAATAAAAACGGTCCGAAGTGGCTTTCAAGTGTCATATGGAAAGAAATATCATGGAGTTAGGCACCATTATTTTTCATTTGCCATTTTGAAAATCATACCCTCATTCCAATTAACTCAACCAACTACTGACTGCTCTGCACACCACAAGATCAGAATCCCTTCAGTGTAGTAAAATATCTCAAATCTTAGGATGCTTTTTCAGATTTTTGTTCTCTGCTTCTCACTTGTCAGGATGGTACAGAGTGGGATGTTGGACACTGTTGAGAATGAGGAGAGCAGAGGGAAGTCTAGGGCTATGTAGTACTTATATCGCTAATGACAGACAGTGATAATGGCTGAGAAAAGAGAGCCAAGATGACAAAAGCTCAGCCAAACTTCCTGCAAATAGGCAAATTCCTTACTTTTAAAGGTCAACAGAAAAAAAAATGGCACTAGAGGACTAAGAAGATAGATGTAAGTCTTCAAAGGTAAGTGGATGGACTGGCATGACCCTGGCAACATCAAGCTCCCTACAGTACCTCTTTCTCTATCATCTTTGAAATCACTTATTAAAATAACACATTTACTGATGAGAGTAAAGCTAATGTAGCATGAAGAGAAGGATGGAATAGAAGGCATCTTATTTGTCAATACCTTGTCACTGTCACCCAGCCTGGGTAACAAGATGCAATATGAATGGCAGTCAGATTTTCAGATGCACCATACACCTGTGTGCCTCTTCATTTTCACCAGGAACAGTGGAAGCCCAGTACTACTGAAAAACAGGTCACTTCTCATTTGTACATTTGTGGTCAATAACTTTATCCATTTGAGATGAGCTTTAGAAACCATTCGGATGAAAGATTTTGGTAGTGACGTATCCCACTACCATGGTGCTACCATTATATTTTTGACTGCTTTCATTATAACACGTAAATGCTCATGTAAATGAAAAAAAAATCCAAAAGTATAACCTTTACAATTGTAAATAAGTTTGAAAATATACCCTTCTCATAAAGCTCAAATAGGCTAATATTTTGCTTCATGTCTTGAGAGAAAAGGGATTTGATTCATTATTTTTGAAAATCTGAGGTCAGGAACAATTTGCAGATTGTTTTACTAAACCATAAAATAATAATAATAATCAAAATCTTAGGCAAAAGTCGTTTTATTGCTGCTACTGAATAGAGATTTATTGCTATTACCCAGGGATTACCAATTTAATAGTCTTTAATAACCTACAATTGTCAAAAAAGCACATTGCATCTCTTCACTTCAACAACTGCCCAAAAGTGCCAAAACCATTTGCATTTATCTTCAGTCAGTGAAGTAGATGGCAAGACCAGAAGGAGCTTTATCTAACTGCAGCTCTGGTGCCTTACAATTATTTTAAATATTTCAACCAAGAGATATCTCAGTGTATTTCCCTGGCTACTGATGAGTTGCCAAAGGTCTACAACTTTAACTTCAAACACAGGGTGAACTTTAAAGCTTTCCTTGCGGTAAGAGATTAAAGCAGACTCTTATAAACATATTTATGAAATAAGAGCAAGGGACTTCAGCCTGGCAGTTTGGAATGTAACACCATTCTGTATCTACATTATTTTCAGGATTAGAAATCATTAATTCCTAAAATTGTGCTCTGGAGCATAAGTGGCAACAGCTGCAGCTATCTGCTTGCTGTCTTTCCACATGGGCTATTTTTTGTGCAAGATATGCATGAAGAACATAAATAAATGGGGTGCTACCTCTTCAGACAGGGCTTGGCAAAATAAAATAAGACGCTAAAAAGCATGAACCATGTTTGCCTTAAAATGATGAACTTAGGTGTTAATAAAAATGGCATCTTAAGGCAAGTCCTTACACACTTCCTGTTTCTGTAATCCATTCTTCTTGCATGCACAAACTAATAAAATGCCTCTTCTTATTATGTCACTACTGTACATGAAACATTTCATGCATAAAATATTAATCCCAAACACAGGTCTTTGAAAGACTGATTGTACCGGCTAAGAGAAGAGAGAGAGGTTTCTGAATACAGCTCCAATAATGCTTTCCAGTCCCAAAGTAAAACTGCAACTATATTCAAGCCCTTGGCTTTTTTGATAGCACAAAAAAGCAAAGTCTTGGACAGTTAAATGATGCAGACAAATTGACCCAGAGAATCAGAATGAGAAATACAATGTGTCCATCTTCAGCATTCATATTTAGTCTATAAAGAAAATCAAGTCAGTGACCAAAAACACTCAGCACTTTAATTTGTTCTATTTCATTTTACTTTTCACAAAACACAATTTCAAATAAATTCTTTAAAAAGTTAAGTCTGGGAGAGAGATCATTGTTCTAATTCCTGTCCACTAGAAGGAAAAAAAAAAAAATCAAAACCAACAAAATACTAACTTTTGAAGCTTCATAGCACTCTTTTCTTGATAAGATTTGACAGTAGGTGTTTCACAGGCTCAGAATATCACATTGCAAGTAAACCAATCATTCATCTGTGCAATAAAATATCTCAATATTTTAATCAAATATAATATGTTAATATTTTTATTGAGGCATATCAGGTGTATCCCAATACTACTATGCACTACATGTAAGCTGTATCCCAGCCCAGGGTCCTCTTTGTGCACAGACTGGAATCTGGTCAGAGCACACTGCATTTCTCCCATGGTCGAACTGAAATCTTGACGCTGAGAGAAAAGAATGTTATTTCCTACCATTAGACAAAGACAGAGCATGGCTAAAGTTTTACAGCAGCAGGACAATTTTCAATAAAAATTCAGTTTTACTCCTATCCTCAGATCTACTGTTTGAGAAAGTCACGCTGGGCCTCCACCTTCAACAGCAAGAACATCCTCCACAATTCATTACACAGGGTTTTATCTAGATTGCATGTGAATGTCTTCTGTAACGGAGCTTCCATCGCTTTTCTTACAAGCTTGTTTCATGGCTTAAGATGCTGGAAAACTCCAATAAAAAGGCTTTTCAAAGAACTAGGCACCTGCTGCAAGTGGGTTAGTTCACCTGAGTAAAGGGCTATAGCATAACAGAGTTCAACACTAAAGAATGTTTTTCAGTAGGCATAACTTCGCTAGCCCGAAAAAAAAATTGATAATTCCTCTTTGGAGTACGCCAAGCAATTTTACTCTTTCTTCATTATTTAGAACTTGCAAATCCTTCTGGATATTTATTTCTTTCTCTCTTTATAGGTTATTCTCTTCATCTTCTCCTCTCCGTTGCTATTATTCTTCTCTGTTTATTGACCTCTGAGGTGATACACTACAGTCCCAGGATGGTTTGTGGTGCAGCAGTTGTGGTCTCACCTCTGGACTGTGAAGTGATGCTTTGCACACACAGGCCACAAAAGACCACATAATAAACCGAAATTAAAAGCTGCTCTGCAATACAAATAAACTTACACTGAGAAGAGGCATGTGCTGCTGGAATACAAACAACCACTTGTGCGTGTGATTTCTTGGGTATTGGGTGGGAACAATGTCCAATTATAGCCTTTTCTTAGGAAATAAATTAGAACTTCAATGGGGGTATCAACTAATTATCTCCCAGGAAAAGGGCTTTAATTTGATGTTAATAGGGCTAAAGGAATATTTAGCTCTGTCATTTATGTATGAAATGGTACTATAAGCCCTTCACTATCAAAATGCAAAAAAGTGCTTAAATAGTAGTCATGGTCCTATACAGTAACCTTGCCACCTTTTCCCACTTGGAATGATGTATGGAAAATTGCCAAAGCTGCACCACAGGATTAATTACAGGCTCATCATGGAATTCTAAAACCACAATACTTAGGCAGCTAAGCAAGTGCAGCTCTCTAATAGATTTAATCAACTGCTGGGTAAACCCTCAGACCGTAGTAGGAGATGTGACATGAAGAGTGATCAATGATTTTGAGTAGGCTGGGATGCCATTCACCAAGCTTTCTCCCTTAAAAAAAGGGAGGAAAAGAAAAAGAAAGAAAAAAAGATAGCTACTGACCCATTACATTCATTATTCAGGCAGATTCTAAACACAGATTTCAAACAGAATTAAATAATGCTTAAAAGTGACAGAGGTCATGCTTACCTCATATTAAAGATGGAAAATAAGTAGCTCCTTAACCTACCCTATGCAATTTTCAGTCCCTTAAAGGTGATCTTCCTTGCCAGAAGGACTCCTACCAGGAAAAGTAAGCCTGGCTTACCTGAAGGTTTTGTAACTTTTAGATTCTATAAATGTCATTCCCTACTGTTGGCACCAGACTACTGTTTAGCTCTCAGAACACAGAACAGGGATTGCCCTTTCCTAAACTTGTTTTAATGTCTTAAGCTATTACTTTGGTCTCTCACACAGTACATTGTTTTATAGAAAGCACAAACAAGTGCACGAGCACAGCCAAACTCTCTTACAACCAATTAAAAATAAATAGCACCTGAACAAACTCAACTGTCAATTAGCAAGTAGTTCATTCCTTTGATAATCACATCACAGAAGGGATATCAGCAGAAATTTAATCAATTCAAAATCAGCAGTATCCCAAAGGCCAGGGAGATATAGAAACATAGTTCTAGAGCACAGGAAGGTTAATTTTCTTCCCGTCTCAACACCCACTCCCCTCCCTCAAGAAATGGAGATAGAGCCAATCCATTTTCCCCTCAAACATGCTAAAGCTTTCAAATAGCTCCCAGGCATTTTAGAAGCAGTTGTACAGTGTTTGCTTGCCACTTTCAATTAAACATGGTACAGCAGTCTGATGTCACAAGGATCTACTAATAGCAAGAGTTTATTTAAGTGAGCATTCAAACTCCATGAGCAGGTCTTTGTTTGGAGTTCTGCATTTCCTTTAGTCTTTAGATTCCTCCAACTTTTGAAGAAACCTAATAATTTACCACTTATGGCCAACATGCTTGATGTTTTGAACATCTTATTAGATGAAGGAGGTGAGTACAATAGGAAAAGAAAAAGAAAAAAAAAAGTTAGAAAAAAAAGAAAAAAAAACTGTTAGAAAGGCAAAAACTTAATCCTAATATGAATTAAAACTGTTAGAAGCATTTGACCTTCTAGTAGACTCAGACACTATGGATTTAACTGGCTACCTTCTTCCAGAAACTTTGGATAAATGTGAGTAATTTTGTTTGGCCCCTCACATATTAGCAATGTATTTTCAACTGCTTCAATACACAGAGGCCTGAGGAGAATGCACATAATGTTGGAAAATATCTTTTTCCTGGTCCTCTCAGAAGGAGGCAGAAATATGCACCAGCTACACAATAGCAATAGGGATCAGAGAAGAAGTGGGTAAAAGTGAGGAAGTATGAAAGGAATATTTTGCTGGGAAAAAAAGGAGGGAAGGAAACAAGTAGTAAATAAAGGAAGGGAAGCTTAATAACTAGAAAGGAGCAATCAGAAAGAAGGAAGACTCAAAAGGCAGTGGTTTTTTTTATTTGTTTTTAGGGATTTTTAGAAATAATTTTTAACCAAAGACGCAACTAACTGAGCAATCTGACTTCCAGTTCCATAGAAACATTTTTTTAATACCTTAAAATAATCACTGGACCCAAATGTGGATGCTTAACAGGTTTGTTGCTTTAACAAAGCAGTCATCAAGTCTAACCACACAGCTTGGCCCCTTGAGTCATGCACCTTGATCCACTGGACTTCACTACATTGACTCACACAATGTTTTATGATTGTAGTGAACTGCAGTGTTAAAGTCCCAATAACAAAGCAAAGTCCAGGAGACTTCTGGATCAGCCCTTCTAAAGTGCCTTATCAGCTCCCTCTTTTATCAAACAGTACAACCAATAATTTAAAGCATAGGTAACCAAAAATGATTTTCACTTTTGCAAAGCAGAAGTAGAAGATAATATTTGCATGAAAAGTGATGATAAAATAAAGCCTCATTTATATAAAATGGAAGAAGAAGGAATATTGTTCTCAATCATACTCTGAAGCCATTGGATTACTACAACAAAGTCACATTGCTCCGTGCACACAATTTGTTTATTCTTCATATATAAAGCAGAGACTGAAATAAGGGGGAATCTATCTCACTTTTATTGATTGTACCTGCTTCTAATCAGATTCCCTGCCTGTTTTCCAAACATGAAGATACAAAAGTGTTTGAGCTACAAACAATGCAGAGAAATGCTGCTTCTTTAAAATTAAGATTCCCACAGACCTTTTTTAATGTCATGGAAGCTTTTCTATTGCTGCCAGGCTTTATACATCATTGATTTAAAAAAAAAAAAAAACTTCGCTTTTGATATTAGATTGACTTGACAGCCTCTCTCATAATGACTAAAATTTAAAAAGCAGCAATAGATTATATTTTTGGCATACAGATCCAAGCTTGACTGGAAGTTGGAACGAAATGGTACCTCCTTCAACAAAATTGTGGCCTCCTGGGGTGTTTTAACATGTGATGCTACCACCTATTCACTGTCATTTCTACTTCTAAGAGGTAAAGGGATAGATCCAGTGTTTTTTGTATTACTATCTTTCAGTAGGTTTTCTAAAAGCTAATGTTAATATCAGGAGCAGATCTATTGGGGATGTGATGGCTTTGTTTGGTGGCACCAAGCTTGCATGGACGTAAGCAGATCCTGCACCTGCTGAGGACCAGAAAATCTTCATCTTGGGTCTTGGGTCCAGAGATCGGCCTGTTGTGTTTGAGTCAGTGGACAACCAATTCAGGAAAGTGAAACTACTTGGAAGGAAGCTTTGAGAGGCAACAAGTAGATGTAATCCTAGCACAGGTCTGCAAAGCGTTTTTTTCCAGGGTGGAAATGTTTTTGGAAAAAGACTTTCAGTCTCAGCCTTTCTCAAATAAAACTCCCTCATTTCCTATAAACTTGCTTCCTAATTCACTGAGATGGGTGAATTATTTCCTGGTTCTTTCAGTAATACCTCCACCAAATATTATATTAGTTTTTCCATATGCATATTTATCTAAATACTAAGAAATTATGATATTAAATATGTTATGAAAAGCTAGAAAGAGCATTCTGTGTTGGACAAGACTAAGCAGACTCTGCACAGAAAGCAAAGCAAAGCAAAGCAAAGCAAAGCAAAGAATATATAGGAATTAGAAAGTCTTTTAACATTTTTTCCAAAGGCCTTCATGGACAGTATAATATTAATGTGTGCTTCACCTCTGCCAGGAACTGACTACTCCATTGCATAGCATACATAGTATATTGCTCCATTGCATACCCTAGGAGTGCAGATCTCATCCTACCTCTGTGAAATAGCAACCTGCCTAAAGGTCTTGTTGTTTCTAGGCACAGCCAAGGGAACCCCAAAAAGCCATGAACTTCAAAACTGACAGTGTGGAGGAGCACATCACAACTCTGCAACTGGAATTTTCTGCAACAGGTCATTTCCTATATGGCAGAATGTAATTTTTGCAAAAGCAAAATACTCTTTGAAACATGTTACAGTTCTTACTTTCTCTACTTATGTTTATACTTTTTCCACTGGAAAAGCAGAAAAGGAAGATCCACTTCTTTAACTGCACTACATTTCTCCCATGTGCTTTGTCCACACTCCTTAGCAGTCAATCCATGCCCCAGCTCTCAGTTAGGTAAGAATTTGAAACACAGCTAGAACTATTTTTTGCAGTTTAATAGTGAAATATTTAAAAAAATGAATAAAATGAAATTTTTAAACATTTTTAAAGATCATGCGTATGTCCTGAAAGCTTTTCATTTTGATTTTAATCCTAGTGTGTATTTTGTGAGATCAAAACTCAATTTTTGATCTGCTTTAATTGCCAGATACCTTCCTATGCTGAACAACATTCAACAAATTTAAGTTTGCACAGGTTTTCACAGTTCTGTTTCTCAAAGATGTTTGCAAGAAAATGCCTTGTTTCTATCAACTATATCTGAATGTTTGCCCCAGCCTTTACTCTGAGCTCTTATTACTCCTTTTTTAGATAAATCTCTGGCTTCTTTCTCTCCCAAGGGTAACATATCTCCTGTGAAATGATGGGAGATTTCAAAGAAGATAATTTAATTACCTGCAATTCTGCTTTCTTGAGCTATCATAACACCAGCTTCTCTTCTACTTACCACTTTTTCAAACTTGGAGAAAAGTGTTTAAGTAGGTAGATTTAGTTCTGTTATTTTGCTTGCAGAATTGGTGTGGAGGGGGCAAAGGGAGAGTGGGTTGTATTCAGCAGTCTTTTTTTGCTATTAGTTTTATGTAATCTACTGCAAACAACTTTCACAATTTATCACAGTTTCTGCCTGTGGCATTTCACTTTAGCCCAAGGATAAATCTTTCTAACTCTGGCAAATGTCAAGAATGCTCCTGTGATACAGGTGATCCTACAATTACAAAAAATCAACAGCTCATAGCAGTCTTTATTGAAAAAGTTAATGATGATGCTTATAGTCAGTTAAAATTTTTCATTTCTTTCCTCTTTAACAAAGGTATATGGTACTATTCTTTATACCACTATGACCAAACTATGAATCAGAAGACCACCTTGAATTATGCATTGCTATATACATAATCATTTTTACAGTATATCTAAATGTAGAAGCATCACATTGAAATCATCTGAAAGAAAGGAAGATGTTAATAGGTTTGTACTACAACGAGTATTTTTACCATAGCAAAGGCAAAAGTAAATTAAAGCTTTTACTCATACTGAGATCGTTAAATATCATAATGCAGCAGTCAGTATAATAAATGTTTATGAAAATACCCCATGTGTTGCAATGTGTTTGCAACACATCTTATCTTTGCAGAATCAGAGCCATCATCTTGACATCACTCCCACAGCTACCAGCATCAGCGTCCCCCATTATCCAGGTCACCCACAATGCAGAAGGAAAGCACAATGTAGAAGGAAAGTCCAGCTGAAGTGCTTGTCCAATGTAAAATATTTGTATCTTGTTTGGAACATTGTGTGAACAAAGCTTTGTCACGCATTTATATATTATATGGTCATATAGCATACATTATTATTATTATTATTATTATTATTATTAGGCATAGGCATTCGTGAAATCAGCAGTTCTCATATTCCCAATATATTGGTGGATTTATCTTTATTTTCTGATATTCTTTTTGCCAGGGAGGTATGTAGCTGACTTTCAGTTTTCTGACAATTACATTGAAATAGCTGAATTAATATTCTTTCAGATCTCTTCCTGTCTGCACCGCAACAAAGGAAAAAAGACTCAACATTTCCCAACATTTCCCATTGGTAAAAGAGAGCCATTCCCAAATATGTTTCTTAGGACAAATATGTCAAGCATTGGCCTAAAACCTATGCAAAAATTACTTGTTATTTTGTTTCCCATTTTACATTCCTTAGAAGACACTACCTTTGTCTCAGCATCAAGGAAACTGTTATTTACAGTTGCATTCTCTCATGACAATGTCAAGCAGTTTATATATGAGAGGAGTAGTTGAGCCCACTACTTTGTCATTGACGTGCACTTTTTCAAGAACAGAGAGGCTGAAAACAAAGCTTTGCATAGAAAAGCTTTCTTTGATTTTTGTCATCTTTGAGCCAGTGTTTAACCATCTTCATATTTTTAGAGGTGTCACTTCCTTCTGAAGTAAGGAAATCAACTGTTTTCTCCCAGTTGTTGTCCATGCAATGTGTAGACTCCAGCTTGGAAAACCACCCTGGCAGAAAACTCCAAAGAGACTATGCAAATGCTTTTTAGTAATATTATTCACCATAAAATATCAAAACACTATCTGCATACATCTGGGGGATGAACAATAATTCTGTTCTGGTTAGGCTAATCTCTAGTCTTTACTATAAAATCAGAGCTACATGAGTGAAATGAGAAACAGTGTTCTACAAGCAAAATGCACTTAAAAGAGAACTTTTAGAAGTGCCCACATTCTGTCATTAAAACACTGATTACAGAGCAATTTCTATTTTTTTTTAGAACATTATTTATCAAAAATAGTTTATATCAGTGCTATTTTTGGAAGCATAGGCTCTATACCTACTACATGTATACAAGAATATTTACTATATAAGTATACAAAAAAAGGCACAAGGACACTGACTTCAGATGTCTTCCAACGTCTGCAGTTCTACTCATAGAGAAATTGATGACTGCTTAAATGACCTACTCTTTCCATAGTGGACGAACATGTATAGGAGATTTTCTGTAGAATCAGAGTTAATTAAAATTGCAAATGTTTTTAAGCATGTCAAAAAAAAAAAAAAAAAGATTTCTGAGCAAAGATAAATGTATGTATCACAAAACATAAAATATTGTGAGAATTCAGCCACAAGATTTACTTCTTAGCACATATGGCCTAAACATGTTTTGAGGTTTGGGTTTATCTTTTTCCAAGAGCTCTGAGCTTGATGTCACTAGAGAGCATTTTCAAATGCTGTTTGCATTACCGGTGTACAAACTTCCACCTCTAAAATTTACTATACTCATAACTACACATTGGTTAGCTCAAATTCTGCACATTTGAGTGCTACTCACTTATATTATACTTATGTCTCATGATGTTATGTCATCTCTGATGAGGATATAAGGAGTTACAAGAATCAAGTCATTCTAGAACATAAACTGAAAGAAAAATAAGTCCAGACATTTTGTATTCAGATATAATTCAAGGAATTGTTGTAAATATTTTAAAGATTTTTTTTTAAAAAGCAGTAAAAGACAATTTTTCATACAAGGTACCAAATCCAGATACAGTTTTACTTATTTTCATATTGTACAGCCCGAGTCAGACTTGTGAGCTGTAGAAGCCCCGAGAGGATAAGCATGGTATGACCAATATAAGTCATTCCCGGTCATTGTCTTTGCAGGGCCCACTATCAGACCATCTTGTTGTGTGCAACAGTCACAATCCTTGAAATATCCTGGGACACACTCTGATGATAATTTCATCATGAGACTTGCCCAATTCGTATAATCATGTAATAGAGGCGCATCTCAGCTTTCACTGAAAAAATTCCAAAACTGTAAAGCAATAAACCTGGAAATGCAAATCTCTGTCTCAAATCTCATAAGCTGAATGACGCAATAAATGATTTTTTTTGAAAATCTGGAGTTGGCATCACTTTGTATATCTACAGGCTCAGTAGAAATAATGACATCTTAGTCTTAAGTATTTCTATCGCTGTTTCTAGGAAGAGACTTTTATCTTAGTTATACAGGGATCAATAGGTTTCTCCTAAGATCCTCCATGAAGCTATGCTATTAAAAGTCAGCGCCTCCCTGACTATCTCCAGTGTCCAGGGGCTGCCAACACCCACCTCTCCCTGATCTGCAGATCCTGGAGGCAAAATAAAGAATTTTTGCCACCCATTTCCTGCATGCTGCTGGGGTTAACCTGAGAAACCTCACTCTGCTTCCCTCTGCTTTTGTGGAGACTCCTGGATTAATGACTCCTTTTTCCACTCAATATATGGCCACTGAAAGATACTCTTTCTTACTAATTATGCCACTGTCAAACCCAAAATATATCACCTCAAGAGCACTTGGCACTTCTTCCCTCTGTTATCATTACCTAATCTATCTTAATGAGAGCTCCACTCACATATCAGGCATAGAGTGACTACATTAGATCTCCCCTGTTCTTCACAACAGACTTCTTATGGCTAAAGCAACTAGGCCATCCTCAGCCTTTTCTAAACATTAGGTTGAAGTCCTCTCCTTGATTTTCTGGAGCCACCCAGTGCATAAGTACATGAGATACAGATTGAGTCTTCTACCACCTCAAATACTTTACTGTCTTATGGGATTATTTCACGTTCAGCGGGTTCTGGACAGACACCTCTGCCCTGCATGACCTCATATAAGTCATTTGTTCTAAAAATGTGAGGGGTTGAACCTGACACTTCTTGAGTACAGTTTTAAGGAATCCTTTTCCTTTGGAAATACAGCAAAGTCATTTAGGAGCAAAGCAGGAGAGTGGGGCAACTCCTACAGAAGAGAGAAGGAAAAGAGTCCAAGGTGGCTTAAGCCATGTTGTCCAAAACCAGCAGCTATTTGCAGGCCTCGAATCTCTTTGTTCTCCTCAATCCCTAAAATGGAGTCATGAACGAAATTCCCCTCCTGCCCAGGGACTGTGTGGATAAATACACTCATGTTTGTGAGGCACTTAGATAAGATAGCTAAGGGAGCTATGTAAGTTGATAGATTCCTTGATCTTAAGGAACTGTACTCTTGAAAGAAACAGCTTGACTGAGTTATAAATGTCCATATTATTCACAATATGAAACTGCCAAAAGATAAAAAACATTTTAATGATATTGGAGAGCAGGAACTCCCTCCCCCCCCTGCACACTTTGAGGACTCTGTCCCTTTGGAGATGGTATGTCTTTCAGTGAGGAGGATTCCCTATTGTTTTCTTCCCCATTCTTTATAATGTAAATGTAACCTCATTTATTTATTTATTTTGTCTCCGAGGCCTCTTTTCATCTGGCAAGATGGCGGGGAGGGGGGGCGGAGGAAAGAGGGGCCAGAAGAGGGGGGCTATTTAATAATGTCCTATTAATCGCAGTGCGCTATCGGCAGGCTTTAACCCTGCTCCAGTTCTTTGATTGCTTTTTAGGGATTAGAGCAAACTTCATTGTCATCCATTGCATCGCAAATGGGTAAATTTGAGTGATATGTACACAAAATATTGATTGCCAGATAGCGCATCGATATACGTGCGGAGTATATGCATGCATTTATGTTGCTTGTACACACGCATGCACACGCATATAAAAATAAGCTACATCTCCCTGTATGCCATACGCGAAAAATAAATCAAGGCACAGAGAAACTGAGAGAAGGAAAAAAAAAAACCCTACATGTATCATTCACCTGATTTCAATTGTGACTCCCTTTGAACCTCGGCCAAATCATTTTGTACATTAAAAATTGGTCAGGGATGATAAGATTCCATTTTCATGGTTGGTAATGCAGAACCGGTGAAAGAATACAATTACAGACCCCTGAGTAAACTCTGCGAATGTCAACTTGATGTAAATGATCAAGTGTCGACAAAGGGCTGGTGGAGGGGGGCGGCCGGTGGTGGGAGCTGCAAGGAGATGCAGGCGGAAAAGGAGGTTTCAACTTCTACCCCGGCAGCCCCTTGCCCGATGCTGCGGTGGGTCCCTTCCCAGGCCCAGCCCTTTGGGAACAACTTCTGCCATTCCCCCGAGGCTGAGCCCTCCATGACACACCAGGGTTGTGACACGGGTGACTCGCTGCTGCTGGCACCAAGCGAAGCAGCAGCGCATGGCCTCCCGCGAGGCCCTAACGCCGTCTCTGAGCCTCCCGCCATGGTGCCACAGCCTGCTCAGCACTGCCGGCCCCACAAGCCATGGCAGCTTGTCCCGCCCTTGCTGAGAGGAGGCTGGGAGCCTGCGGTGACCCGGCACGTGCCCTAAGGGACCTTGGGGAGCCAGAAGGAGGTGGGCAGGAGCAAAATGCCCTGTGGGGGCCTGCGAGCAGCATGTTGCTGACCCTGACAGTGCCGCTGCAACTGCTCTCCGACATGGCTTCTGCAACATGGAGAGGTCCCATGTCCCTACCCAGCCCAAGGCCTGTCCAGCCCCTGCATCTCAGCAAGGATATGGAGGGAGGAGGGAGCTTCTGTGGGAGCAACGTGTGCCCCAAATCCCCAGGAGCTGAAAATGAGGGCGACGTTTCCGCTGATTTCCGAATTACCACCTGAGCTGATTAAAGCGGCTATCAACTTCAGTTGTTCTTTATATGTCGTCCCTGTTTCACATTTCCAATGTTTTTTCATCTGCGCGCTGCATAAATTATTGAAACGTTATTTTATTTATCCATCCCCTTGTGACAGAAGTAGGTTTTCTGAAAGCAAATCCTGCCCTAATCAGATTTGTTTGTCTTGGTTCCTCTCCTCAGTGTTTGCTGCTGCTTTTAGGCTGGTGAACAAGCCACACCAGTTTGCTTTTGTGCAGAACAAAAAGCACCGTGGGCTGATAAAGACAGGGTGGCAAATTAAAGGTTACTCCAAAATACACTCGTCAGTGGCTAGGAAACAACAAGCTTCCAAAACTTTCCACAAGCTGGGAAAGGCTGATGACATGCTAAAGTTAGGCAGGATGGCGATGACCTGGACCCCGGCAGCTCTGCTTCGCCTCGAGCCCTAACCTCATCGTGGAAGTTTTCTGCTTCACAGCTGCCTCCAGAATTGGCCATCAAGAATACGAGGCAGTGAAATAAGCAGGCCCCAGGACACCCGTATATGGGCTTAGGTTTATACCTTATATAAAAATGGCATAATAGGATTGCCCGTTCCTAGCCTGTGCTCAATTCTTTTTATACACTAACACCTCAACAAAACTTGATACCAAAGCACCATTACAGAGGGTTTTTTAAGTGCAAAGTGTGCACCTTTTTCTCCTTCTCCTTCATGCTGTGCATGCCACCCGTATTATAAACGCAATAAAATTAAGCAATAGCATGTGCACGCTCTTGGGTTAAAAGCAGGAAGACATAATCAAGTTTGATGTGGAAGTGATGCAACCCATTTAGTTGGGAAGGTGTCTAAACTTCAGCTAACTACCTGTACTTTAAAATTAGCTTTGCTCAAAATATCTCGAGCGGTATTATTAAAGAGCCAAGTGACGTTCAGGCTGTTAGCAGGACCGTTCTGGTTTTGAAGCACAGTTTCAAATAAAATGAATTTTAAACAGTTCAAAACGTTGCAATTTCTCACCTGCACATATGGCTTACGACAAATTTGAATACTGAGTGTTATCTGAATCTTAAACTCTGAACTGATGTATACAAATACAGTTGGGGGGCTGGGAACCGCAGTCAAATCTATTTGCTTCTCAGGCTAAAATTATTTGAAAAGTTATTATTTTTCTCCCTTTTCCTCCCTTGATTTCTGTTGTTCTATATCCTATATTTTATTCATGGCTCCCCTAAATGACACAAAATGATATATTGAATTTTTCCCCCCGTGTCACAAACAAATGAACTGGACTGAACCCATTAACGGGAGAGTTAAGTCAATGCATATTATCCTTTTTACAAAGTTTATTGCATGTTGCCAGTCTTTGCAGATCATCCAGAAATTTAAATACAGTTTGTCTTTACTGAATGTAAGAAAATGAAAACAGTTTTCTTATGACCTACTCATATAATGAAAAAGGTCTTGGCTAACATGGATTAAACCTACCTGACATGCTTATAAAACTCAGTACAATCTCTTTCAGTACATACAACAGTGACCATTTTTATCTAGTACTGCTAAAGCACTAAAATTCTAGATCTGAGATAAGAAAGCTGTAGCTCTAATATTAGATTTAAATAGTGCAAATTACAGCACATGTTAAATAACCATTCCCTTGTGTATTTATAGCTCTAGGTTCTGAATTTATCATCTTGCATATTTTTTTACCCAGTCATATGAAAAAGTTTTTAGTCCTTCCTCTCCTATTTTATTATTAATAATGATTAACGTGTATTTATTGGTTATCACACTGAAGATTATTTACTTTTTTTTGGAGAGATTAATAAATATGATGGAAGGCTTCTGTCTGATAACATTTTTTCATGGCAAATATTTTTTCAACCTAATGGTTTCTTTTGCTATTGCAAATCCTGATTTTTTTCCTTTTTCAGGTTTTTGGAAATATGCATAATTATTTTGGAAAGCAGACAATAAATTAAAAGTATTTATTTCCACCAAAAATCTTGGTAAGGAAAGATGTTTGTCCCACGCTTATTTACTAATTGCACTTTACTGTAAATTGATAAGTAGTGGAAATGCTTTTTATTTGCCCATTTGAGACCCCTTTTTAGGGGTTAATAGTATCTCATGGAGATGAATGGTTGCCACAAACACTCAGCAGCAAAAAGAAGTATTCAGCATTTCCAAAACTAAGCCTGGGAAACTTTTTCCCATCCACAAAAGGAAGGACTAGACTACCTTCCACCAGTTACAACCTGCTGTTTTACAAGAAGCAGCTCCAGACCGGCGGCGGAGGGAGCCCTGTTCAAGCCTCTGGGTTTAAGCCTTGGCGAGCTGGGCACCCTGATCGTTTCCTAACCATTTGAAATGCCTTTACCGATTTAGTGGGATTTTGCATAGGTGTTTGTGTTTGTCATTTGCACATTTAAAACCATATAGATAAAAATGCATTTTTGTTTAGACAAATACCAAAAGTTAAGGATGTTTCTGTTTGTCAAACAAGCTGATTGCTGCAATTACTGAAGCCCAAGAAAACCCTCACTTGGAAGTCTCCATATCTATCTGATGGGATAGAGAATCTTTCAGGAACTGAAAGAAAAAAAAAAAAGAGAAAAGAGAAAAAAAAATCGAAAGGTTCTGTGATCTACCTGAAGCTTTTTAATAGTCTTCCATGTGAATTTTAGCAAGAAACTTCACTGATCCATGCCTCAGTTTACCTACTTCTATAAGAGGAGGAAAATTATTTGAGTATTCACTATGTGAGCTGAGCAGCTATTATACGTGGAAGACTAGCAAATCCAGTGAGCAGCATCTGTGTTCACAATAAAAAGCAACATGCAGCTTCTGTGGGTTGAAATTTCTGGCTTGAATGGTATCTTTAAAAAGGGTATAATTAGAAATTTTTCTGTGGCAATGAAAAATCTTGTTTTTCCCCTCATCCATACTCCCATTTGAGAAGGAGATTGTAAAATCTAAATTAATTTAATACTTAATAACTAATAGTAAAATAATGTAAAAAATATCCTAAGTAGTTTATTGTTATAGTAACAGAAATGTGTTTATGTTGTATGATTTATATCCTACCAAATTAAGTAAACATTATCTTCTACTCCTCTAACTGCAAAGACAAATTTCTGTAGCTGGTGTAGAGGAGGTATTTTTTATGCACACACCTCTAGTGATTAGCACAAGAGCACATACTAAATGGCTTGCTTTTACCATACTAATGATTTTTATCCACAACTCTGGAGTTGGATCCAGGGTTAGAGTAGGAAATCATTCTCAATCTTTTTATACATGAATAGAACTTTTTTTTTTTCAGGAATAATATTCACCATTATTGAGAAAACTTGGTAGACAAGTAGCAGATGAGCTGCCTGATAGACTGCAGAGTGGCCCCTTTCCACTGCTTACAGGACAGCAGCCCTGGCATCCCAAGGTTTGTCTTCACTTTGGTACAAATCCCTAAGAAGCAGTGCATTTCTAAAGTGCCACACACACACTTGAAAGGAGAAGAAACAGTAGGAGAGTGATCTCTGTTACCTCCCAAATAAAGCATATATATAAAGGCAACATAATGAATTTAACTTCCTCCAAAAGGTTGGCTTATTTGGAACACCTACAGTGATCCACAGAGTGAAGCATTTGTAATAGTCAAGCACAGAGGCTTAAGGTGTTGGGAAAGGAAATGGTCCATGAAAGAGTGGTCTACAGAGTTAAATCCCTAAACTAGGTTCACCTTGCAGCCAATTTTTAAAACAGATTTCAGGTCAGGAAATAGTAGGGAAGAAGTTTAAGTGAATGTCAAACCTGCTAACCTTTCTTCACAAGTGGAGGAAAAGTAATTCATTAAATCGGCAAAGGCTTAATGCAAATTGGGTACATCTACGCAGCTAAATAAAAGCAGATCTGAGAGTGACCCCTTGAGCAGTCCTCACTGCTCCACTATAATTTCACCTTCTGGCTCTGTTTCAGCTCAGGCTCACTCCCCTTGGGGACATCTGAGGATGGCTCCCTGTGGGGACCACTGCTGGAAGGTGACATGTAGAAGATTGCACATCCATCAATGCCATTCAGCAGCCTCAGTGTCTCAAGTGCCTCTGGAGCACAACCCAGAAGCACATACCCCAGACTCTCAGCGTGAAGCCTTATAACACAGCCCTTGCAAGGAACAGATTCCATATGGCCCAACAAGAGAGTCTTCTCTCGCGTGAGGCATCCTCAGCAGCATGGGAAGGAGGCCAAGCCTGCACCGCACAGCCCTGGAGCAGGGATGAACTCCAGACCACTTTTATAGCGTTAGCCCACCACTCTCTTCTGAAGATACCCAAGACAAAATAAATCATAACATCTCTCAGCAGGGCGGAAAGTTAGTCCGGATATCTGCCAATGCCTTCTCTGCAGACCAGATGTCCCAGGACTTTCTTCATCTCCCTTAGCAGAAGAGTCCTTGTTACCGTCTATGGCTGGTGTTGACACAGCCACTTACTTCAGTTAACAGAGGATGGTCACTGCTTTCATCCCACACACCTGAGGATATCCCACACCACAGCAGCAGCACTGATACACAGTCCACATTAGAAAGTTTCTGTTGTCCAGCTGGAGAAGGGGACAGAGACTGGCATTGAATTGCTCTCTGATCTTAAATGGCCACTACTTCTAAGGCTGTGTCTTCACTCAAGAATTAATCAATGATTAAGACCTTAAGAATTAAGATCTTTATCTGAGTCACCCATGCTCACCTGCTAGACACTCCATACCACCCATCACACTCAGACTAGTGCACACACATGTTCAATAGACACAGAAATGGGGTTCTTCCCTCATGTGATGTTGCTAGTCTTGGCCTCAGAAAACAACACAGGTATTAAAAGAGAAAGGGCATTTCCTCGTTAGGCTCTACACCTTCAGTTCAATTTGCTTTTTGACTCAGACTTCAGAGATCAGTGCAAAACCAGTCTTTTCTCTAAAGCTCATTGGCAAAAGACAAGCAAAGACATGGTTGGAAGGAACACTGGTGTGATCTGTTAGTGATTCGCTTAAATTTAGTTTGGTCACAAGTTTGCTGCTGCATTTTTTTCTATGGATAATTATCAAGTCTGCTCATTTTATGAGATGTATTTTTAAGAGTTTATCAGTGGCTTGGGATGAGTGCTCTTTTGTTTAGTGATGTATAAATTTGAATAATAATAAATAACAAAGCAAAAGAAAAACAGGGAAGGAAGGAGACTGAAGTCTGGTGAGGTGCCCAGTCTTCTGTATTTGGTCACAGCATAGATGATAGAGCAGTGGGCATTATAGAAAGCCCGAATATAAATCAGATGAATATTAATTACCCCATACTAACTGTACTTTACTGGGACGTATTGATGCTTTCAGTCAGAAGCTCATGTTATTAGTGTTCCCTTAATGATCAGCTGCTTCATATTAGGCAGCTCTGATGTTTTGTCGAGCAGACACCAGAGAGCAGGACAGTCACAGCGTTACCATCATGCTGCATTACAGCTATATGCAGTTCCCTTCCACACAAGCACTCTGGTAGCACCACATGTGCTGGGCTACGTTAGGCCCACTCCTCGTGACCCCTCTGGGCTTCACTGTGGGGCACCCCAAACTTCAGACCCCACTGGACCGACACATCCCAGCAGATGTGGTGCAGAGCTTCACCAGTATGCCTGGGCGCCGTGTTTGGGGGCTCTCTATGCTCTGCATTAATCACACGCTCTTTGTGCTGTGAAGAAACTTTGCAGCTCTTGTGGATGACTGGTAGCATCACCCAAGCACTTCCCAAATCTTGCACTGACCTTGGTAAAAAAAAGAGGGCACAGGAATTCTTGACTCACATGTGAAGAAAATGCAATCTTTTTAAATGGTTCCTATTCAGAATCAAGCAACAGCATTTGCCACAGAGTTAAAGGGAAAATACAATTTGGGGTTAATTCCAATTTTTAAAATATCACTGTCTTGGCCAATTTTGACATATTGAAAAACTTTTTTATCATATAAAAAATTCAAAACATAGAATGCATGTAAAAGTGGAAAAAAAATACCCAAATGGTTTCATTATCAATTAAAAAAAAAAAAAAAAAAAAAAAAGTGGTATGGGAACACATGCCTGTATCACTTGCTTGTCCTGGTGTTATTCTGGGTGTAGGATAGCATTTTGTGGAGAGGGTGCCCGCCGTGTTGCTGCCTGGTCCCAGTTCCCCACGCACACTTGGTGCTGGCACCAAGCTGCTTGAATACACCTAATGGGAGCGCCGCATGGTGCTGAGGCTCCGCGCCACCCTCTCAGCACTGCGGGCACAAATTTGGGCCGTGCAGTTCTCCTGTGACATCACTGCACCGCGCACTGCCCGCTAATGCCAGGCTTGCACGGGTGCTGTGTGTTACGGCAGCGCTGACAGCACTGGGCGGCTGCGTTGGGCACCTTGCGCTCGTGTAAGGAGGTGTCGGCGCCGTGTGCCAGGCTCGGCAACGGCAGCGCCCAGGGCTCCTCGCCGGCGGTGCAGGGGGGCCCGCAGAATTGATGTTACGTAAGCCGCGCTTTGCGGTTGCTTTGCATTAGTGTTGTGGGCTCTCTGCTGCTTGATTGTGGGGTATTAATGTCAGAATCCGCCAGGAAGCACTGCCAGGCGGTTGTGGTGGAGCCTCCGATAACATCATGGCTTGGTTTCTTAATAATGCAGGATTTAAAGAGACAACAAAACATATAGGAATTGTTCTATATTAAAAATGCAGCATAATCGTATAATTACAGTATTTGCATCGTGCTAAACAGATTGGCTGGGTTATTTCAGATTCTTTAAAGTCGGGATGGCATCAGGCCTACAGTATTGCTAAACTGTTTTGCCCGTCTGCAGTTGTATAATGAAACACCACAAATTTTACCCAGCAATACTTATGCTTTTCTAAGTGCTGCATTATGAGCATAAAATTACCAAATGTACTGAACACACTTACCAACCCTGAACTAAAATCCCTTATCTCTTCCCCACAAATTAAGTCTCCATAGATCCTTTTTAACAATGCTGAAGTGATAAATACATATATATTTATTTCTACAACCATTTTAAGAAATTAGAAGGGAACCCACACAGTAGTTTAGCAGTTAATTTACAACAGTACAGCCTCTCGAGTAAGTATGTAAAACAAACACACATCATTTATTTCCCTCATTTGAAATCCCTGTTCTCCGACACACAGACAGACAGACTCATACACACAGATCACTACAGCCCAAATTGGACATCAGAGAAGAAACTAGGACTTCTTTGCTATCATCCGTGATTGCCCTGAGGGTTGAGGAGTGGCCAATTTACAGCACGAATATAGTCTGGGGATACATGAATCATGAATCATGTTTGATGTATGGAAAGGCACAGTCATTCTGAAAGGCTGCAAATGCAGTCATCTGCTTCTTAAGCAAAAAAAAAAAAATAAGGAAGAAGATGCTTGCAAAACAACAACAACAAAAGCAGAGAGATGAAATACCTGGGAAATATTATTTAAAAGACATCATCTTTGCTTTTTTTTTGTTGTTGTTGTTTTAATTGGGTTGGAAGGGGTTACTTCATTATGCAGCAAATTAGAAAATTCATAATTTATCATTGCACCCAGTCGAAATGCCACCCAACTGAGTCGCACCCCTGTGAAAACCATCACATAGTAACAAACTGTCAAAGCCTGCTGCAGCCGACGGGCAAAATTAATATGCAAATGTATGCAAGAAATTAAAAAGCAGAATTACCCAGGCAAATGAGGTAGCTATACTTGAATTGTTAGAATTATGAATAATTACTGCGAATTTTCTGCTCCTAATATAACTTGTTTTTTGATAAACAAAGACTTAATTATCGAGATGCGCTGGAGAATTTCCGTGGCGCTCATTAATCTTGCAAAAAAAACAAGTCCCTGGTGCCCAAACCGTAATGAAGAGCGCGTGCCCTGAATCTTCAGAAAGATCAGAGGCACCAGGGTGCCAGGGCTGGAGAAAAAAAATGACAGTGCCAATGTCCCCTCCTGTACCCTGGAGTGTCATAACGTCTTCCACTAACTATCAAAGGGACTTATTTATGCCAGCAGCTGAGCTATAAGTCCAATTTACGATGCCTTAAGCAGTGGTGAAATGATCTGTTGATGTGCTATGGAAATGCCATCTTGCAGTAGCTCGATTTGGTCCCAGTGATACCAACACAACGAGGACCCTCCGCTCCTCTGCTAATGGATGCGGCATGACAGACCATAATACACAAGAGGGACAATCTTTTAGGACCAGTCTCAATGGTCCTCCATTAATCTTGGTTCTGCAGTGCCGTGGTGTCCATGGGAACAAGGGCATTATCATAAGCGCTGGTTTTAAATGTTCCCATTAGGGACTGCAATACGGAGGAGAGATGCATGGGGTGAGAGGGTTAGGGGAGACAGTCCACTATTAGTTTACTTTTTTTTATTATTATTATTTTTATGACCTGGATTCAAACCGCAGTGGGTGGCTGGGAGAATTTGTTCCTCCTCAGTAAAATAAAGAAAACAACAAAGGAGGGAGCAGCTAAGTGTGCAGCGCGGTGCTGCCTGTTCGCCTTCTCTGCTTTTACAGCTAGAAAATCAGCTTGGGCCTGGTGGGCTGAGATAATTTACCATGAGAAAGCAAAGGGAAAATAACCCCAGGTACTCTCAGCGCAGACCAAATCGAGCCCGCTGTGAGCTTATTATTACTTAAAAACTGGCATCTAAGTGGAAATGACTGACTCTCTGTCATTATCCCTATTACCACCATGATAAACCCAAGCAGATGATAAGGCAAAATTACAAAACATCAGTTCTGGAGCTCGGAGGCTACTTCGGAAGCCCAAGACAGGCTGCGTTTCCAAATGCTGTTTCCCTGCGCTCGAGTCCCCAAATTTCCTGACGCCTTGACAGAACCAGTTCACGACCACATAGGCAGATTGCCACCTTTCAAACCAGGGCATCTGTCATTCTTATGCAGGGGTCTGTCCCTTGGTTGCTGTTGCTCTTAGTCCTCCCATTTCCCCACATGTGCAGAGCAGTGGCAATACCATAACGCTCGAGAATTTACTCTCTCATCCCACACAATGCTCTCACATGGAAAGGAGGGGGACGGGGGACGATTGCCTCCTATGGGGTAGAAAGGATAGATGGACTCCAGCCCCTCTCCCTGTGCAGGCACAACGGAGGGATGCCCAACAAGCCAAGTCCTGCCCAGGCCTGCACTGGTCACCTCCAGCTCAGCATGCTGATAATTCAACTCAGCAGCTGTCTGGGTTATTGCAAAAGGAGCAGTAATGGTGTCTGACACATCTCCCTACCTGCCGGCTGCTCTCCAAACAGGACAGCATCCAAAGTTTGTGCTTATATAAACTTTCTCCCTAACGCCTGTTCTTGCCCTGGGCTGAGTCGTCCAAATGCTGGCGTCCTGCAATCCGATGGCACAGGGCCACCAAGGTAGCTGCCCTCACCATCTCTTTCAGAGCAGTAGGTATGCAGGAGTACCTGCTAAAACCTTTTTTTTAGAGCTAATGATAGCCTAAACATTTAGTGGTGATGAAATGTCCAAAGAGACCTCTAAAGGACCTTGTGAAAGATCCTCCAAGAAGGAACATTTCCTTCAGGACAGGTTTCTTATTGTACAAGAGCACTTCAGCACAAATCACTCCCTCTGCCTCCTTCATACACACACATTTATTCATTTAGAGCAGAAGAAAAAGATGAGGTTTGATATTAATTCTCTTTCTTTTTTTTTGGTGAAGAAGACAGAGTTGGGAAAAGCCCCACAAAAATTGCTCAGAGGATTGGGAGATCCAGTTTACCTACGCAAGAAGTTAGACAGCTTCAGGAAAGAAAAACAATTTGCACATCGTAGGAACTTGTGACAGTATGAAAATCTCCATCAGTAAACACTGCATCCCAGGCTGCAGGGAAGCGGAGCTGGAGCCTGGGGAATGGGTTGGCCAGTAGCTACTAAAATGAGGAACAAAATAAATCCTAGCACAGACTCCACCTAGGCCTACTGATTCTTTACATTTGCGGTTGTTCGTTACTTTTAGCTAAATTTTACACACCAAAAATGGCCTAAGGAAAGGCTTCGGTAATTCACTGGAAGTCATTGTCACAACTATGTTGTGAACCTTTATTAGAGGCTAGAGCCTCAGGCTGGCTCTGTCCCAGGCATCAGTCCAAAGGGAAGAGATCTGCATGTGCTAGATGGAAGTAATTATTATCTGTTGACAAAGACAGTGTGGTTTAGGTCTTTCACAGCCAGTCTTTGCTCCTAGTAAACTGGACCTTGTCTTTATCTGGCACATCTTCAGCAAAGGCCTCAGGCACCTCCTCTTTCCTATAATTATCATATCTAGGCAACACATCCAGAAAAATACATACAAATACCTACATAGGATATTCATATAAATGTAAATATCTATATATGTACACTTGAATATATGTATGCTTGTGACTAATACAGAAGTGAGTGCATCAGGGAGGGTGGGCATAGAAGATAGAAGAGGACTTGTTAAAATGCTAGCATCACACTTGAAAGCTGTTGCGATGACACCTGTGTGACAAATGAGATGAACTACTGGTGTCTTCCCCATAGAAGACACCAAGATCATGAGACATGAAGCAAAGATTTAGATCCATGGAAACAATGTTAACCACTTGGCTTTTTGCAACTCCCAGCCTCTCTCAGAAAAATGCAGATGTTTTTAATCCAGGTCAGTGTGCTACCACAGCAGAGGAGGAGAAGACACACCATGTGCACCTTTTCAACAGAACAGTTGTTCAGCTTGCTACAGAAATCCCAAAGGAGACAAACGATTTACGGTATTTATGTAACAAATAGTTTTCGGGTAGAATGGCTGTGCTCCTAGTGTCAAATTGTCGGCTTGAAGGTCTTTACAACACTGGAAAAGGGGGGAAAAAAGGGCTTAGATTATTTCTAGTGACCCACATACCACAAAACATCTGCTGACAGCATGGTTGGCTTCCTGCCCAAGTTCAGCTATGAGCTGTCTCCAGCTGATCATCTTTGCCCTTACTGCAATCAGGAGAGTCCACAGCAAGCAAAGGTGACAGGAACACGAAAAAAGCAATCCAAGCAATTGTGTAAGCACCAACTTGCATATGCATCCACATACAGACACATACCTTCACCAGAAACCTTACCATAAAACAAGTGCTACCACCAAGTCTTTCTAAAGGTCCTTCAGGTTAATGGCAAGGGCTCACCAGTGTTTAGCATGATCCTTTGTGTTTGCAAAATTCAGGTTGTTTAAAATGTTAGGTCTTGGAGATCTACATGCACAGTGTGATTAGACAAAGCACCGGGAACAAATAAAAAGCCCCAAGAAATACCTTTTGTATTGTCATACAGCACCATTGAATTAAGGCACAGTGTTATTCCATTTGTAGAGACAGAAAACAATATTTCTAGAAGCATTTGTGCTCTGTCCTTGTTTTTACAGCTGAGATGGTGTTACCCTGTCATGCAAATGTATTGATGTAACTTGATTGTCAACCTCCCCCTTCATTATTCATGGTTATTACTTTTTTGTTATTATTTTTATTCAAATCAGTAATTACTCCCAACTTCCAAGTTTCTTGAGTGTTCTTTGTTCTTGCATTTAGGTACTCATTCTCCCTTTTAAATGCATCTGACTGCTTAGAACACAGCCATAATCATACCTAGCATTGTTCAAATTAATCACTCATTTGTGATTACAACTTTTTTGTGCCTTTTATTATAGATGTAGCAAACCTTGCCACTGGATTCAGAGAGCCAAACCACACTCTCTCATTTCAATGTTACCAACGGAAAGCACTTGTTATTCTGTTGTGTTCTTGATTAGTATCCATATGAATTTTGTTTATCCTTGGTAAAGACCAGTGTGATTCAAGTGGAAGAGTGCATATCCACCTCTTGTTAGATTCTTTTCTGAACCCTCAAATATTGTTGAAGATTCACCCGAAATTCATGAGCAGAAAAATTTGTGAGGGCTTGTTACACACACATTCTTTGGATGATTTAAAATACAAGTATATAGAAATGTAACAAAAAAATGTAACAGCAAGCGACAGAAAACATGATCCCTTAGGTGCCATAGCTAGAGGCTCAATGACAGATGATGCTGTAAAATGGTTTCAAGATGAGATATTTATAAAATTGTTTCACAAGGATTTTACAGTGATAATCACAAGACTTTAATAAGTATTGTCCTATTAATTGAAATCTAACTAGTGGCTCTGTGTTTTCAGACATTGTCCATGATAAATCTTATTAGAAAATGTAATATTCCTTTTACATTTCCAAACCTGACTTTTTATCTGACTTATTTCAGTCTGCCTCAGCCTTTCTGAAAGTGCTAGATGTAGTGCTCCTCATTTGATTAATTCTAATAATTTTTAGTCATTATTACCTTTTAACATATATTGGTATTGCAAATTAAATATTATTTATAGCTTTAATTTTTGTCCTGTTTGGACTATATGATCATAGAGCTAACTTGGCTATCATTATTATCATATTGTTTTATACTGCTCCTAAAATTAAAATCCATTCTTGTCTTTAAATGTTTTATTGTACTTGTCTTTCTTGTTTTGCATTGCATAGTCCATGATTAATTCCGTTAGCCAAGTGCATATGGCTTCCTTGGCTATCATCCATTATCTTCATCATTGTTGCCTCAAAATGAGCACTTTATTACTACCTTTTTCATCTTTCCAATT
Organism: Nothoprocta perdicaria; assembly: GCF_003342845.1. NCBI lineage: Eukaryota > Metazoa > Chordata > Aves > Tinamiformes > Tinamidae > Nothoprocta > Nothoprocta perdicaria. Next base: position 3,070,286 of record NW_020455965.1, read on the forward strand.
ACCAGATGTGCTTTCACATTCCCATACTTTTCCAACTATGCTGAGTTATACATTTAGAATAAAAGTCCCAACTCATTATTCATCGAAGAATATGTGAATTTTCCCTGACTAAAGACAGAAAATCTGACGGTCATCTTCCAGTGTTAGAAAAGAAAGAGAAAACAGAAGAATGAGAATTCAGAGAAATAGAAAGGATGGCTACCTCTTCCTCCAGCAAGAAAGCTTCTTTTTCTTTGCCAAAATGGTTGGATTTGTTTGGTAGATGTCTACAATGGATCAAATTTAGTTAAAAGGAAATTCTCTCTGCAAATCTTGTAACTCTCTTTGAGTTTAGGTTTCTTTCTTTTAGGTTTCTTTCCTTTAGGTTTCCTCTGGAGTCTCAGAAATCTCATCTAAGCTGAGGGTTGCCCTTTCCTGCCAATATCACAACTGTTGTTTGAAGTGATCCTCAAAAGTAAGAAAGAAATATCCAAAATGTGGTGAAAATGTTATGTTAAATTTACTCAGGATTGGTTGCATCATCTTTCACTGGGAAAAACCTCTTGCAAGGTTTTCATCCTGATTTTTCAGATTCGGGCTACATCATCTGGTTCAGTGTGCCAACACCTGAATGAACTAAAACTCTTAACCATGCGGTGTTCACTTAGCCCCAAGGTTAGCTGAGCTAAATGTAGTGTACAGTACAGTACATCTTTTTTTTTTTCCCCCTTCATTTCATTCATTTATTTTTAAGGAAAAACACCTAACAACTCACTCCATCCTCATAGCTCTGGCCGTCTTCGGTATGAATGATATTAATTTTGTCTATTGATCTTTTTACATTTCATTATTGAGCATTTGGGAAAAAAAAAGAGAGAAACACTGGATATAATGCCAGAAAATCTTTTTATGACATAGATATTTCAAAATGTCCATGAATTCTTGCTGTATCCTAATTAAGGTCCTATGATTAAAAAAAGAAATGAAATAAAGGAGTCATCTCCTCTCTCTCTGAAACCTTGGTACCGTAAATCTGTTTCTAGGCAAGAATCTACTCATTTTCACATAAAGCAATGATGGAAATAGAATTGTGTGCAACCTGGGAATACATAAGGGGAATTGTACAGTAAGGGTAGGATTGAGCAAACAAAAACACATTAGCTGCTGTTTTCTGACCTAGGAATGCTGCTTTGGGCATTTTAGAAAAATCTTTTAATGATCACTGTGAAAGAGGAAGCAAACACTACAAGTAGAAAAAGTCCTGTAAAGTGACGGGAAAATGTAGGCTGAAATGTTCAGAACTGACTAGCATGACAAGCTTGAAAATTCTGCTATATATTGTAAAACAGACTGGAGAAACGGATGAAGTGCTGTCCCTCACAGGATCCATCTACAAGACTCTCCCTGGTGTTTCGGAACATAATCAAGCTTTTCAAAAATACTTTTGGGAACTTAATTGTTCAAGTGACGCCTTAAAATCAGTCCATTTGGTGCTGACCACAGTCTTTGAGAACAGGATTCTTATAAACTGTCCCTTTTTGAGTATCTCGGAATTGAGGCTATTTCCCCTAAAGAAAGAGGTTTGTTCCTCTGGCAAATTATTATCCTTGATCTCTCTGAATCTGATGCTTAAACCTTTGTGCGTCTCTCTAGCCTCTTACTCCAGACACAGTGACATTTACTTCAACAGAGCGATGCCTAAGTGCTGTGTGGTACTGACATATCCAGACTTGGTTCCTCTGGGCCTGTGGAAGTAATAACGTCCCATGTGCATCAGGATGACAAGGCAATGTGTTAAGAACTTTTACATATGAAGTGTCTTAAGACACCAGATCAAGAGAGATTGTAGAAGTGATAAATGTCATTTGTATACTGGCAGATTAATATCATGACAACCTCTAGATTTTCATCTAGGCATCAGCGGGAAAAGTTTGACAAGTCTGGGATACCATGGCATCATTATTTCTCTCATTTGGGCTGATATTTGTTTGATCTGTTCTTAGCTTAATAAGTTTGCTCTGTCTGAGAGGAAAAGCAGCTCTTTGTCTCCCTTCTTGACAAAAGGCACCCAAAATGCATTTTTGATAGTAAAGAGCAGTTTACATTCTTCTGCAGGAATTCACTAAAATATCCTGTGCATCTTTTGGTAATGTGGCTCTGCTAGCAATGGCAGATCATCTTTGGCATTCCTTTGTTCTGAAGTTTTAGTAAAAAATATCTGGATACAAAACTTTGTCATATTATGTTTTGAAGATTTTGCAGCAGTAGAAAGTGGTGTGCGTCTATGAGCATTTATAATGGAGAAAAGCTAAGTGATAAAGTGCACCTTTAACATAATGACAGTAATTCAGTCTCAGACAGTGAATGCTATTATACCCTCTTTTAAAGACTAAAATCAGTCAATTGAAATGACAATTATGATAATCCTCATGTAATGAAGATTATTTTGAAACAAAAATCTTTCTTGGTGTGTGTGCCTGTGAATGTGTGTGTATTTACTGTACCTAAGTACAATCTCGCAGTTCTGTTTCATTGGAAATTCTATATAAATATACCAGTATTTTCTATCCATTCTGCTGGCTTCAGCTGATATTTAGTGCAAACTGATTTCTTAAAAATATGCACACACACACATATACACTCACAAGCTTTATATATTTTTGGTCAAATATTTTGAGTGTACAGCTCGGAGAAATGGGCAGCCTTAAAAAAGTGTTCATAACTTGGTTAGTCTTAGAACATAACATGATAATCTCCCCACAAAGCATTTACTCTGTGTTTCATCTCAGCTTTCTAAATTAAGCAACAAGGAGATTCCAGGTATCTGCATGGGTATTTAATAGTGAGCAAAAGTTATAGCAAACATTATTCATTCTAGAAATCATACTCTGATAGGTGGCCTGTCATGATTATTCAAGTTAAAAGGGAACATACTGATCATCTGAATTTAGTTTTTATATTGCACAAAATTTTCAAGGAAGTCTAAGAGAATTAGGCACCTAATCCTACTAAAATACAATGAAGTTGTAATTTTTCTTGTGTTCCTTTGAAAAGTTTCTTCAGTTGTAACAAATCAAAGCACTTGCAAACATTGCATGGCACAACACAATGTCACAAAAGCCACAACAGAGACATGTAAGGAAATGGAAGATAAGGAAAAGATTTGTTGGAGCAAGGGGGATGATAAAGCAGGTAATAAGTACAAGATGACCATAGTCACTGAAGGCTCAGTGGTCTGACATGGATGATCCATAAAGTTTCTCTTCCACAAAGCACTTTTGTCCTCAAAAGCAATAAAGATTAGCCTTAAGATTACAAAACACATTGAAGTGCTGCAAGGACACATTAGTCTAACAAGGAAGATGCTTCAAAATGTAGCGGTACTTTTTGTGTATTACTGGCTACCTCAGTTGCTCTAGCTTTCAAGGTGTCATAATGATGCTCCTCACCAGCCTTTGCAAAACGCTTTGAGGTTTGCAAATGAAAACTGATATGTAAATATTGCTAAACGCTTTTCCTTCAAGACTTTGTACCTTCCATTGCTTGGCTGATTTCAAAGTGGTGAACTAATGAGGAGCCTCAGAGAAAATTCCCAAGAGATTCCCTCAGGCCAGGTGGTAGTTTACCTCTAATGCTTAGCAATTGTATAGGATGCATTTTGTCTTTGTTGATGGATGGTAATTAGAAGCAGGAGAATTCATATTTATTTTGCTAGTAGAGCTTTATTAATGTGAACTACCCTAGAAATGGATTTCTGATGGTTATTTCTTCTTAGACCTGACCTAGTTCTAATAATTTGCCATTCAAAAGATGCAGAACTTAGATCTTTGCAGGAAGTTGTTACAATTCACTGTGAACAGTAGCCTAAAAGGGCTACCGTATGCAGTCAAATACATTGGCACAGTAGGGAAATGTGATCTTTTCTAAGGCTATTATTCTAATCATTTCATCTAGTCCCTTGTACAAATATAATATGCACTGGCACAAAGTTAATTTAACTTTTTTAATCCCTGCAACAGTACAAAACCCCATGACAAAGCAGGGTGTCGAACGTGTGCTTTTAGGAAGTCCTTCATTGCCTGCTAATTGTAAAATGCATTTGTGTCAAAGTGGTCTGGATGACATTGCTCTGCTGACTGTTTTGTGGCAATGCTTAATAGTTTGAAGGCAAAATGCAATAGCTGGTATTCACTTTCAGTATGCCTTGTGGCTGAGAAACAGTTTCACATGTATATATTTCAATTATAAAAAGGTGATTGGAAAAGATGATTATGAAAAGGTGACTGGAGCATCTATCTTATGAGGAAAGACTAAGCGAACTGGGCCTGTTTAGCCTAGAGAAGAGAAGACTGGGAGTAGATCTGACGAATATGTGTAAGTAGCTGAGGGGAGAATATAAGGAGGAGGGGGGCAAACTCTTCTCGGTGGTGGCCAGTGATAGGACAAGGGGTAATGTGTACAAGTGGATACACAAGAAATTCCATCTCTGTGTGAGGAAGAACTCCTTTCCTGTGAAGGTGACAGAGCCGTGGAACAGGCTGCCCAGAGAGGTTGTGGAGTCTCCTTCTCTGGAGGTCTTCAAAAGTGGCCTGGATGCCACCCTGTGCCACATGCTCTAGGTGTCTCTGCTGGAGCTAGATGATCTCTAGAGGTCCCTTCCAACCTTAACCATTCTGTCATTCTGTGATTCTGTATATGATTGTACCCTTTCATACATTCTTGCTTCTTGTGTTTCTAGGCTGTCTGGGCCATCATCCTGCCAGTGATTTCAAGCATGAGTCTCTTGCATAGAGTAGCTAAATGCAGTGGTGAGGACATGAGCTGAAAAGCTTCCCAGGGTGCCCTCACTTGCTTGTATTGACTGCAGCAGAGTGTCACCAGACCTGCTAGTGACATTGTCTGGCAGATTTTAGAAGTGATGTCTTAATCTTGGCCAAACTCTGTGCTTATCTTACATCAGAGACAACACAGCAGAATTCAACCAGCCATCCTTCTCCTCCTTCCTACATTGTTCATGTGGTAAAGGAAAAAAGCATCCATCTTTTTGCTGCTCCAGAGTTGTATCACATCTGAAGACTTGATATAAGAGATCCATAGGAACAGGCTGAATCAATTCTCTTTTTTTCCATCCTTAGCTCATGACTAATACAATGCTGAGAACCTCAGAGACATACTGTGCTGAGCAGTTACTTCAGTGGGAGTTAGGCACTAAAAGTCACCAGTGATCCAGGCCCATGTGCTTGCCCAGGATTTTGTCTTCAAGGCTCTATGCAAATGTTAATTAATCCTCACAACATTCCTGAGAGGTATCCCTGCCCCTATTGTCCTGAAGGGAAAACTGGGGGAGATAATTAAAGAACCTTGTAATGAAGTAATGTCTGATGACCTGGAGCCCAATCTGCTATTTGGGTCAATAGACAGATTATGTCTTTGGACTGACTAATTGTAGGCACCTAATTGTATTAACACACAAAAGCAGCAATTCATGCTGTGGCGAAGAAATTATCACCCCCAGCAGTCCTTCCTCCCTCTTGGTAAATTACGTCACCTGAGGGCTCTGATTCACGATCCCTGTCAAATTTAGCTGTGGTAACTAAAGAAAGTACTGCCTCTACAGCTGCTTCTGCTGTCATGGCCAAATCTGAATACCCCTACTCAGAAATGAGACCACAAATAATCTTCCTTATTAAGTATAACATATAACACTGCACATTCTTGGTGTGTAAAAGTGTTGTACATCCCAGACTAAAAGTAGAGACTGTCTGAAGGTCTGCAGACCTCCGGCATGTGTAAGAGGATGGAACAAGTTACTGTTCATTTCTGCCTCAGTTTCTCTGTTTGCAGATGGTATTGATAAAGTACAGATACCCTTATTTCCCATACTTAAATTTTCCATCTTCAAGATTAGAAAGGAATTGTTGGAAGTGGATGAACAAGCAACTGTGTTAGTTGTTCGGCCTTGTCCAAGGTTGGTGGGACTGAAGGTCAGCTGATCAGAGCTGGTCAGAGCAGCTTTGAAATTCCAGCCGCACAGCCAGTAAAGTGAGTTGTAAAAAAAGGAAGCAACACTGTCAGGCTAAAGACTTATCACTACTAGAGCTGGTCTACATGTTCTCAACAGAAATAACTGTACTGTAATGCAGTGATTCTGTCATAGTTGATTTTTTTACTGATATTTTTGTCCATTCCCTCTCCCTCTTTTCTCAATTGAAAAGCTCAAACTATAATATTTCCATAGAAAATGTAGAAACTTTAAGTTCTGAGTAGTTAAAACAGAATAATCTGAAATTATATTCAGCGGAGATTTTTATTTTGAATTTTTGAATCATTGTTTCATAAGTATAGAAAGACTGATATCGCCAGAAGGACTAAAACTCATCAAAAGTAGCTGATCAATAACTGCATGCATTCCCATACATGGAATATCAGGTTGAAGACTTATTTTCAATATTAAATGTATAATAATGATAGTCTTCAGCCTCAAGTGCATAGGATTTGATTCCTTAATTACTTCTTTCCCTCCCGTCCATATTTTTGTCACAGAAGTAAATATGTATTTTACTTAACTGTGAATCTATGTTTATTTCAAAGAAAAGAAAAATCTCAGATGTACTACCTTCTTCACATGTTGAAATTCAGAATAATTACATTTAAACAGAAATATGTACTCCCTCTCTCTCCGATACAGGAAATGCTCAGTATAAAATTTTCCTTGAAAATTCAGACAAACATTGCAATCTCTAGTGCTGAGATTTAACAGATTAACATGATGAATTTCAGAAGCATCAGCATAAACATAAGTGCTGTTTGCTGTATATGCAGCCACATCCATCCTTCAAACTCTTTTTTTTTAGCCTACCTTGTGGCTAATGACCTCAGGTGGGTATATGGGTGTATTGCATTTAAAAAGCAGAGAACTTACATACAGAAGCAAATTGTAGGTTTTTATTGTTCTATATGCTCTGAAAAGAGTGACTAAAATCAGCACTTTATTCAGAACCAATTCAACGCGGTTTTCCTAGAGTGGGACACAGCAAAGCAAGGATGGATTTGGGATTTTTCCCCACCAAAATCTGACAAAGCAAAATACAGTGTTGGACAATAACTTCTAAAACACTGTTCAGACAACAGCATTCTGTGCCTGATGTGTGCTCTGCTTCCTTGCACAGCTTGACCTCACAGCTCTAAAGGAGAAGACTAGAGAGCGTTCAACGCTCTCCTCTAACATCTCTCCTCTGAGGGGCTGGCGATCAGATCGAGTTTAGAGGGTCCACTAAAGAAAAGCAGCCTCTGCCACAGGCTCAAGGCCAACTTCTGCTAATGGTCAGCTTCCCTTGCTTTTCGTCAATGAAACTTTGCTAACTCAGGAAACTGTGTTCTCATTGCTCTGAAACCAGCTGATTGAGAAACTCTCTAATTGAGAACCACCATTGACCACAGTAAATTGATATTGTATTAAAAATAGTAATAAATTCACTTACATAATTTTGCATTTTCATACATTTAAAGAACGTCAATTTATTGAAAAAATAACAGTCCACTTACATCCAACAGACTAAGCCAATAATAATGATGTATTTTACAATATATGAACTTTGCCATGTTATGTAGAGGTATCAAAAAATCAATATGACTAAATTGAGAAGTTTGTCATTGAGTGAAATTAATTTCCTTTTTTTTCTGGTACTTCACTAAACTGAATTCTTTGGTGTCATAATAATTCCACTCCAATGGCCTATGTAGCTGGAAAGCAGCTAGGTTGTATCTGGGAGCTTTCAGAGAAAGTATTGTATTGTAAGCACACAAAGGAAGTGAAAGATATTCATATGCAGCAACAAATAATTTACTTGCAGTGCAAAGGCTCCTTGAAGTTCTCAAGGCTAAAATTTCCCAAAAATGCCAATCATCCTGGGCATGTTCTAGGAAACATTCTCATGTTCTAAGAAAAGTTGTATTAAGGACTTTGAGAAAAATCTATGTCATTTTTTTTTTCTGCTGCAGAACTGCAGTGTTTGACCAGAAGCAGGACCTAAGTAAGTCAACTCAGTAACTCATTTAGAAAGCCACTAGCAGACTGACTAAACCAGATAATGTTTGGCATCACAAACATCAGAGAATACAAAGAATAGGAACAGAATCCAAACAGGGTCACAGAGGAAGGTCCTTTGGACTTTCTCAATGTAATGGTGATGCTGAAATGAGCAGAGATGCTCAATTAAAGGTTAAGAAGACTTAACATGAAGTTTGGAGGGCAAGGGTTATGAAATCCTTCCTCTTAAATTGCTGGAAAGAGACCAGGACCTGCAGCTATTGTATGCCACTATCTTGTCTTTTTAGTCCTGTTTTTTTTGGAAGAAGGTTAATTTCATTTGAAAGACCCTTTGCTTCTGTGGTTTCTTTTCCTATTTACATTCCAGATAAAAAGGAATAGGATTTTTTTTCAGAGTAAATACTTTGTTATTTTCTGCAAGTGAAATCAAGCAGCTAGATCAGAGAGATCTGCTGAGACAGGTGCTAAGGACCACGGTTTTTCACCTTTCACCAGGACCTGGTCTTTTGGGCCATGCCCTTAATTGGAGCTTAGTGTCCCATTAATGACTGTGCCTCCTGGGATTTATATGACCATTTCAGAACTGCCATTGCTGCCTAATGGACTGCTGAACAACAAAGAATCCTTGTAGCCATATCCCAAAGGCCCCCCTATTAAATATACAGCAGTTCTCAATTAACCTTATGTTTAAAAACCACAATAGCTCTAAAGGCTATCTGCTTAGGAAAGTCCCTGGTCTAAACTGATATCATTTAATTGCCCCCTAATGCAATTCTGTCCATATGCAAAGACCAGCTTGCTTGTGACACTAATGGTTGACTTCATGCTCTGCTGAGGCCAGGCTACACAGATTTTTCTACCCATAACTATCAGTTTCAAGGAATTAGGATAACAAAATTAACTTTGATTATACCTCATAGTACATAGTATCTGCAATTATTGAGTAAGCACAAATTCCTACAAAGTTTAAGTCACTGCAGCTGTCATAGCTCTCTCCATGAGATGAGGAGGGGTGGATATGAGAAAAGCAGGTGATAAGATCACAGATCTCTGGAGCACTGTGGAAGGATGGTGCTGACATCCATGCTCCACAAAGGGTTTCCACTCCCTTCCTGAAACCCCACAGACAAGTAAAATCTTAAAATGGAAAGCAATTATTTAACCACATACAAATAAATAAAACAAATATACTACAAAATAACACTACAAAATCAACTTGTCAAGGTAAAATTAGGTTTCAAGTAAGGAAATACAGGCTTTTATTTTCCATGCTCAAGAATGAGATTCCCAGAACCTTCTTAAAACATTTGCTTCAACCTCAGATCCATGAAAGGCTGATGACAAAGCCACAAAGAAGTGTTGAAGCTGCAAAATCAGTGTTTGGCTGCTGATCCTCCCCAATTTGCTCAGGAGAGGAAAGAGAGGAGAGGAAAGAACAAATAAATATTGTCTGTATATGACCAAAGAAATAGCAGCAGGTATTTATCTTCATGGTTCTAGCACAGGGAATTAAAAGCTTTGCCTTGTTGTATACCCGAATTTCTAAGTTTTCAGCTGCTAACATGATAAGGCCTCCTTGTTGCCTGATTCTCCAAAAAATCCCACTCCAACAAGAAAACAAATCAGTAGGAAAGAAAAACTGGTTGCCTACAAAAACAGTCCAGACCCATGTTTGCAAAGTTATGTGAGGTTAAAAAATGAGTGAAACTCAAGACATAAACTAAACAATTGGCATGTCCACACTTTACCCACATCCCCATCACTCGCCATGGCCATTGTATTGCGCTTGAGATTTCTCTTTCAACACACTGATGAAAAAATTCACCTTAGCCTTATTTCCAAGTCAAAGCTAAATTTTTAGAATTGTGGAGGCTTTAGCAAAATAAAGAAGACGATATGTCCTAAAAACTATTATGTTTCTGGAGGGACATCTTTTGATATTAAAGAGACTTAGAGAGGAAAAGAAAATCAAGTAAATATTCTGTCAGGGGAGAGACAGATTTAGTGGCCAGGGTACTGTAGTAGGTCTCTGGAGATCCAAGATCAGATTCACAGGTTTTGTGTGTGAACCTGATGCCAGGAACATCAGCTGCTGGAGACTGAGGACAAGAATCCACAATTTCCTTAAAAATGTAAAGTTAGCTCTTGTTAGTAACTTACAAGTTTGAAGATGTCTCCAAAGGGAAGCAGATATCGAGGACCAACCCACAGCAAATGTTCAGAGATGTAATCTGATACTTTCGTATGAATCAATTAACTCTGGTCCACCCTTCTATGTAATTCCCCTAGCCAATGGATTTGCATGCTCTATTTTATCATCCCTAAGCTTTTGCCTATGTTAAGAATAATATAACACCTTACCTTATAAATGTAGTCTGATTGAACAGAGAAAGAGAATTAATCCTTGGGAAGGAAGGACCCAGGCTGATGACTGAAGATTAAAACTCACTCATCATTGTTAGTTGTAAATTTCCCCTTAAAGAAAAGGGGAGTCCAGGAAAAGATCACCAGAGACATAGGTATGCCCCACAGCCTAAGAATGCTTTAATTTTAGTCCTAAACTGTTATTTGAGTCCTTCTTTAAAAAATGGGAACTTCACTGATATTCAAGAGTTAGGAAAAAGGGGAAAGCAAAGCAGAGGACTGGTGTTGGCCTATCTAGGAAAAACTGAAGAACTGCAGGAGTGCAGCTCTGTTCAGTTTGAGTCTCACTTCCCTCCATTGTCCTCTTTCCTCTCTTCTTTTTCCTGTGCCTCTGCCACAACTGCTTTAATCTGTTTGAGTCTTGATTCAATTCATTGGCCTGGCAAGAAAATACCTCTTTTTGTTGAAATACTTTTCTAATGTTTTACTGACTGAATATCTTTCTCATGCAATCAAATGAGGAGTTGAAGGTGGACAGCAGCGCCATAAAGCCAGGAGCAGGCAGGAAGATAGGGAAGGGTCCTCTGAGTGTCACGCGGGGGAAACAGTCTGGCCCCTCAGTGACTGCCAAAACCAGGCCTAACAGCTCTTTCTCAAGTGGGCTTGCTCCTTTACTCGTTGTGCTCCTCCACTAACTCTTCCTTTCACCTTGACCTAGCTGTCCAGTTCCTGCTGAGGACCCCTCTTGGGTTAATGGTTCTGGTGTCTGAGTCTAATTTCTGTAGATGACTAAGTTAAACTGGCTCATTGAAGGAGCCGATGGCAGATAGACCTTTTGCGAAGTAACAACAGGCTAGCTAGGAGTGAGGATGTGGGAGAAGGGAGCTCCACTCATTCTCAGAAGTGGTGACCTGTTAGATTGGCTCGGACATGGTTGGAAAAAATGCCTTGGGACACGGAAAATTGAAATAACTCAAACACAGCTTGAGGTTTTTTTTTTTTTTTTTTTTTTTTTTTGTGAAGCTATAGCTAAACTTAAGCAAGAAAAGAAATGAATAAGTCATTTAAATTGCTGAACCAACAAGAAACTAACCACTGCAAAGAAAATGGACATTATTCTCTCAGTTTAAGGTGGTGAATCCGTCCAGCAAAGGAGATAATACTTGCCAAGCTGGTGCAATGGAGAAAGTCTTCAGACATGGTTTACAACTTCTCCTAGTGGTTTGCATGTTCACCCAGCTCTATCTAAACACCTCCAGCCTTTTTAATGAATTTATATTAACTTATCTGCAAGATACCTAATGTTACTCATGTCTTGCAGATGAGGAAGTGAGACACAGAGAGCTCAAATAATTCATATTAAGTCCCGAACTATCTGGAATCTCAATCCAAATTTTACCAGGTTCTCTGGTGTTGTAAATGACAAGTTGTTCCTGGTTCTGAAGATCCCAATGAAGGCTGTGAAAGTAGACAAATAATAGAACTCACATCATCAAAAATCCAGCCTTATTGAATCCCTCATAGAGGCCTTGATTATTCAGTAATACACTGTCTTTCCGCACAATATTGGTATTATTAAACCAAATCCGTATTGTTAACGATTTTAAATAAAGAAACTTCAGTAAGCACACTGAGAAAGCAGCAAATGCACTTACAGCAGAAAGCTGCCTTTATCATTATAATAATAGCATGGAAGAGCTTTATAAAAAAAAAAAATCAAGTGTACAAATTATCCGACATTCATTGCATGACATCCTGACAGCTATGTTAGTCCTGTTAAAAATATCCAGGAGGACGGCACATTGCAGATGGTACTTCATAATGTGTTCACTTAAAAGCAGTCATTCTCCACCTCAGATTGAACGCAGCTTGATGAAGGCCATAGGACACTTGGTTCAGCCAGTAAAAGCTGCTTGATGAGGGCGTCTTTATTTAGTACGTTAGTAACTTATTCATTCATTCATTTTATGCAGGAAAATTTGATGAGGCTTCGAAGAAAAAATGATAGCCTTGCACCTTCTTTGTGTCCAAGTGTATCTGAGGCCAGAATCCAGAATCTAGTTCTAGTTCAAATAATGCCTACTTCTCTGGGAATTGCACATGTGAAAAAGGGGTTAAAATGCCCCAGGCTGTCACCTCTGGAAACATGAGCTCAAACATGTCTTCCTGTTCAGGTTACAACTGAAATGAGTGAATAATTAGTGCCATGAAGGCAACAAACTATTGGGCAATCTGATAGGATTTATTGTAAGAAAATGCCCAGGAGTGGAATATCCTTCCCTGGATGAGGTGTTTAACCAGAACCACACAGGTAACTTTGAGAAACACTTACTGCCTTATAGCCCACTTCTCTCATACTTATTTTGCCTTGCAACAAAATACACATTTGCCTAGAATATAACACACAAGAATATTTAAAAAAAATCAAGTAGAGAAATATAATTTTCTTAGCAAACAAGATGTCAACTCGACAGTACAAATGTCATATTTACATTCATCTTATTAAGATTTATACCATTTAATGGAGGGTTTTAGAAATTACTCTATAAACAGAATATAATTTTCATATAAAAGGGATGGTATATTTTTAAATCAAGCCTGTAAAAACTCACTCATCAGTGGTTTATGAAACTTGAGTACACTGATGCTTCAGTACTCAATTAATGTCAGGCAATATGGATTTCAATCTGGCTTGAAATATATTTAAACAAATGAAGTAGATACAAATGTTGGCTCTTTGGCCAGGCAGAGCTAAAAATCCATTTTCTACCCCATTTATAATAAGAAGTAATCTGAATGTAATTCATCTAAAGCACAATATGTTTCTCTTATTTTTACATGTAACCATTACTTATAGTTTAAGTAATAGTTATATCCATGGATCTTAGTGCACTTAATTGAAAATGCATGGTATTAAAATGGAAGGCTCCATCCTTCAAAAATAAAAGTATTATCCTAAGGAATAATTGAAGTGGGGGAGAGAAAAAGGCAAAGGATTGGATCCTTAAAAAACAATCCTTAAGTGAAACCATCTCTTGCCCTTTATGTTACATTAGGATTGCGTTTGAATGAAATTAGTCTCTCTCAGCTCTGTATTTCAGTTCAGATTACAAATTTCTCTCATCTGATTGTCACATTTTGCGCTGAAGTCAAATCCTTCTGCAGCAGAGTGACATGTCAAGGGTGACAGTGACAAATTGTCACTAAGTAAGGAATAACACATGACAGGGCGTTTGGCCATAATGAGATATATGCATGCCTCGAGAGCGTTTGTAGGCATGAGGCTGAAGGGCGATTGCTCCCAGCACTCATAATGTTGCTAGGTCTCATTAAGACTTTACATGCACTGGAATAGGTTTTTACTGATTAGAAGGAAAAAAAAAATAGATTTATGAATGAGTAAATCACGGCAGCAAGTTTTATTTTTATTCATAGTTACCTAAAAGTTTGTATTGTCTTAAAAGGTTGGGGAGCAGGGGAAAAGTAAAAGGGAGCTTTTAACTCTCTTAAAATTGCTATGCCATTGCCCATCATAGCAATGTCCAAGTTCCACCCCCTCTAAATGAATAGCATCAGTGAAATCCTTGCCCTAATGAACTTGATGGTGTCCCCTGACATGTCTTCATTTGTAGTCATAAAGTCTGCATAGGCGAGGTGCTACTCTTCAAATATATAATGATTTTATTAATATCCCTTTTTTGTTGATGTGGGTTTAAGGGTAATAAAGGAGCATGACAAAGGTCACAGAAAGGTTTTTAACTTATCCATTGTGCTTTGCTTTCTAATGACTTTTTAAACTTAGTACCTCTTAATTAATTATAAGCACAACTGCTAAAACCTGACAAGGCTATCATAACATACGGACTTTTATGAAGAAGGTCAGTCCTGTGGTTAAGGGGTCATAGGAAGTCATATATTTAGCTTAGCCAGTGTCTCTCACCACCAGGGAAAGGAGAAAATATGTTATGAAGTTTACTGCAGTCTACATGCTGATTCAGGACTAAATGTAAATATAGGGTAGTGGTTTGGACAGTGAAAAACCTGATGAACTTGATGACTTGAAAACAAAGAGAAGTGAGTAGAGCTAAATTCCTCTTATGGTCTCCCTACTGTCAAGAGTAGGTCACCTGGCCTTTCCACATCAGTTTCCTTGACTATGAAAGGCTACAGTGAGGTTTAATTTCTCCGGCGCCTATAGAACCCTTTGAGCTTTTGAGACTGGGAATACTCTCATTCAGAGTACAAAGCTTCTTGTTATTAATTTCAACTTAGGAGAAGTTTGCCACCACAAGCAATAACAGCCAGTCTGTTTTTCCCACATTAAAAAAAAAAAAGTACATTTTTGCCCCCGAGTGAAAGAGAGAATCCCATCCGATTCTCCTATACAATAAATAAAGTATCTCATTTTCCTGTAAAAAGAAAGAGGTACCAGGGTATATTCAACACTGCAGTCACCCTGCAGATACCCCAATATTTAATAAACAGCAATGATATTCCCAAAAGATTTTACCTTTTAAGAAAGCTAATGGGTGACAGTCTATTGCCTTTTCTGTCTAATTCACAGGACATTAGTAATACCTTGTCCTAAACAAAACTCCCTCATCTTTAATACTTTCCCTAGTATAGGGAAAATCCTATGATGACATGCAGTGAAGTGGAAGAAAGCTTGAGTTCTTTGGAAGAGAAAGGAGAACAGACAGACTCAAAATACAGTAGCTGAGCTTGTATCCCTGCTTGTATGCCTGACATGAGTGTACCTGCTTTTTAAAACAAAACTCAGTGGCAAATTAGTTTACTAATCACAGTAATACTTTGCATTTCAACAGCATTTGTCATCTGAGTGTTTCACAAATTCTTCACAGAACAAACTCCTCTCATCTTGCCATGAGATATATCTGTCTTAGAATATAGGGACATTACAAACCCAGACAAATCTGTCACAGAGCAGAAATAGGGAAAACAGGTCTCCTAGATGCTAGCATTTTACAGCATAATAGTCTTCTGGATATCCAGAACTTATTTCCTAAATCGCAGTCACAGTGATACATGAAACTAGAAGTGATTTTGAAAGCCTTTCCACTTGGATTTGAAATGAAAAGAATCAGGGCTACCTAATTTCGGGGAATGGGGCAAATCAGAGGCGTTTTACATTATAGAAAATAATTAGAGCCAATCAGATTGGCCTGGGGCTCAGATTCAAACCCCTTACTCATGTAAATGACTCCCACTGAGGTATTTTTCTTCCTGCCAAGGAGAGCAGAATGTGCCCTTACCTCTCATCCAGCACTTCCCCAGCCATACATCCCAGCCTCTACACAGCGGTGCCAATCACCAGCCTCAGCTCTCCCATTCAAACAATAAAGTCACAGGCCTCTTGGATCAGGGACCAATCCCCGTGGCTGAAGCTGACAACCTTGGACGAGTTGCTTTCCCTGCAATAAATGAGTTATGCAAGTACATAAATTTCAATTACTCACTGCTTTGGAGAGGGATTTCTGGATTGTGCTGTCTATGGTTATGTTCCTGGCAATGGGGCCACCCAGGCATTTTTCAAACAAGAGCAACACCTGTGTTGTGGCATTCACGGGAATGGCCTGGTTTATGCCTGCAACTCTTAACTGTCCCACAGAAATATGTTTCACAGATGGGATGGTCATTGTAACAAACTGGGAAGTGAACACAATGATGGCAGTTTTTATGCATTGGCAACTTGTCTCTTTTAATTTTAGGCTTTCTTGATGACTGCATTGGCCCTTGACAGCTACAGCCTCTGGATATTGTAGAACAGGATTTCTTTTTCTTTTTTATTTAGCACCAGTTACTTATTGTATCGTAGCATTCTACAAAGTAATGTATTCACTGCTGCTATTTAAAGACAAAATTTATGACAAAGAGCCCAGTTGCTCTTTTGAACCCATAGATTATAACCTGCTTTACTACATTGTGCTTGTTATTTGCATTACTCCTGTTCCAGTGCAAACATACACGAGGCAGTCCATGTTCAAAGCAACAGAGTACAGCGACTTGCCCCAAAGACACACAGACAACCACAAGCTCTGGGGTGTCTTCCTCTCCCTGTTGGTCTGCCAGGAAGTGCCCAGGCCTCCTGAGAAGTCGTGTGAATAGTCAGGAGAAAGGAGGCAGCAGTGAAAGCAGGAGTAGATATGAGCTACATGCTCACATTTCCTTATATGAGATCCTGGGGTCAGTTCAGTTTTGTCTAGAAAAGACAAGTGAGGGCAAATTCAGGTTCCTCCCAGAACCTTCTATCTTCTGGAACCATAGGATTCCCAAAGAGAACATTGGATGTGGGAGGCCAAGTAGTTGTAGGGAGTTTGGTCTGCACACTCTCTATCCTCAAAAACAGGAGCATTAATTAAAGCCTCAGGGAGCTAATTGGACTCAAATGAATATAGCTGCAGTAGCCAGAGAATTCTGAAACCACAGAGGCTGTGGATGCCCTCTCAAAGGAATAAGCATAGAGGAAAGTGTGACGAAAAACGCAAACAGAAAGAACCGCAGGAATGGAGATGGAGAACCTCAGGGGGTGCACATAAGTGCCTTTTGAATACATTTGGATACCAAAATATACTGAAGAAATGGGTTTGGTTTTAATTATTGAACATTCCTTTGAGTTGCCAAGTATAATGGAAACTTTTTTCCTATTAGATTAGGGAAGATAGAGAAAGGAGCTTTGTTAAGATAAGCATTATAAGCAGTTGAATGAAAAGACGAAAAGAAGGTGCAAAAGATGATTTTTTTTTTTTTTTTTTTTTTGCTTCTACTCAGTGACGTTAAAATATGTCTGGAAAGTAGACTCTTTGCATCTGATATCATAGTTCTCCACTTATTCTCCACAGTCCATGGTAAATATGTACAACCTATATTGAGGTGAAGAAAGTTCTAAAAGGCTCACAGAAATACTGAACAAGTTCCTAAAGGCTCTTCTCCCTGGAACATTTCCCCAGCTGATATTTCTGTTGTCACTCAATCACCCTGTGCAGACAAGTGTAAAGCCATCTGGGTGGTGCTTAGAGAGTAGTAAGGAAAGGACTAGTTCACAAAATTGAAATTTCCAGGAGATTTTTCCATCTCAAAACTGAAAATTAAAAAAAAAAAAAAGAATGCCACTAAGTTTGCGTGTTGTGCAAGGGAGAAGACAGATGAAAGCATGCAAGGCATTGAGGATATCTCATGGAAAAGAAGGGGTATGCAGGCCCATATTCTGCCTTGACTGTCACCTTTGCAGTCCCTGTGTGCTTGCTAGTGCCTCCCATGCCTCGTTTTGCTGTATCTGCATTACAGCAGAAGGCTGTCCTCAAAGGGCAGACGAAGGATGCAGAGAAGGAAGGGTGCAGTAGAGGAGACAGTGCCGCATTTGAGTCTTTAAGTTCAAGCAATATGCACTGAGACTAATGACTTTCTTGTGACGGGAAGAAATGCATAGTTTTTTTTACAGCAATGGCTTCTGCCAGACGAGGTTCAATGGACAGGACAAATTATATGAAGAAACTTTCCCACCGTCTCCAGCCAAAGTTCAAAATCTGTTCAAAGGGGAATTGAGTCCTGAGCCTTTAGACTCCATTTGAGCTAAGTAAACCAGAAACAGTTCTAGGGTTGTCTCTTTTTTTAGTTTGGATGTGTTACTAACACAGTACAACGCTATAGTCAGCTACACATCATCCCAACTGTAAAAATTAAAAAGAGCTGTTGAATGTCAAGTGATGAAGCACTAAGTGTCACAGCTTCAAAAGTCCTGTTTTTCTGGCAATATTTACTCATTCACATGACACATTAACATATGTAATCTGTACATAAAAGAACAAATGTCATATGGAGAAGAGAAGTCAGTGTGTACCCATACTTTAGTGAATAGTATCAGAGCAACCTTAGATTTTTTAATTTCTTGCCTCAGATATCTGAAGTAGAAATCCTATGAGGCCAGAACATGTTTTGATTCTGTAACTGTGCAGCACCTAGAGCTATTAAGGTGCATGACTATTGCTTCTCTCAGAACACCTAACAGAGTTGTCCCTGCACCAAATTTCTTCTAAAGTTTAAGGAAAAAAGACAGGTGACAATTCTGAAGAACTACCACTATATATAAGATTATTTTGAGCATCTTAGTTCTATTTTTGCCAACAAAGACTCATTCCATCAGCCTTAACTCATATAAGCAATGCACAATATTAAACCACTAAGCTTCCACAGGATTATTTGTGCAAGATTATGACCAGATCTTAAAAGTTCCTTTTCCTTCAGTCTTTCGGCTGACATTTCCTTAACTGTTTTTCTTGCTTCCAAATTACATCTAATGTCCATTGCATGCAAATGTTTCCATGGCATGGAAAACATCAGCCAGTTCTGCAAAAACTTCTTCTAAACAAGTTTGATTAGAATTTTTTAAAGTAAGTAAAGGAAAAATTCCTTTTTTCTACCAAATTTAAAGAACAGGCAAACTGATATGGATGAAACATTTCAGCTTCACAGGTCGGTGGTCTTTATTCATTATTTGGTTGTGGAAATAAAGAAATGAAATAGTTTCTAATCTTTTCTGCATCTGATACTAGTAATCAGTTCCTCCAGTGAGGATATTATTTTCTTATTAAAATACAAAGAAATACCTAGGCAAATGTTGAAAATTTGATCCAGATACCAAAATAAACAAACAAATAAATAAAAAAATAAACAAAATAAAAGCATTATATATTAGCCTGGTATGTACTAGGCCTAAAATCTTTTCTTCTCCAAAGAATAAAGATTGTTTTGATATTCAGCTACTAAGTTAGAACAGATACATTTTAAACTTCTAAAGAGTGTGGAGATCTGTGGCTAAATAAATCTCCCAAATTTTAAACTAACAGAACAGTAGCAAAGATGCTGACTATGTGCTATTCATTATATAAACTAATACATTTGACAGTTGAACTGAGACTCTCAGTGTTACCTTCAGACTTGAACTTCGACTTGACCTAATCCCATATCAAATGATAACAGCTTACCATCTGTCCTTGGTCAGCCCAATAGAAGACATCAAAGGATAGATTTAATAGCATATAGTTTGGCCTTGACATACAGACTGTATCTGTTCTTACTTAAAGAACAATAAAACCTTGTATTTCATTTCTTTTTTTTCTTTTTTTTCTTTTTTTTTTTTTTAACAGATGGAGGGCTCATGTCTTATTCCATTCTGTCACCCCATCTGGACGCCTTAAATGTGATACTAAGGGAAGCATGGGGTGAGCCCACCAAAAGCTCAGTTCAAGTTGAGATACAGCGAGAAAGGAAAGAAAATAGACTGATACCTATCTTGCCTCATGGCAAATTAAAGGCATTTAAAGCTGCTCTGGGAGAATCTGGAGAAGAAATCAGCTCTGACTTCTGAAATAACAAAGGCAGAACTTAACAATGCATCATTAGGGTGCACCACAAGCTTTCAGAGAAGTACTCCTAAGAATGCTTCATCAGTGACATCTAATTGAATGTAAACTTTTCTTTTTTCAATCAGTTTATATGGTGCTTTGCAAAGTACAAAATCTCAATCTGAGCACCACAGGAATCTTTTTCTGCCTACTGTTCCTTCTCAAATCTCACCTGGCTGTGTTTACCACAGGAAAAACTTGTTTGGAGAATTCAAAGAATGTGTCTTACACATTCTCACACTTCAAAATAAATTATTTTTCTTTTCTTTTTTTTTCTTTTCAAATGCATTCATCATTATTATCAAAAAATTCTAAAGCTTTTCTACAAAATACTTAAAGCTTTAATTCAGCAGCAGCATTTTTAAATTCAGAGTTGTATTAATTCAGTTAATAATTTTTAAGGTCCAAAGGACAACTGAAATCTTCTGGTCTGAGCTACTATCCATTTAACATAGTCCAAGAGACTGAAGCCAGTAATTTCTAAATGAGGACTTTTTTTTCCTTCTTTTTATGAAAATGGATACAGCAGTAGAACACAGCAGTAGTATGGTTATAATAAATATCTTCTCAATGCATGCTGACTTCTTTGCTGTCTGGTCTGCAGCGACAACCAAGGACAAGGGCTACTCTTTTCATGTCTCTGAAGTATCTAAAATATTCAGCATTGCTATAAAAATAAACAGCAACAGGGTTTCTTATTAGTATGGTCAATCAGAGTTTACTTTGCTCATTTGTTCTTGCAGGCTTCAATGTTCCTTTGAGTTACAGAACAATGAAGAAAAAAACTTTTCAATGTCAGCTTTAATGCAAAGGTGACATCCTTGATCCTATAAGCAAAACTTCTATTCCCAGCAGCTACTTCTAGCCAAATACTTCCCAAGCTGGTGAGCCCTAACATAAAGAATCTCTGCAGTGAAAGATGGCTGGACAAGAGAATCTGTAAAGTCAAATGTTACCAAATATCAGGACTTCAGTCCTAACCTTTCCTGGCCTCTGTATCCCTCTGTGTCCTCTGGGTGAGATGTGAAAAGCAATGTAATTCCTGTTCCTCTTAACAGAGCACGTTGGATCGATCACCACAGACAAAAATGCATGATAACATTGTCATACCAAAAAAATGCTTTGACATCCAATGCAAAGTCCAATGATTGAAGTTTCATAACCCTTTATGAAGGGTTTCATGAACCTCTGAAAGTATGCTTTCATTCACTGAGTATCTGTATAGGTCCATCTCATCAGATTTAAGAATATTATTTAGCAATTGACTGAAAAATAAAGGAAGAAATAAAAAAGAAACCAATTTATTCCAACACAAATATATTTTTCAGTTTTTCATGTCAAAGATAATACTTCAACATTTTGCTTGGACTGAAACTTTTCCAAAAAAGAAAAGCAGATAAAATGAAAGACTGTGTAGATTGCTGCAAAACTGATGATGCCGACTTTCTCCATATTTCTCTGCTATTATCTACGAATTGCAGTGCTTAGATAGAGCCGTTGGAATTGAGCAGCCCTGTT
Organism: Nothoprocta perdicaria; assembly: GCF_003342845.1. NCBI lineage: Eukaryota > Metazoa > Chordata > Aves > Tinamiformes > Tinamidae > Nothoprocta > Nothoprocta perdicaria. The sequence goes on from NW_020455965.1 coordinate 3,091,619, forward strand.
TTCTGCCCCCCAGAAGAAAACACCCCAACCTTGAAGCAATATGGGTGTTGAGGTATGAGTCTCTCCTATTCACACTGTTCCACTTTGTGGAAATAATATCTCCTAGATCAAAGACTGAAATTTGAGTGGATATCTCGAAGCTGCATAATTTTATATAAAATATATCTTGCTTGAAAGCTGCAATGGAATCTCAGCTTCAAAATGCACTTTGGGTTGGGAGCTATGTACTCCTTTGAAAAAAATGAGAAGAGCTTGATTTAAATTGCTCTTGTCAATTCTTCTGTGAGAAAATGCAGGACAAAGCTCCTATGCAGAAGAGCTTTTAGCAGTCTATTTCTCAGGAAGTAATAAATGAACATGTATCTGTGCATGCACTGCAACTACTGACCTTTGCAGTCCAGAGCTGGGAAAGGAGTAGACTGAAACTTGAAAATGTCTGTTCTCTGTCAGAACTTCAGGTACTCAGTACCAGGCAGTACTAGGCCAGACATATGGAAGCAAACATCCAAATCCCAAACCCTCATTAGAACAGTGAGGGAAAGGCATCTGCCAGCATTCCAAAGTTGAAGTCTTTAGAAATATGCTTGTTCTTTCAGAAGGGTAATTTCTACCTCATTTCCTCTAGTGGTTTTTCTCCTGTTCAGTAGTGTATCTGTATCAATGTTCTTGAGGAGGCAGTCGAAACAGTGTATCTGCTTTGAGATAGATGCTGAAATGGTGCCCTAGTGTTGGAGTTGGCATCAAAATGTGGTGAAAAGAAGAATCTTAAGTCTTTACCAAAGATCTTGATAGGCTAAAAGATTCAGACTGCAACTCTTTCAAAGGAGTAAAGCTGGGAGATCTGCTAGAAGCCTCAAATCAGGTAGTGTATTGTTCTCTTAATCCTTTCTCATCTGCAGGGGGAAGCAAGTCAAGTGTGTCCTGATATACTACTTTAGTAAAATGGATGTGCAGTACACACTTCCTAATTACCCTCATGAGGATTAAAAGTTGAGCAAGTGGCCCCAGCTCCTACCAATTACCTCTTGAAGAAATCCAAAGACAAAAGACAAGCATTAGTCAGCTCAAGGAGAACAGAGTCCTCCCAGTTGCCTGAGGAGCTCTGTTCAGTGCTCGCCCTTAGAGCCCTGGCTCCCAGCGCAGCCTCCTGAGCTCAGAAGCACTGGGCCCTTGTAAGTCAGGGAGCAGGCAGAGGCCCTCAGAGAGGGCTAAGCCCACACTGGATGTGTGTTGGAGTCTGGTCCTAAGCCATAGGACCAGGCTCAAGCCTGACTTTGTGTCTGAGCAATGCTGCCCTCCAATGGCAAACACATTGTCACCACACAGCCCACTCTGGACTAATCTGCATCTGAAACAGATCAGCTAGTGTCCCCTCAGGCTCCTAACTCCACAAAAAAGGCAAAAGGATGGGGGCTCGTGATGATGAATCTGTTACTCTTTCTGGTTCTGGGCCTCTGAGACATATTCCCAGATGTTTGATCCAGCTCACAGAGCCCTGTACATCAACGGTCCAGGCCTCGTACTGGGACCACAGTCCTTCCCAGCTCTCAGATCCTGTTTCCCTCTGAAGTCTCTTGGCTATGGAGCTCAGTTCCCGATTAACCCTTTCAGGGGCAATGCATCAGAGAAGCAGGAAACAAAGGAGCAGCCTAACCGAGGGCACAGATATCCTTTAAAAAACACAACTCCAGATCATGACCAGATCTTTAGGTAAGCTCCTGAACACAATTATGGGCTCTCCTACAGCCTCATTCAGTGAGATTTCAATCCAGTTTGAATCCTTTGATTCAGATGGGTAATATTGCACTTGCTTGAAGATGATTCTTCTTTTAAAAGGTTTCTAACTCCTTCCTTTTTTTAACTGGCCAAGTTCCTCTTCTTTGTTGACACAAAGTGGCTGCAAGCACCTATAGTGTTTTTCTCCACAGACCCTGCCCACAGCAAGTCTCCAGGAAATGCAAGTTTGTGTAAACTCTGTTCAGTGCAGCCAGTCCACCCTGGATTGCCCTCCTAGGGTTCATCCCAGCTTACTCAAATGAGTTTCCACTAAGTGACCGGCCTCCACTGGAGTCAGTCATGGCTTGCTATTTACTACAGGGTCTAACTGTGAGTCTTGAATGCATATGAAGATTTATTTAAAAAATATACCACATAATCCCTTTGAAATGGGACACAAATAATGAAAAGTCAGCATCAACAAAGGTACCCATGTCTGAAAAAACTTTAACATGCACAAAAGCCCATGGCTACATTTATGTGAATGTTCTTGGTGAAAAGGGAAGCTTGGATTGGGATATACCTGGAGGAGATACAGGCAGCTGGAGAATATAAATATGTAAAAGGAAAAGAAATTATACATTGAAGAGATTTAGTATGGGAAGGAAAATGGAAATCCATGGGCTCTTCTCAGATCCAATCAGTGCTGTGCATGATAACTGCATAGTTTGAGCACTTGGTGAAGCTGTCTGTATAAGGTGCTTAGATACACACAGCCACTTTTAGCCAACAGGAAATACTCTTTTGTCTCTTCACTCAGATCTCCAAAATACTTATAAAATCATTTTTCCTGAACTAGGCCTACCTTAACCATGCCAGCTTCTTCCCATATTCCCTGTGGTGATGGTGAGATGTGCAGTTCTGAGCAGACCTGTAGCTTTTATATACTAAAAAAGTAACAGACTTTGTGTTTACCACGTGTGTTCTCAGATGCTTCTGTCATCTGGAATGATTCCGGTGTGCAAATATGGTTTATGCGTGTTTATAACTTTATAAAGTTTTAAAAGATTTGGCAGTTTGTCAGTCAGAGTTGTGATGCAGGTCTAGAGTGTGTTTATGGGACCTGAACCGAGTATCAGAATTATGATAACTTTCATTTTCTTGTATACATTTGCAAGAAGAGCTAACCAGAAGCTGTAGCTGAAGAGGATTCTTTCTGCATGTTAAAACCAAAGATTTCTTAAAACAAAAAAAAATCCTGATTGAACCTGCTTGTAATAAATTAAAACTGGCACTGCAGACCCCATGCAGTGCACTTCTCCCAGTGACTTGCAAAGCCCTGAAGCTGCCTGGATGGACCCAGAGGCTGCCCCTTCTCAGTCCCACACACATCCCCTCCAAGGCTCCTCGGCAGCCCACAGAGATGCACACATGATGTTTGAGCTTCAGGCCTGGTTAATCTCCAGTCTCCAGCACGCTCCAAGTGCCGTGGACATTGCCCTTACCAGCTGGGTGTGAGCAATGGCCTTCGCACGTCCAACCCCAGCCTAACTGTGTCTGAAACAAAGTAGCCCCCAGTGAGGAATGGGAGAAGCACAGGTCAGTGAGTGCCATGGCCCATCTACACTGACGCTGAGTTTAGCCTCTCTCAGGCTTTGTCCCCACATTGCACCTCAAGCTTCCCTGGGCTCCCATTGAGGGGGTCTCACTGCTCCTCCCCTTGCATGAGTAAGCCCTGTCCTTGCACAGAGTCAAGAGTCACACTCCATTCTATGACTATCAGTCAACTGGATTTTAGTTCTTAATTCTTAGGGAAAAACTCCTCACCTTGCATGACAGTGTCGTAGTCCCTACATGGGCTGCTCTATACAGCACTGCTGTGATTCTGCAGTCTGTTGTTTTGACCACTCCACTGTGGCACGCTCTTGAAGACTAAGAAACAAGTTCTGGTGAGCCCAAAATTGTCCTCAAGCAGACAGTCCAACAAGCTGTGGAGATTTTGCATATAGAGCTATTAAAACACAAGGTAATATGAAGGGTGAACCTCTTTCTGCTCTGCTATAGGAAGTAGCGAGAAGACAAAGATATAGCGTGTTTCTGTAAGGAGCTAATTACACCTGATAAAGAGTATGTGGCATCTGTTCATAGTGGCCACATTCAACACTGATGGATACAGGAGCACTGCAGTCTGAACTCCTAACAATACCTTGATATCTGTTTCAATCTATTCTCTGACTAACTAATTTCTCCTTTGAAATTGCAGAAGATATAGACACCAGTTTTGTTTCCCCTCTTTACCTGTGGAAAGTGAGGCACTATTATTTTTACAAAACACTTTCCTTTTAAACTAAACTAGTAGAAACAACTGACAACTCTATCACTTTTATACATTACATCAAGTATTGTTATTTTCTCAATTTGGCAAAATATCCTCTATGAATATATATATGTGTGTGTGTGTGTGTGTGTGTATATATTTGTGTGTGTATATATATATATATATATATAAAGAGAGAGAACTCATCCTACAAACTGATGAATTGACTGCATACACAGTATTACTGGAAAATAGAGAAAAAGAAAATAATTATTGAGAAATGTAAATATAGTTGCTCTCTTGCTAGTGGTGTACTAGCAGCTTCCAATAAAAATAGCTACATTTTTGAAAAGATTAGATACTTAAAATGCAAAGAATATAAATGTCACTCACTTTTCCTGCTTGTACGAAGTGAGATGTTTCAGGAAAATAATGAGAAAGATTGTACTAATTATTACAAAAGATTCAGCAATCATAATTTGCTTTTGCCTAGGGTTTTTCACCTATAAAGTGTGCAGACTCTCAGGGAAGGAAGGCTGTGAGTCTTCCCTATCTCTTAAAGAGAGGTAAAAATGATGGTTGTAGAACAAATCTAGTTGCAATGACAGAGACAGAAACTGAACCTAGCAGCATCCTCATTCCCAGCACTCTGCTATAACCATTAAGAAGAGAAAAAGAGAAATATGCTGAATCCTTGCCTCTGTATCACCAGCAGATTTCTAGAATTATGATTAAGGAGACAACACAACTTAGTCAGTCAGCCATCTCCTGTCCTCCCAAGCAATTACATTTTAACTATTAAAAGGCTTTGGTAAATTGACAGCTGTGTGAATGCTTGGTTTGTGCAGCATATCTATTTGCCATCTTAAGAAGATTAATATAATTTCCAGCCCAGCAGACATCAAGTAATGAGTTCAGAGCAATTATAGATATCTGCATGCAACTGACCAAGAGACATGATCCAGGAATACTCAGGCTGCCTCTCATTTGTGGCCAGTGAGAGACTTGGAAGAAGAACTGGAAGTCAGACAAATTCCACTACAAAGAGCTCCTCACATTTCACTGAATCTAGGCTGTTTTTATTCCACAGGACTCACTCCGTGGAAGATTAATAGTGTTCCTGAACAACTTAGCTTGACAAAGAAGCAAGAACAAATGTTTCTCAGGACTTGTATGAAGAACCAGGAGAGGAAGTGACATGTAGTGGTTGGGAATTTTATATGCAGTTTAGCAGTTGACTTCACATGTGATCCTGAGCAAGTTGAACAGTGTTTCCGGTCTCTGCTTCCTTATCTTTAAAAGGAAGCTGGTACCTAGCTACAAGATATGAGTTCCTCCTCCTGTGGCTGTGTTGCTCAGTGTGTGTTGAACAGTTTGAGGTATTTGGATGAATAACATAAAAAATCATTATTGGCTCCCAAATGTTTTGTACGTTATGTTGTTGTACTCAGTATAACAATCAAATATAGAATATGTTTCTGCAAAGCTAGCACCTATAAAATACTCTGTTGTCTCTTTCTACTTTATCAAGCAATGCATAGAAACCTTTAGAGTCCCCATTTAATACTATCTACAACATCAAGGCTGATTTTACCCTCCATATTCTTCATAGCTTTCTCTTTCTCTCAAACAGGTAACATAATTGTGGGAAGAATGTCTTCCCTTTATAATTATTACACACAAAGCTTCAGACATGCAAATTTCAGGTAAAGGCCTAAAATTTTGAAGGCTATCATTATCCTTCTAACACAAAGAGACCTTCCTGGGGACCACTGGATTTACATAAAAGGATGTGTCTTTTGTTTCCTTTCAGTGTTACAATGAAAGGTATGTCATCATGACTGTCTCATAGATTTTTGGTAATCTATTTCATGAACAAATTCACTTATTGTATTATAAGAAAGCTACATTCATGCAAGAAACGATAAAGAGTGGCCTAGGAGCAGACTTATTTTGTCTTGTCCAGCTGAAATAATCAGCTTCCACTGTATGTCTCTTGGAGTCACAGGGCTAGTACTTGAATCTTGCCAGCCCTGGAAATTATTCTAAATCAGTTCATCACATTCCAACCCAACACTTCTTCTGATTACAAAGTTAATAGCTTGAAATGGACATTCTAGAATTAACACTGTGACCTGCCTAATTGGTGACACAAAGAGTGGCAAAGTATAGTGCAAGGGCCAGGCTGAGAGTGACAGTATCCAATGATGCTTGAGGCTCCTCTGCTAGAAGGAACACTGGAAAAGGGAGATAATTGTAGGTTTTTCATTTCTCCTTTTGGCCTGTAAAAGTTTGCTTTCCATAATTGACTTTCACAAGCTACTTATTATGTATATTTTTCAATAGGAAAATACCAGTGATGAGCCCTATGATGCAGCTCAATCAGATGCTTAGCAGATTCTGTAGTGTTTGAATGCAGAAGAGAATTTCTGAGAAAGGAGTGCAGGATTCTAAGGATGCTTCAGGTACTTGGAAGCACCTACAACACCTTTGAGTGATTTCAAGACAGCCCAATAAGATATGATATCAGAGTAATACAGGTCAGGGAAAAATAAATCATCTTTTAGAGGAAAAGTTGCTTTAAGATGTCCTCCTAAAAACAATCAAGCACCAACTCCTCACATTCCCAAAATGTAAACAAAAAATAGCACCTTCTGCTGGTTTCACTATCTAACGGGACTGAATAAGCAGCAGTGCTTGTACAGTGAAGGGAGGCAATGAACGTGGGGTCTGGGCTACTGAACCCAGCTACCCACTTGGTTGGCTTAGTTGTAATGTTAACGTACTCTCTGACTGATGTCCAGGCCTATCTGGGAAATGTGTGAGACAGGTATCAACAGAATGAGTCTCTCTCTCTGAGAATAAGACCTGACAGGTCTGAATGTGGGTTTTCAATGGCTGAACAGGGAATGAAAGAGAGATTCATTTGATGAAAACTTTTCCTAGAACAAAAAAAAAAAAAAAGCCAGAATCCACACTTTATACAGCACTAAACACATCATTTTTTCTTTGGAATTTATTCTACAGTTAACTGAGTAAGAGTGCTGAAAATAAAGCTTCTTTTTATTCTCTCCTTGGATTGGCAATGGGAAGGATTTAAAGAACTCTATTTGATCTATTAGGTTTGGGAACTCACAGTGCTGTACATTGTTTTATTGTACTAAATTTAGTTGACTTCTGTCTCTTTCAATTACCCTTCTAAAAAGGACAGGTGAAAAATAATGTGTCTCCTTGTATCATTTGGTTTGCTGTTGTTTAATTCTTCTCTTCTAGTACTGGCTTATGTTTTGAAGGATAGGGAGAATAGAAGAGCTTAAGGGGAAAAAATGCTTTAATAAAAAGTTCTTTCCTTTTTTTTTTTTTTTTTTTTTTTTGAATTTGAGCTTGTACAGTCTTCCCTTTCATATTTATATCATCAATAAAATGTCAAGATTGTTGATAAGGACACAAAAGTACAAAAGTCACACGGAGAATGGGCTTAATCTTACCTCTGGTAAAATAGGCCTTCTCTTAGAAATACTAAACATAAAAATAAATTCTTCTGCAGTGTATCTTCATGCCTAAGCAGTTTATCAGTAACATGAATCAAAATCAAATGGACGTTTCATGTATGTAATCCATTGTCTTATCCGTTTTTGCCACAGCAAAGAACTGTAGAAGAGCATGCCCTAATTCTTAAAAGAAGAGCTGTGCTTCCCATCAGAGGTACTCTTAAGCATTTCAAAAATAGTTTAGTTCCATTTAGTATCACTTACGTGTATGCCCTCAGTTCAGCTATGCACAACATCCCCTAAAAACCCCTCAGTCTCTCAAAAGGAAGTAGAAAGTAGGCACAAATTCTGGGGCAGATCTTGAACTCAGGATACAAAGGATACAACAGTAAGAGGTAAAGCGTTTCTGACTGTGATGTCCTCTCACCATCAAATAATAATCAAATACTTTGATGAGGAGGAAATAAAAAGATGAATGTGTGCGTTAGTGATCCATTAAAATTTCCTAAATAGTAATTGCTGAACTTGACTGCCCTCAAAGACCTTGTTCTGAAAACAGAAAGAATGAGCAATGATTTCTCCTGATTTTATACAGTGTCTAAAAGATAAAGCAGAAGCTGAATTTTTATTCCCCCACCTTGTTTCAGTGCTCAGACTGGGCTGACAAAATTACTCTAGAGAGTAATTTTTGAAAGAGCTTTTGGAAAGGAAGGGCTCCATTCAAAAGTTCAGCATTTCTTGTTAACCTTCCTGTTGGAAAGGTTAGAAAAGGCTACATTCCTGTACCTGATAGTACTTCATTAATTATCAAAACAAACCTACCACTGAAACCTAATACAGAAAATTCAGCAGTGAGCGCCTATATTTCACTAATTCCTCCACAGACCTATGAGGTGAGGAAGCTGTGCTCTCTAATAAGATTGAGAAGAACTTATGACAGGAATGAAAAACTTTCTAATACATCTCATGAAAGTGCTGGTGACTGCAGCTTCAGTCTAGCTGTCAAAGGGAAAATGACAAAAAGCATTTAGATTTCTTTACTTTCTTCTTGTCAAATAGGCCAAACTCACTAGGGACAAGACAACTATCAAAGGCAGAGATGCTAATGAACAAGCCTACATGGAACCGTTGGGGGCTGTGACTTCTTGGAGCCAAGTATCTTTGAAGCAGATTTCCTGGCACCCCCTTTCCCATCTATCCACCAGACATTCCTTAAACTTTGTTTAGATGAATGTCGTATTCAGATACCAGGATGTCACCAGGATTTGGGAAAAACAGGCGACACCTGTGGCATGGTTGGTACAAACAAGAGCCCTTGGCAATGCCCATAAATTCAGCTACCAGGTATGTGAGCAGCAAGCATGATAGTCCTTATAGGCCGATGGCTTAAATACCATGCAAACAGATCACACAGTAGAAACATGTCACTACCTGCGCTATGAGAACAGGTATGTTCTTGCCCATAGCTGGAGTGCACATGCTAGGGTAGAGTTTTAGTTCACTAGAGCAGACAAAGACACTGTCTTCAGATTGTGACAAGACAACAAAAGAACAGAAATATCTTAGTAGAGATTCATTTTTTTTCTGTAGGAAGAATTTATTTAATAAATGTCATTTTTCAGTTAAAGCTCTATTTTATGAACAGGCAATCATTCCTCAGACAAAAAAAAAAAAAAAAAAAAAAAAGGATTAAAGTTCCTTTGCCACAAAAGGTTTGGATCCCTCTTTGTCTGTTTTTCTACTAGACTGATCAACTGTTGGGCATTTTGAGCACATAAAGTCCCCTGGCACTCCTCTTAAGGAGTCTTGCAAGTAAGGAATAAAACTTTCAATTTTAAGATGTTAGATACTCTCCATTGCTTGTTGTTTCTTCAGACTAACTGCTGACCTAAGTGGACTATCCATGCGTTCAAGTGGGTTTCCACGGTAAACAAGCTCCCAGTGGAATGTGAGATGATATACAGAAATATTTGTCTGTCTTCCAATATAGATACTTGAGAACTCATGAGATAATTAGGGGCTTATAATCTATGCTGCTTCTCCCTTGGGGACCATTACAACATTGAGAAACTAAAACACTCCTGAGAAACATAATCAAGACAACACATCTACACAGAAAACCATCATGCCTAGTAAGTGAAGGAATACTCTGGTGGTTGAACATCAGACATTAATATGGCAATTTGCATCTGGATAAAATAATTTTTCAGAAGAAATCACTTCTGTACAATACTTTCATTCCCAATTTGCTCGTCTTTTAGAACAACTAATAGGATTGTGGAAGGAAAGACTATGATGTTGTAAGAACAGAGTGAACTGTAAGCTTATGGGATGAGTCTTTGGATGTGGTTGGGGGAGAAGAGCAGGGGGAAAATCGATGGATCCCTGGACATTTGTAGGATCTATAGGTTCTACAAATAAATGTTCAGGGGAGGTGTTGGGATGGGAGAGGGAATATATGCACAGAAAATAACAGACAGTGCAAAACACAGTCCTCTCTGCTGTTCCTGTCCTCTGGAAGGCTCCTGGTGATACCAGAGCCCCTGCCAGGCTGTGGAACCCAGACCACTCTCATTGATATAATGGGCTGCTCTACTCCCAGTTCAGGACCCAAGCTACTGGTGTGGGAGCTTTGAACTCTGCCCTGTTGTGCCCTCATCTGCTCCACTTTCAGCCAAGGCCTCTGGTCTGCTCTGGCTCTCCACATTTTTCATAAGGCTAATTGGCCTAACAAGGCTAAAAACATAGTCTAATAAGGCTGAAAGACTTGTTGGACTAACCCAAAAATTCCCTTGGAAGGAGGAAGTATATTTATACAAAGTAAGTAAAATAATTTTAATAAAAGAATATTCATCTTACCACAAGCATTCAGATCTCACATCCTCATATGCCAGGTGCTATGCAGATGGGTTAGAAGACAATAGCCTCTTGAAACAGCTTAAAACAAAGCCAACATGTAAAATCTGTGAAGAACAGCACAAAAACACAAATGTATTTCAATATTTCAATACATTTGTGGTTCCTCATTACCTCAACTATAATATTCTTAGTTAATCAAGGAACGGCAAGTTCAAATTAAGTTCTGTGGGTGAACTTAATAGCTATTGTGCAGTGGGCAATGTCACTTATGAATCACTCATGTCCTGTTACGGCCTCAGTTGCAATTTTGCTCCCACCACCTCTTTTTACAGGAGAATTCATAAGTATGCTAAAAAGTGCACAAGTACCTTTCTTGAAGACAATGGATACATTTTTAGAAGAGAATACTCTTGGTTTTCAAAGATATCGGATAGCTCTTCGGGCTTCAAATGATATTTTGGGCAATACCACCTCAAAAAAAAAAAAAGTGTTTTCCTTACAAATGATTCAAATTCACCCCCAAACAGAGCAGCTTCCACACAGATAAAGAGTATTCCAGTCAGATATACCCCTGACACCCACTCATGTTAAAGTGAGAAAATCCCCACTAGTGAAGGGATAAAGGAACATTCAAATGCTTCATCAAACATTTTACTTGCTCTGATATTGAACAGTTCTATCAGGAAGTCCTATCATCTTGGAGAAACATTAATAACCCTATGTTTCTTACTCTTCCTTAAAAAATACATATATTTTTTCCTCCCTTTTGTTTTCAATACCTACTCCTGTGTTAAATGCAGACCTTTCCGCTTCAGAGACAACATGGTGCTATAATTATGCCAGAAATCAATGAAAATTTTCAAGATTATTTTTAGAAAGATTTTGGCTCTAGGAAGGGAAACAAGTAATGAGATAACTTTCTGTCACATATGCAATCAGCTAACGTATGAAGATAACAAAGGCAAAAAATGTTGTGTGTAAACTGATAGATCAAGTTTCACCTGGTCTTGATAAAAGATGAACTTTAAATTTCATCTCCTTTCAGGTATGACAACATCAATAAAATAAAAAAAAAAAGTCTAAAGTCTATAAATTATGGATGATTAGCTCTGTCGCTAATAGAAGGAAGCATTTGTTAGACTAGATCCAGATTTGTTAGTTTGTTAGTCCATATTGTCTTCTAAATATGGTACTGTTTATGCTATGACTTCCAGTATGGCTACTACCAAGCATTATTAGAAGTGAGTCAGACTTCACATCTGCTAGCACAGACCCACCCTAACAGTTACAAAAGAAAAATAGTCTTATAATGGCAGATGAGTAAGAAAGCAAGAAAAAAAAAAAGGCAATTTTACCTTTTACCGATATATCTATTTGCTGAAAGGAATTCAATTTATTAGTAAAACCATTTTTGTTCAGGTTTAACAGCAGATAAAATTAGCCGGAGGGTTACTTACTTTCAAGTAGATCCAATGTTTCACTCTTCTCCTGGCAGAAAAGAAAAGGAAAGTACCTCTAGGTTTTCAAGGCATAGATCATGTCTTTCTTGTGGTATGAAGTAATTTCTTTTAATATTCTGCTGTGCAATTCACCAATTCCCAGAACTGCATGTTATAGTTTGCATTCTGAACAAAGCTAAGTACATTCCCTTCCAGGGCTCTTTTGTCTTCTAAATGCATCCTCCTTGGTTGTGTTTCATGTTATTGTGTTCACACTGGTTCTGTATAAATGAACATATTAATCCTTAATTTTCTATTTTTTTTTTGCTCAGTTTGCCAAGGAAGGATTTTTCTTCTCTCAGAAGCTGCAGATGCAGGTTACCACTGTGCCAGCTTCTATCTTGTCCTGGCAAAAGGAATTAATTCAGCAAAAGTCCATAAAAATGTGTATTTTGTTTTCATTTCTACACAACGGTGTGGTTGTCTCACTGCATTCTCACCACTTTTCTCTCATTCTTTATGAAGAGCCCATCCCAGCAGCTAAGGTCTGCACAGCTGGAACAGGAGACCTTTCCAAATGGGGTGCAGAGGTGCGGGAGACAGTCTTTTGCCCACAACTATCTTATCCTTTGACGCACCCATGGGAAAATGCAAACCCATCATCTTGGCTTATTGCAGCATTCACAATGAATAAGTTGCCAGGGTGCTCTTTTATTTGTCCGCAGCTTGAGGTCCACTCAGAAGTACTTCAGCAATCTCCATGCATTTTCAGTAGGTGTAAACGCGAGACAGGAATTAGAAAAGTTTCCCATGGAAAGTCCAATTTAGATATTCGAATATCCCTCCTTGAAAATGGATCAGCTAAACTGGTTATACAGAAATAAGCTGGGACTTAGTTCACACCTGCCACGATGAAGCTACTTTATCTTACCTATCACCATCCACACAGGGCATTGCAAACCACACTGAAACAACACATCTGCAACTAGCAGACTCTGTATTAAACAGAGCAGACTCTGTATTAAAACTGTAGTTTTAATGTAGTTTTTAGATTAATATCTATCTGATATCTCTGGAACAGTAACGATATCTTCTTTTATGAGTGGAAGAGTCTAAGAAAGCCATTATTTGTCACAGGGTGATCCAAAAGCTGTTAATCTCCTGTCTACACCTGAAGAAAGAAGAGAGAAGGAAAATCTAATTTAAACTAGTGCTGCTAGGAATAAGAAAAAAATCAGGCTGGTGTTATGTTAAATTACTCAGGAGGCTGAGATACCCAGCAATGGTCTTAAGAAAAAAAGAAAATTATAGGGTCTATCAATTAGAGAAGCGGTGCTCTGAGCCTATGTGCTGGCATGCTTACAGTTTTTTTAATGTCTGGCAGGATGTTTTACAAACTAAACTCAGCAAGATGACAATTCCACCAGAAGGTGCTTCAGATGGTTTTGCTAATAATTTTGATCAGCTGAAATGGAGAAAAACATCACTTCACTTATTTGGCTTTTCTAAAACCTGTCAAATCTGAGCAAACCAATAATTGCCCCCTCCTGCATCCCTCCTGCATCCCTCCCACCTCTTTCTGAAAAGCCACATTTCAATTCATTTTTGCTTCAAGTATTCAGCATAATCAGTCTTTTTTTTTTTTTCTTTTTTTTTTTTTTTAACCCCCAAAACAAAGTTTGGTCCTTCCTTGCGCACTTCCTCTGCCAGGAGGAAGTACCAAAGTACCATTTCCTGAGAATATTCATTGAAGGCTGGGACTGCTACTGCTGCAAACACGTAAGTGCTAACCACCATATATTGGCTTTTGTTTTAATAGCCTTTTAACCAACTTTGTTAATGGACTGAACACAATTTAGATATGGAACTTGGCTAAAATGTAGCTTCAATTGGCTATTAAAATTTAAGAGCCAACTAAGATAGCTAATTACAAAAAAGCTCCAGTGATAATGCAAAGCAGAATTAGTAATAGCAAATGACAGTCTGTCTAGTCTTATTCCCAAAGGGAAAGAAACTCTTAACTGAGAAGTCAACCAGACAACGTGCAGAAAACCTAATTGCATTACTGGTATTATGGCATCCCAAATCTGGCAGCTCACTAGGACGAAGCAGTGAGTAAAGTCTGTCAAACTACCCAGAAAAGCAACTGACCCCCTTCTCAATGCTAGCAGCAGCAGACACCGGGTATTATTATTTCATCTGAACTTGTTCACAAATATTCTTGTAAAAAGCTATAAAATCAGCATCACCTAAACAATATCTTAAACTTATCCTGAATTTGATTCTCTCTCCAGATATTTGAGATTTAGGGGGTGGGGGAAATATAAACAGCAATCTGTCTGCTAAATGCTGAAGCACTAAAAGCAGCATTCTGTGCTTCATTATCAATATCCTCATTACACCATCAGCTGAAGTGCCGACTAGTTCTCCTGTGAAGATTTATCATGTATGGTGGCCACTTTGAAACATAGGTAGCAGAGTCTTTAACATTCCCTGCTCAAGTGTCTCCCTGCTGTGCCTGTAAATGTCAGTCCAGTTTTTTCACGGCTGTGCGCGCAGATTAGAAACAGCAGGAGAGCTTGGGAGTATGACTACAATACCAGTAAGGACACTTGTCTTCATGGCACTGCTCAAGTGATTCTTGGAATGCAGGACCCTGCTGTTTTCTAATATTTACACACAACTGGAGTCATCAAGAGCAGTAAATGCAGTCTAAAGGCAGCTTGCTTCTTTTGTGTTAGGGGCTTTACTTTCAAATGGGAATGTCAACAAAATCCTCTCCTATAAAGTGCTGCATTTCCCCACCACCGTTTTGCAAAACAAATGGAGCTAGAGGGAGCAGTACAGCAGGTCTTGCTGTAGCTTCCTTCGTGGTTCACCCAGGCTGGCCCACACCTTAAACACGATGGCAGTTCACAGGGAGCCAGAGATTCTTGCCAGCAACTAAGGTATTTTCACAAACTGTCTTTTATGAGTAGGCCCAAGGCCTGGAACAACATTTATTTTATTCAGAGGAAAGCGCAGCCGTGTGGTTCTGAGAACGCTTGTCAGCATAAACTGCAACCACGATTTTTTGCAGTGGACAGAGGACAGGAGAAGCTTTAACCAAGCCTGCAACATAGAAAATACTTTTGAAATACGTGTGCTGAAATTAATGAATTGATCTCTTTGATTTGTTTCTTGGCATTTGGGTTTGGTAGAGTCAAAAGGAAGCACCCTTCTCGAAAATGTGAAAGGTAAAGAAAGCAAGCTTAGCACTAAGTTACTTAAATAAATAAAAAAATAAAATGAAGCTAAAGTTCAACTAAGTTACAAAAGAAAGGGGTTGGCTTTGAATGTGTAATAAGGGCAAGAGAATTTAGCTTGCTTTCCCAAGAAAATTTATTTAGAAGTGTGCGTCACACATTTTGAACAAATTGATTCTTGCTGTCATTAAGGTTTGGTTTGAAGAGATTTAAGCATAACAGAGCCTTCAGAAATTCATTTTTTACTTCTGAAATGAAGATAATTTTATACTTGAATTCTTCAACCATACTTTGCAAGTGCACACCTAGGCAGAAAGAGATGAATCAAAACAGAAAAGAGAAAGCATATATTTTTCCAGTTTTTATTTCAAAAAAAATCCCAATTATTTTCTTTTCAAAACCTAACCCTGGCATTCATTGAGCATTTACACTTACATCGGCCTGTACTTAGACATCACATAATCCAGCAAGCAGAACACAGGAGGTGCACACAAACATACTTTCCATGGCTCAGATGGATTTCTTTTGGTTTCCAGGCTTCAGAGAGCAGGCTCCCTGACAGGAATGATGTCCATGCTCACCACCATGCATTTTTTTGCAGAATCGAAATGCAGAGTAGTGGGTGTTTCACACGAAAATTAATCATTGCATATTTTGAGTTAAAACTCAGAGAAGACTTAAAAGCCAGCAAAAAGTGTTTAAAAATATTTTGGAAGCATATGTATATCTTGACTCTTTAAAAACATGAAATCATTAATTTGCTATGAGAAGCACAACTGCGCCAAGCTTGCACTAGAACTTGATACGTTAGGATTATTTTCTCTCTTCTCCTGGACCCTATGCTACAAATTTTGGTCTCTTTCTCAAGAAACTATGAGTAACTGGAAAAGAGAAAGAAAAAAAAACACTATGCAAAAAAATCCCACTCAAAGAATAGTTAAGAGATGTGTCTATCATTTCAGACTGACTAGGCAATAGTCTAAGCATTTCATCTAAGTGGCCTCCTGTTTTAAGACTAAACTCAAAATTAAACTGAGATGCAACAGTGCTGGCTTCTTAAAAAAAAAAGGCAAAAACTAAATAATAAAGCTTTATTTCTACATTTTAAAGTAGCCAAAAGCATTTTTTTTCAAGTTGCCCTTAAGACATGAATTTTTGTAGACAGAAAATAAAAATGCACCCTCACTTCAAAGTTGGCAAAATTTTGCATTTTTTAAAGTATACATAAATTATGCAAATATTTTAATAAAACATTTATTTTTCAAAAAAACAAGTACAAACAGCAGTCTAATGTTTTTCAGGATTTATCATTTAAAAGGGGAAAAAATTCCAGTGCTACAGTAACTGAGAGAGAGAGAGGTGAACAGAAGAGCATCTTATTTTGTTTCATCTACTTCTGGACTTTCTTTCTGGTTGCTACTCCCTTCTTGGTTTTGGGGGACGCCGTCTTCCGTGTTTTGGTAGCCACAACTTCTGCAATTCAAAAAAAAGTCCAAATTTTCCATAAAATAAATATCAGAAATGTTCCACAAGAATATAATCTGCACTGTTTTCAATGGACAAGTCAAATCAAATTACTCAGTTAGCTTTGATATACCTGTTAGAAAAAAAACAGGTTGTTCAAAGAGACCATGATCAAATGCAATAAAATAAAAAACTTGTTCCATTGTCATCTTTTTTTGTGAGCACCAGCAGGAAAAAGAAACAGCAAATTCATATGAATCACAATCATCTCTGGTCACTTTCAGGAAAAATATTAGATACAACAAAAATTATCACTATTTTCAGAAAAGTAATTACCAAATGCAGTGTTCTTCATCTTCTAGTCATGGTATTTAAAAAAAATATATTTGACTTCCGCCTTGAAGTCACTATGACTAATTTAACTTCCTGCTTGTGAAACTACATGTAAACCTGCAGTTCCTGCCAACTCTTAAGGTAAGACCAAGTTTCAGAGCAGTCTTTAATAGGATGATTGCATAAGGCAACAGCCTTTAACCAGCGTGAACAACTAATCATTCAGGCTCAATGGCTAAGTTCAGAAGGAAGCAACAAGCCAGGGAACAGTGCAAAATAAACCAGTCTTGAGTCCATCCTAAACCAAATCACACTAAGAATCACTGCAAACTTGCTTTTACATTTAATTTTATGCAGCTTAATTTGCTCTTAAAATGTTGTTATAAAAGCAAAATGTTCAAATTATCTTTGAAGATTTTTTCAGACTTGAAAATGTAGAATGAAAAAATATTTTTCTTTTTCTTTTCTTGATCCAAAAGTGTTTGTTGCATCCAACATAAAACCAAAAATAGATTTTGCTAGATAAATTGGTTTATCAATTAATGTTTTATAATCAATGTATTACCAAACCCTAAAACTCTACCATTCTGGCAAACAGAAAACAACCAACTGGTATGTAAAAATGTAAAATCACAACCATTTGGGTATTCTTAAAGGTATTGGTATTTAAAAGCGATGTAGCACAAGTAGGTATCAAAAATGAAGAAGTAACTATTTGAATCATTTAGTTGACTAGCTAAATTTTGGCTTATCAAGTATTAGAAGTTTATAACTTTCAAAGTCACAATGCATCTCCAGCTCCTAAAAATGTGAGTTCTAGTATTATGTATGTCTTTTGAGCTCAAGAGATTTTAAATTTAGTTCTTAGTGACAGATCAGTCATTGTATATTTTCATAATCTTTTTCCATCTCCTCTCCTGAGATTTATCCCTGGAATTTTTGTATTGCAAGAGGAAATATAGAAGAACCAAAGTTTTCTCTTTAAAACAGACATATAACGTCATCCGCCTTCCACTTTCTTCACTATTCCCAAAAATGTGACCGTGGATGCCACCCTGTGCCACATGCTCTGCGCAGGAGGGTTGGACGAGGTGATCTCTAGAGGTCCCTTCCAACCTCAACCATTCTGTAATTCTATGAAAAAAAATCCTAATGTTTACCCTTCACCATTTTTGACTGATTTAAGTATGTTTTTTTATTCTCATCTAACATTGTATAATGTAGCGCTCAAATGGACAGGTCAAATTCATGCCCCATTATCAGAAAGATTCCCAATACAACAACTTTGACACTGATATTTGGGCAGAGAGAAAAACACTTGTGAAATGTTCATAACATTTCCTCAACATCCATAGTTGAGGAAAGCAGGCAGTACGTCATGCACAGCAGTCGAAGACAACGCAAGCAGTTCAACCTCACTTAAGCCCAGGTCAGTAAGAGCTCAGGCATTTTTAACTGCCCACTCTGGAATATCAAAAAGAGGAGGAAATCCACCTAGCCTCCATTTTCCCCTTTACCTTCACTACGCTCATAAGCTCTTTTCAAGGTATTTCTAGACAAATCATGATCGTGATGAATCTGAGTGGATCTCAGTTAAGCAGATCATAACATCAAATGAGGGTGCAAACAGAGCTATTACAAGCAAAGGGAGAGCTTCTATAGAAGAGATTAATTTGAATTAAGTTGAAACAGCAACTTAGGGCAAGGAAGAATTATATTCGTAAAAATAAAACAGTTAATGTCACTGCACAGCTTACTTTGAGACTATAGCAAAGTTCAGCAGAGGCACAAAGGTAACCACAAACTAGAGCAACTCTTACAGACAAGTTGACTATGATACATAAACCTCCCTGTATGATAAGCTTCATATTAGTTGTCCTAGAACTCCAACATGGAAAATTAGAGAAAGCAACAAGAAAGCAACAGTAACACTTCATGACACTTTTTAGGGGTCAGGTTAGTCAAGTATTAGGATAGGCCTTGCCCAAGGATGTTTTAGATTCTCAAATCATGTTGTTTAAAAGTTTCTACATAAGGACTACAAATGATTCTGCCTTTCAGTTGCTGAATGCAGCTGACGGCCTCTTGATGTTCCTTTTCACCTTGCTTTCTGATTCTGCATGGATTCTTTTAGAATCACATGTAAAACTTATGAATAAGAAAAGAAATAAAAAAAGTATTTGAGTCATAAAAAAGGACAGTTTCTATTGAATTACAATGGTTCCTTCAGCAAGAATAAGCAGAAAATAGTCCCAAGGTTCCCACTTAACTGCCTGCTTGAGGGAAAATGTGGACAGCGAGGGAGTCTGAGTGTGAAAACAGAGCTGCTGAGCAGCTGAGGTTGGATAAGATCCAGGTGTTAAAGGTGGCTGCTAGGTTACATCATAGGCTACAGCATTCAAAAAAGCAGAACCACATACCGTGTTTAAGACTCCAAGCAAACGTCACAGCAAGTGAAAAACACCTAGCAGTGGGCATGCTGCAGGTTAGCAACCGCGTCGCTCGCATATGCTGCATTTACACCTGAGAGGGGCTGAGGAGCACGCGCCGCGCTCTGGGTAACAGCTCCAGAGCGCCAGCGACTGCAGTCTCTGTACGAGCTCTGAAGCTGGGCTTACACTAACCATCTTCGTTAAATAGGCTAACACATCCTGCCCCCGAAAGCAGCATGTACAGTTGAGTATGTTGTGGAGGTATAGCAAGGTTTCATTTAAACAAAACATATATATATATATATCAAACAAAGTATGAGAGATTTTGCACACACACATTGCTCTGTTTATCTTGAAAGAATCGAAGGATAAAAAATGCGGAGCGTTGGACTATGTGGTGGAGGATTCTCAGGTGGCTTCTGGTGGGGATGTTCTCGAACTAGCCTCCACACAGACAGAGCTTAGTCATTACTGTTCAAAGACCAAGTGTGACACAGCAGGACGATTCTACAGCAAAACTGACATTTAGCTCTGGTTCTTCATGCCAATGAATACTGAATTGCCGCAGTTCAGCTGAGAACTGATGAAGCAGGATACAACATCCTTCCTAGTCAACTAGCCTTGACCTTATATAGACTGCCGTATCAGATCTTAGCATAATTATTAATCCCTGAACATGCCTGTTACCATTTATCAAATCAATAACTAATTGTGCATTTGTAATTTCCAAGGAAGGCACATTTGGGATTGTCAGTTTTTAAAAGTGCTTCCATTGACCACAGTATCACTTTTACCCTGCGAAGGGTGCTCCACGCATATTTCACTTGTCTTTGATCACATGAAATTATCAAGGCATTTTGCTGAGTGGCTCCCTAAGAAAACCTTTTCTTCATCCACCATGGGTACCTTGTAGTACCCATCAAGGGTACTACACTTGTCAAACTGAAAAGGACAGGCCAGGGACTGGAACCCACGCAACTGTTATCTACATGTGGGAGGAACTAAAAAAAAAAAAAGATAATAATTGGAAGCTGCAAGAGTACACGCAGCACCTGGCTGCAGCCACCAAATGGGAACTTTTTCTTGTTCCCTCTACAGTAATTCAGAAACATAAATCAAACATGAAGAATGGAAAGAAAATACAACTTGAATTCCAAGCAAAACAAGATACCAAGATGGGAAGAGGAGAGGGAAATTAAATTCCATCCCAAACTGGGATCCCACACTGGGATGGAGTTTGGCTTTACGTGCTCTGTTTTTCTGAATCCTTTTTCCTGATAGATAAATACTGAAACAAACTAAGCCTACATATTTCCATAGGAATTATTCTATGGAAAAACATCAATACACAAGGGCATATTATTTCATGGCATTGTGACTGCATATTTCCTAAAGATATCATTGGGTTTATGAGATTTCTGTTAAAAAAAATTAATAGAAAATTGTTCTGGACAACACTGAAAAATAAATATATTTCCCTTTATAAAAATAGATTAACTGAAGAGGTTCCAGAACAATTCTACATACACATATAAATAAGAAGCCACATGCAGCATGTGTTTAAAAATAGTTCTCCTTTCTATCAAGCAGTGAATTCCAGGAGGAACAAAGGGTTTAATTTGAATATATTACTTACAAACTTGAAAAAGGTTAGATGTCCCTACAAAAATCTGAGTCAATGCAGTGTGATTTTTTTTTTTTTTTTTCTGGAGACAATTTCACTTCCATATTTTCAATCTACGTTTGAATTGCAACACTTTCTCAGCATACTGCAATGTATCTTCAGGCCACAGAAAAATAACAAAAACAGACATCACTATTTTATTTTTAAATGATTTAACTCTACGTGTAAAGTCAATATACGAAATCCTACTCCAGGGAAAATCTTTCAGATAAATTGTTATTTAAAAACAATCAAAAAAATCCCTACATTTTGGTACAGAACCATGTCACCAAAAAAAATAAAAGTAGGTATTATTATTGCTTTTCATTAGCAGCAAACCAAAGAAACTTCTCTGATTAAAATATAAAGGAAATCCAAGAATAAAACTATTTTCCAAACAGACACGAGAGTAAACAGAAACCTTTTTAATACTTTACATACTGGAAATTAAAGTTTGGCTTATTATTATCAGCACATGTTCAAGGCACTTCTCAGTGAATTACTTTATCACTTTCAAATTGTCCAAGAAAACCATTACCCAGGAAAAATTGCAAAAATGTGTTCATTTTAGATGTATTTAATTTATTTTAACCTTCCTACCTATAACACTTAAAGGTCTTTCTACTTAATATCACCTCCTACAACAGCTTTTCCAATTTAAATAGCTTTTGAAAAAAATCAAAGAATTTTGGAGCAGGCCATAAAAAGACAGAACGTTTCATATCGAGTTTAAATATAGTTAGTGCAAAATGCAGAAGCCAGTTCGTCAGTATTTCTGACAACTATGAGCAGTATTTTTCTGTTCTAAAACTATGCTGCTTCCTGTGAATGCTTCTAACTTCAAAAAGCAGTTAATTTAACTCTTATACATTCAACTCCACTTTTCTGAGGGCTAAGGGAATGCTAGGAACAGTGCCGAGTAGGATATATCCTTTGGTGACTACTCACATAAATTGACAGGATATTTTAGATTAATATCCATTTATTCCCGACATTTGTTGCTGTTACTGGTCAGTACCAAGACCTTTGTAAGAAGGAACAAAAGAACAACAGACTGTTAAAACTATCCTAACGACTCACTACAAGTATTGGTAAATATATTAATATTAGAGTATAAAATATCTATAATGTGGGCACTGGCAGAGAATAGAAAGCAAGTGGTGCCAAGCTCAAGTTCCAAAGAGCCCTATGATCTGCATTCTCCTAGTGTATGATGACAAGGTCATTCATTCTTCACAGATAAAGACTAAACTGTGCGTAAGTATGATCTAATATTAAGTAAAAATCTTGAGTGAATTGAGGAAAAACAGCTCAACTGGAGAATTTTAAGACAATCCAGAAACTAATTTATAAAAAGTCACACAACAGAAATAAACATAAAACTAAATTCCTTTTTTTAATAAGATTTTATTTCCTGTGGGCTTCGTGAGATTGTTTCTAAAAGAGTCTTGTTTGCCAGGCCCAGAAACACTGAGGACTGAACGGGCTGAAAGAGATGGCCTTCACTGGACTCACCTGGAGAGGTCACTTTTTAAAAACCACAGGGGAGCAAGGGGAACAGAGAGAAGGAAGCAAGCAGTGGCACAAAATTCAAAATGCCTGACTGCATTCTCTCAAACACATTTAGTGAGTCTGCAAAAGTCCGCGCATTTGCAAAGAGCCGATGCTACTGCTTGGGCTGCAATTCCTCGAGCTCTCTTGCATTTCAATCTACGAGAGTCTCAGTACACGACCCCAAAAGGTGAGGGAGAAACATATTATATAAATTATAAAATTATGAAAAAATATTAAATATATATATAATACTCAGATACATCTAATGGCAAGCAGTAAGCTGACAGCTACACTTCTAAATATAAAAATCAAATAATTTTATTTCCTTCAAAGAAAAAAATAATCTGGATAATAACATTTTTTTCAGCCATTGACAGACTAAAAAACTTGTAATAAACTTAAGCCAACATTTCAAAAGGCATCTGGATAAGAGAGACATAAGTCACTGATTAAGATGATCAGAATGGCATATTTACACCTGAAATAAATACATCAGTGTAACCTCTCAGAAGGACAGTGTCTTGATGACTAGTACTTTGTATTATCCTGTTTGAGTAAACACTCAATCCACAGACTTAATCCTTAATTCATCAGTAATACTGCTCTTTTTAAAAAAAAACACATTTTCTCACCCTGCCATATCACTACTTCACACCTTATTTTTAAATAGGTGGATCTATTTTGAGGTAGAATCAAAGTGCTTGTGAGATCTACTGTTTTATTATTTTTAGACTACTTGACCATTCATAACATTTGGCCTTTCACTTGAAGTTGAAAAAATTCTCAAAGTCTCTACAATAAATATCCTCATAACTGAATTCAGTTCTCGTGTACATGAAGGAGGAACATTTTGACTAGACACCACAAGTTTAACCTATACAGATCTGCTGAGGAATTCAGATCTTGAATGTGCGAGATCTTAAGCCTACTTCACCTGTCTATGACTTCTTTTTTTTCCCCAGAAAACCCTGACAGTTCTGCCAAATTTAAAAACCTAACTTTAGCATGATCTATCCTTAAAGCTAACCCTTTCCTTGACTTTAAATACACTCACTCTTGCAGGCAGCTGCTGCTAGCCTCTGACTGGCACACAGTGTGAAGGAGAGGTCCCGAGGAGTCGACAGTTTCTGACATTGAATTGGACAAAACAGGAAAGGAGAAAAATAAGATTGGAGGGGAGAATGAACGATGGCAAATGGACAGGGTGCTACTCCTAACTTTTATCAGCTAGCGTGTCCACCAGCTCTATGTAGCACATAGAAAGTTTGAATATTTCATTATTAAAGTTAATCTAAAAAGAAAATATTAAAGACAAAAGCATTTTAACTGCTAGAGATGAACAGGACCCGCAGCTGGGAGGACGGCCTTCTGACTTACTAGAAGTACGTTTCTTTTTTTGTGGACTTTCGACATCTTCCACTTCTGCCTCAGTGCTCTCATCTGTCGCAGCTGCTGTCTTCCTTTTTTTCTATAAAGGAAAAAGGCAATTGAATTCAAAAGCAGGAAAGGCCACATAAAGCAGAAAACATCTGCATAAGGTATGCCCTAATTTTAAGCATTATTTCCTCATATATTATAAAACATCTCCATTTATAGAGAAAACTGATTCACATATTCAACATTTAGTACTAGGCAACAGTAAATTTAAAAGTCCAGTTCCATGACGTCCATACATCAGTTTAACAATCTGTATTTTAGCATATGAAACCCTCAGTTTTTATGATCAAAACCTGTTTTTATTTACTTCAAGTAACTGTTACGAAAGGATCAATCCGAAAAATCTTAACACAGAAAAAACACTTTACCCCAAGTTGCTTTTAATTGCCTTCTCTTTTTTACAGCAATTACACCTCATTAAGTTCTAGTTTATCCAAATCTACGCTTAAGGCTTTCTTTGCGCAGCTTAAAAGTAGCTAACACCCACTGACAGTACATTATTTTTTTTTTCTGATAGCAACTATTGGTTCTGTTCCAGAGAGAAGTACTTGGAAAAGCTCAATTCTATTCAAGGTACATTATCTTAAAACTTCTAAGTGGATAGAACTGTTATTATCTGTGTATTACAATTAATCCTACTATTGCAAAGTATTCTCAAGGTGGTTATGGAAAGATTATTTTTAAAGCCATGTCATTTTTGCAAAGGATGAGTTGCCTTGTGTCTAAATCAGAGAGACACAGATGTTAACTTTGATGAACACTGGAAGAGCTTACCTTTCATTTCCCATTTTTTTTTTAATTATGGGAGACTGTACTGCCTTACTAACACAGCCCTAAAAGTGGCTACAACTTCACAGAGCTCACGAGAGAAGGGGAGAGTGCATTACATCTTTCTTTTCCAAAGTGTTGCTTCATGATTACCATCTAAACCCTGCTGGGCTGAACAGATTGGTTCGATAATTACATACAATAACTGCAGTGGGCAGGTAACCCTCAGCTGGCACAGGGCAGCTCCCCTGTGAGAACTTCCATATGCAAACTGCACTGATGGAGTGCATTAGGTACATCTTTCCTGCCGCTGCACAGGCCTGATTACCGCCAGCCAAGACTCCAAGGTTAGCATGTCAGCAGATTTGTGATGCATTAGGCAGGAATAAACACAGACACTTTTGTTCATTCTGACCAAAATTAAGGAGGACTATTTCAGCACCGTGCTGCTTTTATAGGAGAGATAATGCATTCCTCCCAATTGTCCTAGAAAAGATTTTCAATGCTTATCATAAAAACAGACATCCAATACGTGCTACACAAAAGCAAAATACATTTATCTTGTTTCCAAGCTTATTTAATAAAAAGCGGTTTCTTAATCTTGATGCAGGTGAATTACATAGCAATAGAAATCAGGCTGCATTCATCTGACAAAGGACCAGCGCAGCTGAAGCTGAACATCCAAGTTGCTACAAATCACAAAAATACCTATTTCTCCTGTTTAGTTTACTCCCAGTAATCCCCAGTAGCTGGCAAGTGATGTTAGTACACTTAGCACTTTAAAAAGACCATAGTAAAAGTGGTCCTTGCTCTAAATAATTTAGTCAAGAGTTCCAAATACTGCCTTTAACACATGATATTGGTAGCTTCTTGTTTTGCTGCAAGTGTTATAAAATACCACAGACCTGCCAACCTGCAAGCGTTACACAGAAATGAAAAACTCCAGCCGAATTTGGGACTGTGTTTCATTTACTGATACATCTGGGGAAACTTGGGAAACTTGAGTCATGATACAGAGAATAAAATGTTAATTTTTAATATAGCAAGCATCTGTGAGTATAAGCCAGATACAAAGACTGGAGAGTGCCTGAGATTCCACAGCCACATACATACAGCGCACATCATGGCTCAATCTGCTATATAACCAGAGTGCACCAGAAAATCCTACATTCAAATAAATCAAACAAAAATTTTTAAAAAATGTATTCTCTTGCAGTTATGAAACAGTCTAACTTCACAATACTGAATAACACTGAAGAAAGGTATTATGGTAGATTGCACCAAATGAATATAAGGTCGTGTATCTTAAGAACTGCCATGATTAAAAGATCAGTACA
The DNA here is from genome assembly GCF_003342845.1 of Nothoprocta perdicaria. Classification (NCBI taxonomy): domain Eukaryota; kingdom Metazoa; phylum Chordata; class Aves; order Tinamiformes; family Tinamidae; genus Nothoprocta; species Nothoprocta perdicaria. The sequence continues at coordinate 3,117,674 of NW_020455965.1, forward strand.
GAAAAAAATGCCATAAAATTTCTCTCCCAAAGTTCAGCTTCTTCTCAAAGGTGAATGCCAGGTTGCATTTTTCTTTTCCAAATTAGACATTAAGCATGCCAAGAGAATTCCACATGTGCTGGAAGATACTGATTTTCAGAGACAAGATGTTACTGATCAACAGCCCATTCCTACCTGTGGAAAGCAATTTAACAAAGTTTGGAACTTATTTTTAAAACACTCAGTCATGAAGCCAAGCTTACTGTCATGGTGGAAAACATTTTTAACTGGCATAATGCTTTCCTCCTCTGTGAACCTAATTGCCCAGCTCTCTCTTGAGCCCCAGCTACACAAATGTCATCTTCCAGTTCTCCCAGCCTCTCACTTTGGCACGACACCCTCTAGAAAGAAAACACAGCAACTTCCTGGTTGAGTATCGGTTCCCAAAAATGCACTCTGGGAAGAAGGAATTCTTGGTGAGTATCCTCATTCTACTTACTCTTCAGGAGCAGTCCAAGATAGAAGCCTGGAAGGAGGGATGACAAAACCCCTAGCCTAAAGCCATCACAGCTGTTAACAGGCCTAGAAAATCCAGCATAGAAGCAAGAGCTTTCTGACCCAGTCAAAAGCAAACAGACTGTGCCAACCCCATGTCAAGTAACCAATCTTATTCTGCCTCAACACTCTAGCCATAACAGTACGCAGTATCACTGCAGTATGAAGCAGACTGCTGAAAACAACTATGCAAAAGGACTGGAAACACCTAGTATTTTATTTAAGAGACTAAACACGCCTGTGACAGCCGACCAAACTGACCATTCATGTGCTGCCTCCAAGTTAAAACATAAGAACCCTAGTGTAAAACATCCTATTTGACGCTAACACAAAGGAACCTAGGCAAAAGGATTATCCCACTCTTTGGGAATGGTTTTGTCTGAAAGCAGCTAAAGAAATAAGATTTTCTGAAGTTTTATTCCATTGGAAACCTGCACCATGCATCTCCACTGGACAAGGACAAAGAAGGTCACAGATGTTGGCTCTGCAGCAGGCCAAGTTATTCAGCAAAAAAGTCAGCCAACCATCAAAAACAGATTTTCTCCAAAACACAGGTCTCAAGCCACGTAGATCCACAGGAGGGGATTTATGTTATGAACTCTCCTTTTGGACCAATTATATTCTATTCAGGAGAAAATGTTAATACAAAGACCAGGTGCATACAGTTTAAGTCAGAGTACTATTTCCTAATCAAAAAGAACTGAGAAAAAAAGGTATATACTTAGAAGATATTAAAGTCTTACAATTTTTGTTTCTGTTTTGTGTTTCTTTGTCCAGCTTTTACATATAGCTGATCATGTCGCTAGGTAGAATCCTTGGACTCTTATTCTGTATTATAATTCTCAGCTCCCTAGTTTAAAGCTAAAGAAAGTTATCTACTTATAATTAATAAATGCACTTGTTTGAAGTGCACAATAATATTTCTTTTTTTTTTTTTTACTGCTGTTATTAACCACTTTAACATACTATATCCCTAACGAAAAAAGCTCTCATGCTATATTCCAGCATGCAATCCAATTTAAAGTTTAAAGGAATACATTAAAATACATGCAGTCTACCATTATGATTAAGGTTCATAAATAACTGTTCATAAATACTGGATAACTGAGAATTCAATATGAAATTCTAGTACCAAATACTTTGCATAGAGATGTATATTTAAAATTAAACCTTAAACTAATCAGGAAAAAGGAATCGGTAAGAAAACAACAACTTATTCTGCCATACATGAATTCTGGCTTATCGGGAGAGTTTTAGAATTTTGACAAATATAGTAAATTAACTGAATGTTCATCTATTCAAATGTTATTATGTCTAAATGTGTATTCTGTTACCAAAGGTACTCTTTGTTACTTATTATGAAAGCACACCTACAAATATAACGATATTATATTTAAGCTTTCATAACAATTTGTCAAGTTCAAATTACAGATATACATGAGTAGGAATTAAGCAAATAAACATTTGGCTATTTGCTCATTTATTACTTGATCTAAGCTATGATGCCTACTTCCAATATCACTCTAAATCTTGACTTAGTTCAAAAAATACATAAATTTTTAAAGCAAAAACCTTTTGCAAGGGCTTTGTTTGCAAGTCTCCATTCTCTATCAGGACAAAGTTTAGCACTCCATCATCTTTTTGCCCAATGGCCTTGAGGCCTTGCAGAAGTATGTCTCGAAAATGCTGATATACAGGCTTCTCTTCATAGCTCAGGAGTTTCACCTTTTCCATATACTTGGCTATTTCAGCTAAAAGAAAGAAAGGTACTTCAAATTAATTTGTTTGAAAACATTTTAATCATTAGCTTTTACCACAAAAGAGTCAGCAATTATGCATGCACTACTTATACTATTTTTTGAAATGGTTATTTATAAACTCATAATTATGACTTCATTACAACACATTTTAGAAAAAAATTACCAAGGTTCATTACCCAGTGATAACAGCATCGCTGTTTCTTATACATTTATTGTAACGAAGAAAACAGTCGATCGTAAAAAATGTAATAAGCCAATCTTCACCAATGAATGCTTCTTTACATAACATTTCTTATGCCTATATTTTAAAATGTTGAAAAGAAAACTCATTGTCATCCAAGCACTTCATCAGTTAAAAAGAAATTAAAAAATAAAACAGAGAAAACAAATTTGGACATTGAAAAATTATGCAAGCAGCATTTGACAGAAAATTTTTCTATTGACTACCAGGAAACAACAGCTGGAAACAACAAAATATTTAAGTTTGTATTTTCAATAAAGTGTATTTCTACCAGAATCAGAGGCATAAGATAAAACCAACTCAAGATACTACTAATGCCAAATAGAAACACTCCTCCAGAATTCAGGTTACCATTACTTTATGACTTACGTATTTCATGTGTGCAAATAACATAATTCTGTCTTCTAGACAGAGGCTACAGCCAAAAGGAAAAGATTCTAAACTATTATTACTCAAAAACTTTATCAGTGCCACTTTGTTTTGCTGAAAAAAGTAAAATGAAGAGATGCAAACTCCAGTAAGCAAGGGGGATTTAAAGAAGCAACATATGAAATAACCATTCTTGACACATTTCTTTTCTCAGAAAAGTTGCCAACAACTTGATGAATCCTCACCTTTTGCAGCAACTGCATTTATCTGTTTTTTATTTGAATTCAAAGTAATGTAGCCCTCTGCACACATTCAATTTACCACATGAAAGTTGGCACATTAGAGCTTCTACCCAATCTCTAAAGCTTTCTATAATCTTATGACGGCCCTCAAAGAGACTGATGGGAGCTTTTTTTTTTTTAATATATTCTGAAAAATGTTAAATTATTTAAAATGTTTATTTTTTAAAAAATAGTTTGTCTTACCTGGTTTATTTTTCCCTGGAAAACATTTGTCCATGAAATCTGAAATATTATCTCTAAATCTGAAAAACAAAATTATTCAAAGCTATTATTTTCTCCAGGTTTTGAAGCTCTGCCCTGCTCTGTCTGACACATTTCCCAAACCTCCATTCTGGGCCACTGGCAGAAGCAGAAAATGCTGGTACACGAACCTTCCACATGACTTTCAATGAGTGCATTTTTATTAGTACAGTGCATTTGAGAACCTGATGAATGTCAGACTGGGTACCTGAAACACAGTGAGCTTTTGTTCATCAGCTTTTGGTTGGAAATGGACTGCTCCATTTTAAGTTCTCACATCCCAGTGCCCTCAGCTCTTCCAGCTAAAGAACTCTTTTGCAAACTGCTATTATTCAGAGCAGCCTCCCAGTCAAATCAATAGCGATGAAGGAAAAACCAAGCTTAGCTTACTGATGGAGACAGAAGAGTTAAAAGTAGAGAGAAGGAAACTAGACAACTGATACTTGTGAATTGGACAGAAACTGACATGCTGAGACAGTTTTCTCAATATTGAGCATCTCCAAAGAGAGGTTTCAGGGTCAGAAGGGAACAAAACAAAAACAAGAACATACACACACAAAAATGTCCTAAATTACACATTAGTAGCCCCCTATCAGGGGCAACAGTCAAAGAATTTGAAGTTCCAACTTTAGCTTTGCTCTCTGCCAAAGTCTTCAGAAGACAATTCTACAGAGACCACCCAGAACCTGTGCTACTGGCTCACCTTCTCTAAAGCAGGTTAACACTGTACTAGTAAGAGTGCTGCGTGAAACTGCCCCATTGGTGTTCAGAAACAACAGCCCTGAAGCATAAATAAACATCTCACAGATCCTAAAAGATCACAGCTAGAGAATAACTTGGAATAGTACAACTAAACCCAGTTTAATTGTAAGCCAAGAATTCATGGGGCACGATGAAGGGAAAATGGAGCAAACACACCACTACACCCTAATTGCCAAAAGAGAACATGCTAAAAGAATAAAATGCTTATACAACAAGACATTTTCATTCATTTCATTTATTCCTATATTTATTTTCAAAAGAAAAAGAAAGCAGGGAGTTTCTCACCTGATTTTTGAGTCTCTGACAAAGTTTGGATCTTTCAAGTTATCCTCCCATGGTAGATGGCCACTAAGCCAGTGAATCAGGCAGTAACCTAAGATCTCCAGGTCACCACGTCTCGAGGGAGCTAAGTATGCAAGTGCGCACACACACACACACACACACACACACACACAAGAATTTTAAGAGCACATTTTAACAACTGCTAAAATTTGTAAGTATGGCAAGACAACAGAAAGCCAATACTAACAACGTAAAACTATTTTGGATCTGTTGAATCTTTTTAAGTGTGAAAGTAAAGAAGGAAAAAATATTGCTCCTACATCTAGAAGAATAACTTCATTTTTGAAGTCTTTTATCAATCTCTTTCTTCTATTCAAGAGTATGACATGCTGCAGTTATCCCAATTTGTGAAGCTTTTTAAGTAGCTGGATTGGCAAAAAAATAGAGCCTGTACAGAAGTGATTGACTTTCTGTTCAAAACATTTTTTACTTTCTCTCTTCTATTAAAAAAAAAAAGAAAAAAATAAAATATAGAGAGAAAAGAGTTGGGCAGAAGCCCTGCTTCCTGAAATAATTGTTCTGTAACACAGAAATATTTCATGTGGCCTGAAAAGCCAAGCACAGTACAGTAAAACATCACATTACAGGAGTAATTACAAAGTAATAGTTTTGCTAACAGGAACTATTTATCCCCTAAAAAGAGCGCCTGTTTTGTCAAACAATATTCCATTTCTAGTTAGACATTGGAAGGCTAAACATCTTGCACAATTTTCATAAAATAAAGATACTATACAAGAAGTTTTCACTAACAACCACAGTAAATAAATCCAAAGCAAAAGGTAGTAAATGTGAGGAAAAAAAAACGAATGCCAACATAGTTAACAGAGAGAAAAAAATATATATTATTCCTATTCAGAAACTTATTTGTTTACACAGCACAGCAGATAAATCTTCTACATTTGTTTTTAAAAAGATACACAAATACCTATCACTAAAAGCAAAAGCTTTTGCCTTCTTACCCACACCCTTGTGTGCATCAATACTGGTATATTCAATAGTCCCATCATGACACCTCTTAGGATCTTCTTTATAAGCTTTGTGAACTCCTTCTGGACAGTACCGGTAAGCAAGCCCATAATCCACCAGGTATACCTAATAATTTCCATGCAGAATACAAAGATTAAAGAACTACAAACACAAAAGTACATGAACAGAATTCTCGACTGTTCTCATAATTTCTTATAAAGAATTATATATGATCTTTTTTTTCAACTTAAATGATCTTTTCTCAAAGCTTTACTGAGATTACTACATACAAATTGCAAGCAGCAGGTCTGATGTTTTTTGCCATTTTCCACAGAACAGTCTGTTCTGGAAGTCAGTTCTTGCTAACGCAGGGACAAGTACAGCAAAATATTCAGTTATTTTCAGTAAGATTACACACAATAAAAAAAGACTCAAAATTCATAAAGAATTATACATATACTTACTGTCCTACCCCCCCCGTCGAATTCAGCTGCCCTATTTGAACACTACATTTATAAACAACACTGTAAAATGACCATAGCTACTATTACTACTCACTAACACCACAGTTACTTTAAAGAACTCACATTTTATTCATTGAATAAGCTAAAATATTTGGACAAGATGACATGTCCAATTCTGGAACTCTAATAGGTATTCTTTGAATAGCAAAGAGAGTTAAAAATGCAGAAAAAAAAATGAAAGACTTCTGCAAATCAAGTGGAACAATCAACACTTTAAAGATCAATTTTTCCAAGTAACAGAACACTTATCTGATGGATTTCTTGAACAAAGGAATGAAGGAACAATGCAGACAGGCAAACATAATTTACTGGTGTACTATATAATTTTAAGCTTCCACCTGCACATAAGTATTTGAGAGTCAATTTTGCTTTAATCATGAGAATTTCTGTAGATTATTCAGGGCAAATAGTCAATTTGATAAACTGTCCAGCAAAATGCATAAAAAATGTAGAATATTAACTAGATATAAATGTCAAGCAGAAATAATGTTACTATACACATTTTTTAAAATGAGCTTCTGCTAGATTTCATAAGTTCAAAGCATTTTCATGATAAAACCATGATAAAAAAAAATAGTACCAGAAATACCTGATTAGGGTTCTTGTAACTGAGAAGAAGGTTTGAGGCCTTGATGTCTCCATGCACATACTCATGTTCATGGATATATTCCAGAATATCAAGCTAATAAAACAAAATACAGTCAGGTAAGTGCAGTACCAAGCTCCAACCAGCAGAGGACCGATATCCAGCACAAAAGTATAATTTAATAGAACAGCTTAGGAGAAGTCAGATTATAAAATTCCTTTTTAAACTTACTATTCTCAGGCCTAATTGTAGTACAGTTTTGTGAGCAAATCGCTTTGCATTCTCTTCATATATCTTCTGAAGGTCTCTCCCAAATCTGTCCATTATCATAAACCGGTAACTAAATTCACAAAAAGAACCAACAAAATGTTACTGACTTGCACTTTGAGAAGTATTTTATCTTTATGTTCAATACGCAAACTGCAAAAGAAAAGGTCTCTATGAATAGAGAAACTTCAGGTACAGAGAAACAAATACATGGGATATAATTGACAGTTTTTATATTATACTTCAACTTCTATTTCCTTTCGTTGTCAAAAAATTGTTTATCAAAGTAACTCCTCTTCATGCCTGGCTACTTATGCCATACAAAGCAAATATCCGTATGGGAAAATACCTGTGTTGTGATCCACTATAGATGACACAAGTATCAATGGCTTAGAAAAATATATTCTTGGCCAATAAATGACTAAATAACTTTAAAGGGTGACTTTTAAAAGTTGGTTTTCTGAGCTGTCGCTTTTCTTTCGTATTAAAAAATTCACTTGCCAAAAATGTTTTAATACTCGCTGCTATAATCAAATTGGTTCTATTACCATAAAAGCTAACAGTAACTCTTTTAGTGTAAGAGCTCACACATTAAACAACAAGTTTACTCCCGGTGGGGGGGGAATCTTAAGGTTACATTGACCTGTGCCTCTCAGAATAAATATTTTTTTCCAATAGATTACTTTTAAATTTGGGGATTTATTGAAACAAAGCAATTGCTGGCACAACAGACCATGCGTTTCAACTATCCTATATTCAGTGGCCAATACGAAAAAGCAGAACTAGTAAAATTTCTTTGCAGCATCATTATACAGAGAAGTCCACTGGGAAATCAGGACTAATAAACAAACATACATAACATGCAATATGAAATAACTCAAACCTTTTTCAACATCAAACAATACTGAAAACTATCCTTAAACTTAAGACAATCGTACCATGAGATTAGCAATTATTATAACTCACAGATTAAGTCAAAGAGTTACCCTAGAGAAAATCAAACAGGTGTAGAGAGTGCACTAAATCTTCTCTGTGCATGAGTTAAAACACTTTTAACTGCACACCGTGCCAGAATAATTAAAAAGGATAAACTTTAAAAGGTAGTCATATCAGTTAAGCATTGCATTACATAAAAAATTGACTTTAATTCAAAAATGAAGAGCTTCTAAGCCACTAGTATGTAGAGTTACCCTATTACAGTGATGTTTGAGAAAAATAAAAATTAAATCAGTAAAAATATGAGACACAAATATGAATAACAAACAGACTATATATGGAATATATCTATCCATACATACATATATATATAGATATGCATATATATGCTATTATGACCATAAAAGTTTGCAAGACCAAAACAAACAACATGAGGACAGGTGAAAATATATACCAGATTTGCCTAAAAGGAATTGTAGCTGTGGACTGAATAACTCCACATATAATAAATATGTGGCAACAACAGACATATTTACCTGTTTCCACTTTTTTCATGCAAGCCAGAACCCCAGTATCTTGGGACACCTAAATATTTCAGTTTATGGGACTTAGTCCACTTCTGAACTAAAAATACAAATAAAAGCAAGTTTATGAATTCGTATCGGTAGAGACTTAAGCAAAAGGTAGCATTATATCTCTTACAGTTTCTGCACACATATAAGCTAATTATTTTAGAGAAAGCAATATGCAAACTATACTTGTAAGCAGGTGACATCCTTTACAGAGACAGCGCACAGCTACATGCCTACATCATATCATCAACACAGTTATTGAGAACATCTTGCCTAAAACCTTGATTTTACTACATGTCATTTTTATCATTTAAAAATATTTTCAAAATGATCTTAAAGGATTCCTTTTACAGAGCCACCTTACTCTTGTAGGCTTTATTCTCTTAGAGGCTGTAATTCATTCAAAGTATTTTAATAGAAAGCTTACTTTCATCTGGCTTAGCAGCTCTCATGTAGAACTTTAACTCAGTAAAAAGAGGTCCATTCTGGCTGGGTTCCTTCAAGACAATTTAAAATTAGTCAAGAACTGCTGTGTAAGTAACTAATAATTACTATAAGCTCAGAAAATGTAACGTTCACTCTGCAAAATCATATTCTCCTTCCTATGCTCTACTCAGTGCTGAGAACTTCAACAGAGTCTGCATTCTTTTTAAAATAAAGATGACTAAGCAGTTATTTCATAATAGCTTAGTATTACAGTACTGAAAATTCTTTCCCATAACAAAAAAGCAAATTAACTGAAAAGTACAGAAATATCAAGAAGTGACAGCAATAGAGTCATTTCTAAAATTAAAACTGAATTGCACCAATCTTGTAGATTTTAGTAATCCTAAGCTAACACGTGAATTCACTTGATGGAAAAATATTACTGAAAATTAAGTTCTTGCTAAACATAAGGCATTGGTCCCCTTCACACACTAATTTATTAACACAAGCATTACGGAGGATTTCACAATTTCTCTCAACACTTACGAAAACTATACCTATTTTGAGTCAAGTATCCACCTTTAAAGCTCCATTTTCTAGGGAAAATCTATGGTGACTACATACTACAAACAGAATACCTGAAAACACCAAAGTTCTGAAATACTGCAAGAATTGCAAGTGAGTTTGTGCCTTAAGACTTCCACAAGTCAGTGGGGGGGGGGAGGGAATCAACACGCTGAAGTTGTGATTTCAACTCTCAGTTTTTCATTTTTAAAGTAATTGATTCCGAGATAAGTTTCAGCAATTTATTTTATGCTAGAGTTACTCATATATACCCAAATTCATTCCATTTCATTGGAAATATCTATTTTGGAATATCCTAGGGTTTACAAGACAAACAAAAGACACATATGCCATTACTGGTAAAGAAACCCAGACAGAACGCCATTATGTATTAGCAAAAGTTCCATAAAGGTAATCTTAAACCATTTTAATTGTAACTTTTAAATGTAGATGCTGTGATCCAAAAAAATTGCTAAATGCCAGAACACCCTGCTCAGTTAATATGGGTTTACTGCTGTCTAACACTACTGAAGCAACGCAAAGACATCAAGCCCATTGATGAATGCGGCCTGTAATGTGCATCTGATTTATTGGTTGAGTGGCAGAGTGGGAAAACCGGCCAGTAGAAGACCAGGTATCAGCTTTGGCACCAAACGTAGGCAGGAGAATGTTACTACCTGTCTTCACCTATTTCCTCTAGCAACACTGCCCTGAAAAACAATGCAACCAAAACAACAGTTTTCCAGCTCCTTTTTGTGGAACAGCCCACAGTATTTGTTCCATATTCACAGTATTAAGCCGTAAGCCTGCAAAAACACAACCAAACCAACTAATCTATGCCCAGAAACTTTAGTGCACGCATAACAAATTTCATTTACCCTACTGATGCACTACAGACAACAGATTAGGCATATGTGGTTACATAAACAGAAAAAGTGAAATCTTATACAGCAGATATCCCAAATTTAAATTACCAGATGCAATCGTCTTTTTCTGCGAAGCATAATCAATCAATATTATAGATTAATTACAGGATAAGTTATATGTATGATTTAGATTTGTTACTCTGTTACTGTAACTCAGCAAAAAAGTGTAGATGTTAAAAATCTTAATCTATTCAGCTTTTTAAATATATTATCTAAAAACATTTCTATGGGCTGAAAAAGAATCTTTCTCTAGTCAGAGCAAATGTTGAAAATCTGGTATAATCATACTTGAGAGACTGGATAAGTAGTTTAAGCACAAGATAGAACTCAGCATTGGCTACAAAGCTGATGCCCCATAATAAAATTAATTCTACATACAGGTAAATCAAATGCTGCATTAAAAAAGCTCATGCAATGATGTCTAATATTTGACAGACTAGTCATCTTATAATACAGTAAAGTGAGAAAGAGTTCAAACTCTAATATCCACAGAGTCATTCTAAACATACTCTTAGTTTGCAAAACTGAAATTAAAGTCTAATTAGAAGACAAATCTTAGTGAAAGAGATTATGAAGCACATGTCAAAACTCAACTAATTTCCTCAAGTAGTATTTTAAGAATTCTAATCTTTTTTTAGCTAGCAGTTTAACAAAGTGTTATTAAACTTTGTATCTGCTCCTGCCCAATGACATCTGAAAGGTCCACATTAAAAAAAGCATTTCTTTTTAATAAAAAATGATTCATTTCGTACTGCATAGATCTCAATAGCATGAGGATATGTCAAAAACTAAGCCAATTTCCATCCTGCTTTAATAGCTTAATTTGAAGAACATTATGATCTGAGCACATATTTTGTTAAACACTAATAACTGTTCAAAGCTGTTAACCACTTTGCTTCAGCTGATGGATCAACTAGGAATCACCCAGAGCATCAGAAAATAGGCCCTTATTTGTAGCAGCTTTATAGGGGGCTGCAGAGGCAAAGAACATTATGGATCATTTACGAGGGCAGCACAACAACTGGGCTACCCTTTATTGCCATAAACACAGAATCATATAAAACAAAGTGCAAGTGTATTCACAAGGGAGATTTGCAACGGGGTATTTGCAAATTGCTGTAACAAAGTGAATCTCACATAAAAAGCAACCAGATGTAATGACAAATCTTACAATCAGAGCCAGAAGTGGAGGAAAGCAGAAGCAGGTGAACAAGAAGAGGTCAAGTTTGAAGCCGGAGTAGGCAGGATGATGGCAACTGCACACAGCAGTGAAATAGCACATATCCAACAATATTCCAAAGAAATTAAGTTGGATCCTTCCACGTAAGTCAAAAGGTTCTGCTTCCTAGTCAGTATGAATTCATGAAGCAGTCAGGCAGCCACCTGCCTCTAAGCAGCAAAGCAGTGCTGATAACCTGAATATCTGTTAGGTGCCACCAACAGAGACAACAGGTCCTGCAGGAAAACACCCCTCGTGCCCTCTCAGGCAGGGCAGGTTGGACATTGTCACCATGCAAAAACTACAGGCTGCGGTTGCCCACACACACCCAAGGAGCTGAAAAATATGACAGATTGACACGTGCATCACAAGCACTGGGTTTTTTTTTTTTTTCCCCCAGCAAGGGACATTTCCACACCAGGGTCATCATTAAAGGTGTTTTTTTTTTTGTTTTTTTTTTTTTTTTTTTTTTTTTTTTTTTTNTTTTTTTTTTTTTTTTTTTTTTTTTTTTTTTTTGCTATTGATGTAGTATAAAAAACAATATTCTAGAATTTCCCTGTAGCTCTAAATATGAAGATTAAATATATATATATATAAACTAAAATTATTTTGCACTCCAAATTATCTGATCTTCTAGACTGAGGATAAAAGAAGTTAAGATTATCAACATATATACATAAGCAGCAATTTGGGCGATGCAATTTAATAAACAAAAGATGAAACCTTAATGCTTCTGAACTGTGCAGAAAAAAATAATATCCTATACTCTGAAGCTCTTGGAAAGTTTTATGCTACCTGCTTTTACCATAAAAAATACCAATATAAGTACCAATACATGTAACAGTTTGGAAAATAGCAAAATCTTAGAAAAATAATTTTATAAACTTTTTTTTTTTACCCAGATCAAGTTTACTTTCAAGACCTTAAAAAAATATTTTATTTTCTAGCATAGCAGTGAGATCTTTTTATTAGTTAAAAATATATAAGGCTTTTTCTTCTGTCTAATCATTAGGTTAAAAACATAGATGTCACCACCATTTTTATTCAGTAGAAATAAGACATGTGTGTGTTTTATGGTAAAACATTTAAATGTCTTTATATCTGTCAGGACCTTGGGAATCAAAGTTTTGCAGTTTCAACTCCCAAGCCATCTGTCAGCTAACATCCAGTGGCCAACAACAGTTCACACAGACTCACTCTGGAGTTAGAGGGACTCCTCAAAAGGTATATACTCTTTGTTGATTTTGTTTGGGTTGTTTATAGCAGCGAATAAATCAAAGAGAATTTGAACCATTTAAATCTTTTTTCAACACCACCAACAGGCCAGCATCCACCTTCATGCACCAGGGTCCCAATTCCCAGCAGATTCCATGCAGCACCACACCAATTTGCAGAGCATGCTTTGACAAAATATGCATTATATAACTATATTATTTTTAGTGAGAAGGTGATTTAAATTACACATATTATTCTAGAACAAACACTTTCAAATTGTGAATTAGATTAAAATGCCCTCTTACCACTTTCACAACGTAAGGTGCATCACTGCCAACGGACTTTGAAGAATTAACATCAGCTGTTAAAAAGCAAGCATTTATTAGTAGCATGAAAGAACACTATTACAAAACATACATTTCCTTGCTATGCAGCATGGACTCCAAATGACAGAATAATTAAGCACTGAAATGAACATGAATATCAGCATGTTATATCATGGCAAGTCAAATGTTCTATATTGCAAGACTACTCAATGTTGATGTGGTCTCACATTCCCCTTTCATAGGATCATGGAATGGTTGGAAGGGACCTCAGAGGTCATCTAGTCCAACTCCCCTTCTCACGCAGGGTCACCTAGAGCACGTGGCACAGGGCTGCGTCCAAGTGGGTTTTAAAGATCTCCAAAGAAGACGACTCCACAACCTCTCCAGGCAGCCTGTTCCAGTGCTTTGTCACCCTCACTGTTAAGAAATGTTTTCTTAAGTTCCTATGGATCTTTTGGTGCTTCAGTTTGTGGCCATTTCCTCTAGTCCTGTCACTGGCCACCACTGAAAAGAGAACAGCGCCCTCCTCCTCATTCCCTCCCTTGAGGTATTAAACCTCCCTTGAGGTTTAACAAGAACAGGAAGTTCACTAGTTACTTTTTATTTTAATTTTTTTTTCTAGACAATAATGTTTTTTCATCTCTAAAGACTGATGAATTTACAGACTACTGACAGACAAGATCCTCTCTACTATTTTGTCACATCGCATATTTCAAAGTGTTTTTCTGAAGGTGCTAAGCTACTCGTGGCTGTCGGAGGTGGAACAAGTACAGAGGACACCAGATCAGGCAAGTACCAAGCACAGAAGGAGCCGTGGCAGAGTAATGATGGGTAAACAGTCCTAGAGAAGGGCAAGCTTTGGCTTGAGCAAAGCAGGGATTTTTAACACGAGGAATGACATGACTGGAGTGAGATGAAACTCCACACTCAGCAAATTTAGATGCTCAGTGAGCAAGACTGAGTAAACAGTAGAAAGAGTCTTTGGCAAGAAGCAGCCCACCGGTCCTGCCTTTGCTCCAAATGATTCTTAACCCATTTATGCTGTAAGCATAGAAAATGAGTTTGGAACTAGTTAAATAAATAAATAAATAAATAAATAAATAGATAGTAAACAGTTGCATGAAATGCATATTGTCTCATCCAGGGAGAAAGATCATAAATTCTTTGTAAAAATATCCTTATTTACATTGCCACCTTAAATTTCATCCCTTCATAGGTCTTCGGAAAAATACTAGGGTTAAAGCAGAAATTGCCTTGGATATCCTGTGGTCTTCTCAAAGTCTTTCCCTACTTTGTTCATTTGTTCAAAAAAAAGCAATTCTCATTTTAAGTATAAAAAGCTATGCATTAAAAGAAGTTTTCCTTAAATTCAGTGCACATTGTCACAAAGAAAGATCTGTGCTTCTGTGAATCCAAAATTCCAATCTGTTCTGAATATTGCTTGTGTAATAAAGTTTATGACTTATATCAGAAGTTCAGAATGCAATGAAAAAGTCAAAACCAGCACAGAAGTCAACAGCTGTTCTTTGATGGCTGATCAATAGCCTGCATAAAATGTGTTTAGACAGTTTCAGTTCAGAATTTGTGAGATAAGGATACTCATGCAAATATTCTTCTTTCAGCCACACCAAAGAAATTTAAATAAGTACTGAATTATCCTTTCACTGTTTACCAGAGGTCAATGAAAATCAGAACTGAAACACCACCAAGGCAACATGGGGACATATCAATCCCATTGCTCTCAATATCAGGCATCTTTGACAATTAACTTTAGAAATGAATGATTGAAAAATTAAAGTAATTATGCAAGAATATGAGAATTACAAAATCTATCCTCAAACATTTAAGAATACTACAAAGAAAGAGTATGGTTTGCAAAGCATAATGACTTAACTGAAATTATTAAGAAAAATGAACTACTACTCTGAAATATCATATTGATTCCATTTCATGCAACCAATGTCTTCAATAAGTATTAGCCCACTGCTCAAATTAAATTATAGATCTATTTAGACAGAGCAACTGAAGATATTCTGACTAACTTTGGCTCTATTTTTTATCACTTTGAACAAGGACAATATTTCACTCTCCATTATAAAATATTACCAACAGTAGCCAAACTTACCAAGATAAAGGCGTCCAAAGCCTCCTTGGCCAATAGGGACACCTAATTTCCATTCTTTTCTGCTTGTATCTGCTAGAATCTCTCCTACAGGAAACTCTTCAGCAAGTTTCCTCTTTGCAGGACCTCTTTTTCCAGAAGTCTTCTTCATATACGGCATTTTTACTTGGGGCTACAGGAATTATAATAATAAAAAAAAAGGTTACATATTAAACATACCATTTCATATGTCATTTTCTATGCTTGCTTTTGAAAAATTTCTGTATAACACATATGATTTAATTTTTAACTTTTTACTACAAAAATACTTTAAAAATCGTAATTTCATTTGTATGAATTCTAAGTGAAATTTTCAAGCATAAAAAATCTGAAAAAAATCTTCACAAGAGAAAACAGTTAGAAGTCTTATAATAATCATTACAAAAATCTCAAAATCTATTGTTGTCATTCAATTACTGTCGCCAACAGCAATCATAGTTCTACACTCAACAAAGAGTAAACTAGTGAAAGGTCATCAGTCTGCTTGGAGTAAAATTTTCTTAATGTTTTTTAATTTCAAATAGTCCTAGACAAATAAAAGCAAGGAAAGGTACTAATGGTTACACCAAGAAATGAGAAATTAAATGTCAATATTTCTCAGCAATTCCTCTTAACTGTCAAAATGTCACAAAAATATTAAATTATTCAGACTGATAATTATTCTCGTTACAAAAATGAAATCAACAAAACCGAAAGTCTGCTTATTGGTCTCAGGACAACATTTAGTGGATAATTAACATATTAGCACAAAATCATCCATTTTGGGATCATAATATGAAAGTATTATTCACGCCAACCTCAGGTCCAGTATCATGAATGTTTTTGGAAATAACAGAATGGCTCTCCAGAACCAAACCTCCCTGTCTTTCTCCAGAGCAGACCTCATTTTGATTACGTAAGTTTCTTTTTCCCAAGACTAGAATTTGAGTCAGCTTGTTCAGTCAGTAGGAGAACTTACTAAATACTTGGCCATGACATGGTAAAAATCTCTGCATATGAAGAACTCCAGGATTTTTCAAAGAGCTGATCTTTCTGTCTGCCTTACAATGATGAAAGTTACCTTCTAAAGGATATTAGGTCTGACTAGTGTGTTTGGGGGATGATGTTGCTTGTTTCTCCTGGGAAAGAATAGGGAATATTAATAAAAATAATAATAATTGAAGAAGCTTCTTCTCCCCCTCACATCAGTCTAGTTGTTTGATAGAATAGCCAAGTCAAACCCACTTATTTAATGTCAGTTTTCTTCTTTTTCTTTTAATGTTCCAGGACTTAATTTCCCAGACAAATAGAAAATCCTGCAATAATGACAGCAGTTCCAAAAAACTCCTCTCCACAGACCCCTTTTCTGAGGAGCACCTTCAAGGATTTACAGCACCACACAGAACCACTACATCTCAATGCCACAGAACCAGCCCAGTTACTCATGGTGGCTAAATGAATAATTGCAACAAAGAATATTATGAAATATGCACACTACAGGAAAAAAATGGTAATTATCAAAAAGTACGGCACAAGCTTCCTCAAAACAAGATGTCACAAAACAAGCTCGTCCTAAAACAAGATGTTTTAACCATGATACAATTCTGACATTCTTTAAAAGGTTAACTTTACCCATAGATTTCACTCTGTCTTTAAAGAACTCACATGTCTTTTTCTGTCTTCAAGGTGAAATACACTACTCAATCTCAGAGGAAGGTTCTTCCTCCAAACTTTCAACAGGAAAGAAATTACACTTCCAAGTACCACATGGAATTTCAGCTAGTCAGCTCAGATGGTGCCAACGTGATCATAATGACATGGAAGCACCAGAAGGAACAAAGCGTGGCAGGACTGGCAGTGTGTTGATATCACTTAGGCCATCAGGATCACTGCACACCTATAAGCAGCTTCTCTGGACACCTACACTAGAAAAAAGGGATAGACTAAAATAAGTCACCTGAAGCCACTAGAGATGGTGGTAGCAGGAAGATATGCACAAAGTCTGGAGCCCAAAGGCTCAGGCTGACTGCACTCAGGACAGTGCATAGATCATCAGTGACTCAGATACGGGGACAGGATGGAAGCACAAAAGATTAGAATCACCATCAGCAAGTTACAGAAATGGACACGTGACAAAGACTTGACAGGCTGCATCACTTGACCTCCATATTACCAAAAATAATCCTGGTCAGACCACTTGGACAGACACACTTAAGTGCTTGAACTCGGGGCTGGGCTGGGCAGACGCCTTGGACGGTGCATGGGTGCTTGCACGCAGGCTCGCATGGGAGGGATAGGGACTGAAAGCTGTTTGGGTTTTAAGGAATTCTTCTCATCCTCTCCTAGATTCTTGAACAGAGCTCTGTGAACCAAGCTCTCATGCTACAACACCATGCAATTCTGGGTCCATTTTGGTTGCATAATACTATAAAAAAGAAATCCTTAAAATGTGATATTATGAGTCAATTGAGCTTTGCCTTGCATCAAAAAAAAAAATGCCTGCAGAGCAGCAAACAAGGAAAGTAAAATCTGTAGTTGTTTTGTGAATAAAATTAGTAAGTGAATAAAACAAAACTACAGATAAATTTCACATCTTTGCCATTCTTAGTCTGTTGATGGAAGATTTGCTTAAAAGGGAATCAAGTTTACTTAAAATAGCACCAGGAAAGTATTAAAAAAATGATCTGGTATCTCTCTCACCCTCTCTTCCCTTTTTGCTTCTAAAGTAGCCAATAATTACATGCCTGAAGGTATTTAATAATAATAATAATAGTAAAAAAAAAAAAAAAAAAAAA
>NW_020455965.1:3135719-3204364 GCF_003342845.1 Nothoprocta perdicaria
ACATAAGTTTGAATGTCCCCAGCTGGGAACCCTGCCCTTAACAAATACACTAGATACACATACATGGTTTCTTGGCTGTCTCTATTCATACCCATCTGTTAGGATGGCACTGTGCCTACTCACAAGTTGGTCAAACTATCAGGAGGCCAGAGGTGCCAAACACTGATCGCTTGCAACGGGCAGCACGCATGAGACGAGGCACTCACTCTTTTGCAAAAAAGCTGTTATCTATGGAATTACTTGAGCAACAGGCACAGATCACATTTATTTAGATAAATCACTTCACTGTTTGAAATCAGAAGTATCTGCAGTTGAAAGAAAAAAAAAGTCTAAGACAAAAAAAGCAGTAACTTTTTAGTACAAATTCTACCATTTCATGTGTGCTTCAACTTATGATGTAGCAAATGTGAGCGGTTTGTCAAGAAATTTATAAGCCGACATGATGTAGCAGTGTACTTTACTTTCCACAGTTCAAATAAAGTCATCTACTTCTCCAAAAAACAGGCTCACTTGCATTCTCTATTTTAAAAATACAAATTCAGTCCATGTGATCTTGAAACGGGAAGAAATCACTTCCCTCCTCCTCATTCTCCCATTACCCCATTGATACAAGGCAGGTAGCGCTCTGAGGGTCACCTGCTGAGCCATCTACAGACTTTTTTGCAACTCTGTAGCTTTTTCATCTAGGATCTCAGAGTCTATGGAAAAGAATGGTCTTGCAGTTAAGCACAGACTAGAGTCAGGAGATTCCTGAATTTGACACTTACATCAAAACTCACCTTCACCTTTTCTGCCTCTCCATTACCTCTCCCCATCAGTAAATTGAAATATTTTCTCTCACACAGGCATTGTAAAGCTTAATTTATTAGTGCTTCTAAAGTCCTTGGAAATAGATTGCCATAGGTGTCAAGTACTGTACTATCATTCAAGTATCAAGTTATCTGACAAGAATAATTTTCAAGGTGCATGACTGTAAACAGCATTTTACGTGGCTACAGTACGCTCAAAACAAAGATTTTGTTACGGATGAGAGTGAATAAGAGAAGTTTATTTGTCTAAACTCTCTCCAGAAGCCTCTTTAGCACTACAAGGGTTACTTCTCCTCATTCTCCCTAATAAAACAGCTTGGAAGAAACTGAATACACTCTACTTGAGATATGCAGACAATTTTGCATCAGTAGTACCATCAGTGGCGTTATCTTTACAAATGTGGTCTGCAATGGTCGCTACTCTAGCTACACTTGAACTCTCGGAATAAACATGAATAGCCACTTCTCATTTTGTATTGGCTCCCATTCCCATAAAACTCTGAAATTAATATAAACCACATTTATCCTGCAGGAACTATTTCTGCTGCGTGGCAAGTCAGAATGGCGAGTCTCTTCCTGATCCTGTTCTTTTGTTTTCCAGAAACTGGCATTTTTATGATCGTTCATCACAGTGAGATCTATTTTCAACACACAGAAGGGAGGGTGCTGACCGGTGCTCCTCTTCATGCCTTTCCCTGCAAGACCTAAAATCCACAGGTCGCCAACTGTGCTCATCAAGTCATAGCAAGACCTTTATGTCTGCCTCCAAAAAAGAAGGAGAAAAAAAAAAAAAAAAAACCCTTAAGGGGGGAGAGAGGAGGAAGAGGGAAATAACTTGACACTTTCTTAAGAGCTGTGAAACCTGCAAAACTGTTTTGCAGAAGGAAATACCAAGTACCCTTGGCATCATCAATCAAAGTAACAAGAAGAATCACAGAATGCCCAGTTTAGGCAAGAAAGTCTGTATTCTCCATGGTTTAGTTCAATATCCTGTTAATCTCCATTTCTAAAGATTAAGGCAGCTGACAAATAATGCTGCTTATGAGAAAAATGGACTTAAGGCACTTTCCCTAGGAAACAAGAAAATGTATTTTAAAGCAAAATGAAGAAATCTATGTTGGTAGATCACCATTTATTATAATATTTTCTAATTAAAAAAAAAAAAAAAGCTTGCAATAACACATGAGCTAACAGAAAGCATTTTTTAACATGTCCCATCATCTATTACTCCAAGCCGCCTTACCTCTAAACTATGACTAAGGACCCATTCATGCAAAACACTGAGCTCAGGGGATTTCAGATATTTTGGCAGACTGTATAAAAATGCTCTGAAATTCAGTACAAATCCTACCAAATTTGAAGCTTATCTCTAACAATGAAGCGGACAGTTTATTCCCACAAGTTACACAATTCTTTTAACTTGTGCAACTTGAGGTTAAGCACAAGTTGCAGAAGACTTCTAAGAAGGTAATCAGGGCGGGAAGCTCTTCCAAACAACAAAAAGAGTCTATGGATCCTCTACGAGCTAATAAAAGCCTTAAGTACAAACTGAAGACCAGAGGCGGGGAGAGGCTTTAACCTTGCTACAAGAAGTTCCAAAACAAGAAAATTTGAAGGCAGAGAAACAGGAAGTGAAGGAACACACAACCAGCTTAGCCCAGTTTTCCTTACACAACAGGCCAGCTCCGATTCATAAGCTGCAGATTTGCTTCCATTTGCGATCTGCAGGTTTGCGTTTAAAATAAGAGGTAACTTACACAGAAGCCGAGCTCTGCGGGGCCTCCCAGCCGAGGGGACAGCTCGGTGGGACGGGGGGCCCCCGGGGGTCCCCGCAGGTGACACAGAGGCCGCTGACACATCCTGCCCCCCCTCCCCCGCCTCGCCTTAGCCCGGGGGACACGAGGGAAGCGGCGCGGCCGCCACCGAAGGCGGCCCAGCGCGCAGGCCCGGGCGGGCGGGGAGGGCTCCCGCACGGCTCCCCCGGCCCCTCCCGCCATGGAGGGACCCCCCGGCTCGGCCTGCGCGCCACGGCGGGGACACAGGGGCAGGGACGGCCCGGCCGCCGCCAGCAGCAGGCGGAAGGGAGCGGGGCCCGCGCGGGCCCTGCGCCGCGGGGAGCCCGCCCGGCAGCGCCGGGGGCCCAGGGCAGCCCCCGGGCTCGGCGCCCGGCGAGCGCGGAGCCAGGGGCGCAGCGCGGGGGCGGCCGCCGCCGCCGAGTACCTGGTGCGCGCGCGGGCCCGGGCGCCGCTCCCGCGCCCCGTCCGAAATTCCCGCACTGCCCGCGCCGCCCGCCGCCCCCCCGCCTCGCGCCCACCTCCCACCATCGCCCGCGCCCATTGGCCAGCGCGCCCGGCGCGGGGGCTGCTGGGAGCTGTAGTCCGCGGCGGGCGGGAAGGAAGGCGGGAGGGGGTGATGGCGGCGGCGGCGGCTGGTCGGGCGGGTGATCCATGGAGCCGGAAGACGCGGGGAATGCGCCCCCAAACCGGCCGCTCCTGCCCGCAGGCCGCGGCGGAGGGAAGGGGCCGGCTGCCGAGCGTGGCGGCCGGCCCCACCATCCCCAGCTCACTGGGAGCCACAAAACACGTAGCCACTGTCCCCAGAGGGAAGAAGGTTCCCAAGCACTGCCGGCCTTGGGGACCCTGCCCGTGCCTAAAACACCCAGTCTGACCACCCCAGAGTCACCCTTGCCAGTATCCTCGTGTTGAGCACAAGGTTTCGCTACCTCCTGGTTTCACATGCTGCTGTCCACGGGTCACAGAATCGTGATGGTTGGAAAAGACCCTCAAGATGATGGAGTCCAACCATAAACCCACTCTCCTCGGTGTGGGCCATTCCACCTGCTCCAAGGAAGCTTTTCATGTATTTTTTAACAGTCGCTCTCTCACTATCTCTGTCTCACTCGCACTCTCTCTCTCTCTCTCTCTCTTTCTCTCTCTCTCTCTCTCTCTCTCTCTCTATATATTTATATATATACACAAAAATGTCAGGTTCTATGATATTTAAGTGGCTATGAGTGCACAAGAACATTTTACCACATTAACAGTAACTGCAAAGTTGTATAAAAAGAAGGCATTTAGAAACCCGTGGCCCCGAAAGGTCAGAATGGAGTCAGCCCTTTCCTGCACCCCCACAGCCCCCATCTCCCTTCCCCGGGTCTGAGTCAGGCTTTAAAGGGCTGATTCACCTAGCAGGTCTCATCCGCTTGTCATCTGGTGTCGCTGCTTCTGATTCTTCCAATATCACGTACAAATCCATTCACGACTTGCTTCTGCCAAGCTCTGAAGCTGGAAGGAGACACAGAGGATCAGAATTAAAGACATGCCAAAAGAGAGGTTTAGGGGATGAACTAGGAAAGGAACACTTTTTTTTTTCTTCCTAATTTGCTGGGATGCTGAACCTTAGCAAATAAGACTGTGATTTCATGGCTACCGTCTTCGTATCATCCCATGATGTGCTGATCATGGTGTACTTCATGGAAGATTCCTTTGAAAATCTGAGCTATATTAGGAATACCAGAAATATACAGTAGGAATCCGAGATATTTGTGCAGACTTTCAAAAATCTGTGCTGTTTTGAGAGCATCTCCTTCAAATGTTGATCCAAAAAAAAAAGTCTGGGTAAAAAATGGTCAGAGGACCTGAACAGTTTGAGAAGAAACTGTGATATGATCCAAGAGGCAACTCTTGATGCAGTAGCCTTGTGTTACTATCCACCAATGATGTATGTATTATTGTGTAAAAGAATTATGCTCCAAATCATATCTAAGGTGTTATCCTGCAGTACAAATATACTAGCAGTAGAGAAAAATGGAGTAACTGCAAACTTCTTCCCTTTTTCTTCTTACCTTTTCATATTCTTCTCCTTTGTAGAAAGCTCTGTATAAATTAAATGAAAGATTTATTTTTTCACTTATATACCTTTATTAAACTTTAAAGGGGTAATAACTATTCTCTAAAAATAGTAGTAAGACACTCTGGAGTCATCTGTGTTGGTCTATTAATATATATTTTAAGAGTAGTTAGAATTATCTGCCCAGTAACCTCACAGCTCATGATCCCAAGGTGTACTGTAATAGAGCAGTACAACATCATATCGTGCCTGAGTCTATTAAAAGGTAGTTAGAGGCAAAATCCTTTCTGTCACAGGTTTAACATTTTCCCACGTGTCTTTTAAATTTACAGTAATTTTTGGTTTTGATTAAGGAATTTAAAATTTTAAATTCTGAATGAATTTATAGACAGGCATTAAGAAACCAGAGAGAATCATCGATTCTTTTGACTGTTAAATCCATATGACGTGAAAACTGATGTGTTCTATAAAGATGTTAATCTGTCTAGAAAATTTAACATATGATCCTGCCCTAAGTCTTCCTTCTCACCAAAGGGAAGTACAATATATCCAATATACAATATACTCATAACAAGATTGAATTCTTGAATAATATTTTTTTCAGCAAATAGATATTTGCTCCTTACACACATGACACAGAGATGCTGCATGATTCTTGCTTAGCCTGATGTGACAAAGGAAATTGGTAACAAACTTCAGAGTAAGAACCAGATTTCCTGATTTCTAATTCTATATTGTAAGACTAATTGCAATATTGTAATATTGTAATTATTGTAAAATATATTGTAAGATTAATTGCACTATTCCAAATATACTAAATCCAAAAATGAAGAGAATAAGGCAGGGAAGGTATATTGAAGCTCTTTGAAAATATTCCCTGTATTCTCCAAGTTAAACGGTTAAATAAAGAAATGAAATGTGAGGAAGAGGAGATCTGAACTTTGTAGAGTAGTCAATAATTTAATGAAACGGGGTAGAATGTTAGAAGATAGCATTAATGAAAATGTTCTGGAAGAAAAGCTGCAGCCAGATCCACTGGAAGTTTCACTTTTTCTGGCAATTTTGTGATGCTAACAGACATATGATCTGAAGCTGCTAAAGGAAATCATTTTAAATAACTTGAAACTTCTAAGAGTAGAAGTTGTTTGAAGTGCATTAAATTAATCCAAATTAAAGAGTTTTTATAAGTTTCCAAAGGGTTTGTATGTTTTCTTTGGTCAAGGTCCAAAACTCATATGCATGGGCAGTTTTCCTACTTAAAAATAAGCGACCATACTGTCTTGGACATGAAGTGCCTTCCTCCAGCTTAGAAGTTATTTTTGAAAGTTATTTATAGGTGCGCACAGTTTTTTATCTGGAGAACAGTGTATATCCTACACTGTAGATACAGTCACATACACACAAACAACAGTGCATGGCGTCTAGCTATAATGATACAAAGGACTTCTGTTTATCATCAAACATTTCATATATCCCATTACATGTGAAAGAATTTTATCTATCCTGTTGCAGTGCAACGCTTTTGCCCATAATGGAATTTTATTCTGCAAATTTATTTTTGTATTAAAAGGTTCCACTTTATAATGTCTATGGTTCAATCAGTGATCTAAAAAGCACTTAAATGCTTTGAACAAGATACATAAAATGCTTTTATTGCAAAAGCTTTGCTGTATCTACCAATTTTACCATTGATCTCTTTCCATGTAAGGCAGTTCTGGAAGCTGCCCATGCTGTATAAAATCACATGGTGGCTTTTGATCTCCAGCTGGTGATTAAAGCACATTATGGAGGTTTGAAATTTCCTTGTGGTCATTAGCATACCTAGAAACACTTCTCTGCTTAATAGTAGTGGTGTTCTCACTGCACGCTATTTAAACAAGAAACCAGGATTGCATAAACTTATGATTTACTGTCCTTTGTAGCTCACAGGATACGGATCTCTTGAATGATGTGGGCTTAGTCTTGCAATAGACTTACCGATCCAACAGTGATTTCTTAAGGTAATTAGGCTCCAGCAAAATGCAAGGAAGAATAAGGTTAAATATATTTTAAACCCTCTTTTGATATAAACAGGCAGAGCTCCATGCTTTGCAAGACCTTGTATAATTACTCCCTATCTGAAATTCCCTATTTCCTGCTGCTTAAAGACATAGCCAGTGTTCCCAAGGTCACCAGGCTATTGTGAGTTTGCCACGGTGGATTTTTAAACCATTCATTCTTTTGCCTGAAAATAGCATCTTTTTTTTTTTTTTTTCCCTTTTTCCCACTTTTTGAAAATGTATTTATGTGGTGGAAAAAATAAAGAATTGGTTAGCAAAAAAATGGTTATTTTCTCTATCAGTCTCTTGAGAGGGGTTCCTTTAGAAGAAAATAAATGAGGAAGTCATTTTTAATTTTTCATATTTCACTGTATTATATTACACTCCATTTTATATATATATGTATTTCCTATTTATACCACACTAGCAAGCAAAGTTTACTGAATGTTCTCCAAATATAGAGAAAAACAGTATCTATTTAAAGAGTTTACTGCCCGTGAATGCCAAATAAATTCCACAGCTTTTTTGTTAGTTGTTCCTGTCCCCTCATTCTCTAAAATGGAATAAATATAAGGAGCTCAGTTTCTGACAGCTCAGTTATTTCAGGCCTTAGAAAAGGAGTAAGATTGGGCTTAGAGGGAGGAGCGTGTAGTAGCCAGGTTGGATGTTCCAGGTGCAAGCAAGACATTGGAGAAGACAGTTGTACTAGTGGAAGAGCTGGACGGGCCGAATATCAAGGCTAGCAGCTATTGGCAGACCAGGGAGGGAACACAGGGAGTTTAAGTCTCTTACATAGCTGCTCCAGTGCTGTGGATCTAGGAAAAAAACAGATTCCAATCTGCTTTTATCCAACAATTTGACCCACACTTGAAGAAAGAGCAGAACTGCAGAGAGAGAGCTCTGAATATCATATGGGTAACATTTTTCTTTTTATTTCTGAGCAGACCTTAAAAGGCCTATGATCTTTTATAATTGGACACAACAGTTTTTTATTGAAGGATCTTTTTGTTCAAAGAGAAAAAAATCACAAAAAATGCACAGTGCAACCTTTTTTACATCAAAAGATGATATGTATTTTCATAATATATATTTGGTGGATTGACTATCTCATACAAACTTTCTTTGAGAAGGCGCAGAAGTCACTTAGTGTTTGCTCAGGAGAAGATATCATACAAGGAAAGTTAAAAATAAAACATTGTGTTTGATTGTAACTCACACTTTTCTATTTCCTCGTAAGCTTTGTCAGGAACTAGCTTTTTGGAGAGGAAAAATACTCAGAGCTGCCTGTCAGTTCTCAGTGGGAACTCCTAATGCGGACTCCTTCCTGCCATGCTTCTATACGGAATACTTTTGGTGTTCATGGCCATTGCTAATCCACATAAAATTTACATGACACCTAGCAAAATGTATGATTTGCATAAGAACTGGTTTTCTCCAAATCCCAAAGAGCACTAACAAATTGCTAAAAAAATCCTACCACTAGGTGTCTCATTGGTTTCAATATACTACAACTGAAGAGCAAGAAATGCTCAACAAAATTTAACAAAAAAACAGTTAATTACCACTGACATTCCCTCCTTCCTTACACCAGCACACCCAGAATTTAATCACATGCATTATTGTAATCAAGCTGTCAATCAGATTTTGAAATATTTCATTTTTTGACATAATTACAGCAGAATCCCTACAGCCCGTCTAGAACATGGATATGGCAAGATTGATATTGTGTTACAAAATGTGATCTGACAAAAAAAAAATGATGCTTCTGTGCAGAAATTAAAGAAACACTGAACTGCTAATGCATTTATGCTGCAAATATGTTGCATCAGTTAGAATGTCAAGAGTTAATATAACTGCCTGCCCGTTCACTGAATAATATACTCATTCTTGTCATTCTTTAAATGCTTAAATGTTGTCAATGCCGTTTTTATTTTTGTTTTAAGAATCTGCAGCTTTAATTTGTTTAATCGGCACAAACTGTGTGGGGAACTTTTTTGCTTTCAGGCTTACAGCCTAAAAGGTAAATGAAAGGTTTAGAGAAACAACGAGCAGAGGCGTTCGATGCCAAGAAGAGAGTTGGGTTCATGTTGGAACTCATCTAAGACAATCCTGTCTGTGGAAATCCACGAAACCACTGGCACATTTAATTAGAGTTTGCAAACAGTTCCTGTTCATGATGAGAAATCCATAATACATACTGATACCGATAATCTTTTTTTTTAAAAAAAAAAAAACATATTCCTACTTTTTGGTGCATGGTGAGGAGCATATTTTTTATGTTAACACTTCAAAAGATATGAAATGCATATGGAGGTAGAAGGCTGTTTGGATGGTACCCATCTGGCAGCAATTAAAAGGGTTCCCCCAAACACGTAGAACAGACTTCTGCCTGGCTCCGGTGAGGAGTAGTCAGATAGAGTCTCCCTCGCTTTTGGGACACTAGTTTGTCCTTTAACCAAGAAGGTAATTTTTACCATCTGATGACTATTTCATGGCCTCTGTGAATGAGTTTGCAGTCCCCAGCCTGTTTTTATGTAGACAGATGTCCCCCTTCACAAAAACAACTGTCACAATTGGCAATAGTTGTCACATGTGTTGGCAGCAGCAAGGCTTCTGAATGAATGGACTGCAAGCAGGAGAGTGTTTCCTCGCTTCCAGGAGGAAGATAAAGATGAGGATGTTCACAACACCACTGAAAGTGCTACATTTTGGTGTGCAATATCATCAATTCAGTCATCTTTCACGTGATCCCTGCTTTCTGCTTTAAAAGCCACTTGCTTGCATATTTCTCTATGTATTCCAGAAGAATAATTTGATCTAAATATATGTAGATAACTGAAGTCCATCTTTTGCACAATAGCAAATTGCTAATTTATTTCTTCCTTTGCAGGGTTGGGAAAGGTTCCAAGTAAAATTTTCACTAGGGAGATATGTAAGTCTTACAAGAAGTTCCAGAAATATGCATGAAATGTCACACATTCCCAGCACTATTCTGCCCTTTACCTGAGGAAACACACTCTAACTGTGCTCCTCATCATGTCCATGCTGTCCTCAGGGTCTTATTTGCTCCCTTTCCATATAACTGGCATTGGCCCTGTTATTCAGAGAACTACTATTTTACTCAAGTATTATTTCAGCCCTTAAAAGCGCTGTTTGCAAGACCTGTTTCCATACTTCCATGCAGACATCTGTTGGAAGCATAGAATTAATTAATATATTAGCAGCAACTAAGAAAACATGATTAATCAGCTTTGCTCTTTGCCACAATGAACTTACCAGGTCACTGAGAGAAGACATATAGGATCTCATGGGTTCTCTGTTTGATGATTTGTTCTTGAGAGAAGGTTATTTACTTTTCCTTTTGTCCTACCCATCTCTTTCTTTCCCTTCACTCACTTAAAATCTGCTCCATCCACACATACTAAAGACGACCTTGCATATCACATGGTGCAGGTGAGTTCTGTATTCAAAGCTCACTACATTTGCTGCAGTTTGTCTGCTTTTTTGACAGGGGATGCCAATCTTTTTCCCTCTTCAATAGCCTATAACTTATATTCTACTGAGGGCTGCTAGAAGGAAAGTGTTTGTCATCTATTGTTGAAACGGCTAATATTTTCAGTAAGGACATGCCATTGAAGATATTTAAATGGTATTAAACTTACCTCAGAGATATAAATACATAAGTGAGTTCAGCAGCTTTTACAACACCATATACTGGCAATATTCTAAACTGTCCACTAAACATTTCTCATTCTCTATGGAATATCAAAATACTGAGTGCAGTATTTCTGTCTGTGTTCTTTTATTTGCTAATAATCAAATTGCAGCCACAACCTTTTCATTTAGAACTACTTGCTCCAAAAAATAAGCACAGCCATTTGAAACAATTTTGTAGCTGTCTTAGAATGGAGTGTAAGTTTTAAATTGTTGAATTGCAAGACTTCCACCCTGTAAACATATTATAATGTATATCGGTCTATTTTGGTGAACAGCTGAATAATAATGTACTTTAAGAACAGTTTGAAATGCATCTTCTAAGATATAAAGCAGAGAGGATGACTAATATGAGAATATGGCATTTCACAGCAAACCTAATGAAAGCTTGTGGAAACTACAGTATCTCATCACCGCACTGGCTACATTGGCTGCAATACAGTCAATACCATATTGACTGCTAGAAAGGATATAAGTATAAAGTGTTCCATCTCTCCTGATGAAAGTAACTGTGCTGGGCCAAAAGTGATGGGAAAAGAGCATATTTTCCAGTTTCATTAATTTTATATAGCTTATTCTTGAATATTTTTTAGAGTTATGTCCTGTGTCCTTGACCAAAGTAAACTTTGCTTTTGCTTCATTTTTGAAGAGTCTTTTGAGAATGATCATTAAAGTAATAGCATATTTTTAATGTATAATTTATCAGCAGAGCCCCAAAATAGAGCCTGCCATGCCTGTGTTTCCAGTTCAGAAAACTCAAGAGAAAACAACTACTTTGGAAAAGATTAGCATACTTCATCAGGTGTATAACTCTTTTTAAAAACTACTTGTTTAAAGCCAAAGATGTTTCTTAAGCATTGCTGTTTTCTTGGATTTGCATTGCTTGTGCATGACAGTTTTCTTAGAAGAAGGCTGGAGTCTGTGGCTGCTGCAAGCATGGAGTTTTGCTCCTGTTTGCTCGCCTCTGCCCACACAGTGAGCTGAACTGGCCCAAAGTGCCCCCTCTCAAGTCCCCCATTTGAGAACATTACTCAAACATTCATTTGGAGATAAAAAGCCCCCTCCCTACACCCAACAATCACTGAATGCCTGTTTAAAATAGATATTACATTGCTTCTAATTCTTAATCTGAGACCCACTCTGTTCCTCCTGCAGCCCAGAAAGAGAAAATGCCTGCTCCATAAAGCCTGCAATAAAAATAGGAAAATAAATCCTATGCAACCAGCGAAGGATACATTTCACTGTGTCAGTTGTATGTCATGTCAAAGAGGGAAGAGCTACTGTTGGGAATGTTCCAAATGAGATATTAAAGAATTGGTCCTTATAAAAAGTCTCTAGAAGGGAATTTGGATGTGTGAAAGTTTGTCCCTTCTGTATGCAAATGGTGAAATAAGATATCTAACCTTTCCCTGCAAATGTTGTTTCTCACACTTTTAGCTTGCCAGAGCTTCTTTTAGAAAAAAATTAAATCAATTGCATCATGCCAAAATGTAAAAGTGCATGGAAGGAGGAACTGCAGATACCAGGCATGTAACTTTACAGGGATGTATTGAACAATATTTCTAAGTGGTTTTTCAAACCAGCCAGAAGTTGTGAATAATTAATTTACCCAACAGGTAGGTATACTATTGATACAAATATGTGAAGATTTATTGGTTACCAAGATTACGATTAATTAAATGTAATAGTTACCAAAACCTCAAAAATAGAAAGCGGAACAGATTGCAAGGATGCATGGAATATTTTATTAGTAAAATGGCATATTTTACTCCTAGCTTCAGGGTTGTTCTCCTCCTCTAGTGAAAAGCCGCATAGAAGATAAAAGATGCAAGTTATTATATATCTGAAAACTTCATTGCACCTGAAAACTTCATTGCAAAACATCATATTTAGGCCAAGCTTTTTCAAATTAGCAGAGCATAATGAAACTCAATGTGTGCCCTTAACATGGTAATTTTTACCAAGACAATATAAGCACAGAATGAATTTGACTCATTGAAGTTGTGATCTAATAATGTTTTATTCCCCTTTGATTCATTGTGAATTCCTATCTCACATAAATAATCATCTGCAAGAACTTTCAGGATAAAAATAAACATAGTAGAACATTAGTATATTTTGGCTTCCTATCGCATACAAACAATGGAGGCAATAAACACAAAAAAAAAACATGAAAAATGAAAAATGTAAACACACAAGCATTCACAAAACCCATAAAAGAGCTTCCAAGAATGAACGAGAAGGGACATTTGTCTAGAAATACAGGAAGCCTGCGGATTTAACAGATGAGTGGCAGAAATGACAGCAGGTAAGAATGGACAGCTGAGGAGTTTGGTCTGGTGGCAGGGAGAAAAGAATTGCGCGTGGTGTTTCTGGGCACAAAAGTTGTCAGGAAGAAGGTAAAGCAGAAAGAGGGCAGAGAATACCGACAGAACAAGGAAAGGAGATCTGAGCTAGAGAAAAGGCCTGGCCATTTGGAAAGCCTTTTCAAAACAGAACAGATTGAAAAAGGACAAGCCGGGGGAAGATGAGGAAGAAAAAGGAGACATATCTGTACCAAACGTCTTCTACTACACTGTAGGAAGGAAGCATTTTCCAGCTGAGGAAGGCGGGAATCTGAAGCAGACAAGGCAGTAGGTAGAAGATACTTGCCAATAAGTTCCCAGTCAAAGTTGTTTAGCATGGCCACACATTGCTACACTTGGCACCTGCTAAACTGACCATTTGCAATTGTTCGGAATTGTACTTGTTCCCTTTACACAGCATTAAATGCTAAGCTGACCATTTGTAATGGGCCTGTAGAAGTAAAATTAAGTGAAGAAGACTTGCTACCATGCAACTCTTCCAATGCATTTCAAGCTTCACTTGCAATACCCTGTTAAAAATCTCATTGCCATCTCTCTTCAGAGTAGTGACTCAATCAAACTGAATTATGTCACCTCCATGGCAGAATACAATCTATTGTCTCAGTTTTATAACCTTTATGACTCAGAATCCAACAGAATCCAATAATCAACACAAAATAGAGTAGCTCCAAAAGCATAATTGTAATGCAGATGATTTTTCACAGCATCATTCAAAGACTTACATTGGGTAGAAATTTCAGACTGGTTCACACAAACTATATTGCATCTTGAATGAAGAGTCACGTTATTAACAAGCTACATCATGTTTCTCAAGGTCCATGGCAGAGAACAGAAGATGGAGAAGCTCAGTTTCTTTTTTACTATCACCATTACTGTCTGAAACACCTAGGACTCAGCAGCTCAGGGACCTGGAGCATGGGCAGTTTTACATTAATCACTCCATTCTAATCATAGGCTAGATTTGAACTACTGACTTACATCAAAACTGTCAGGAAACCATCTGATGGTTGCCAAGTGACCCACACACTTATATAAGTGACTATGAATAGTTTGGTTGTCTCATCCCATATTGAAAAAATATACAGAGAAGAACCCTATCAGTTTTCATTATTGGTTTTGCAGACTGAATGTCAGCAAAGGCTTTTTCTAAGCAAGGAATTGTCTAAAACATCTGCCTGTTTTCAGGTTAATGTAGGACACACGTTCCAGTATGCATCTACCTTGGTCTGGATCCATTTAAGCCAATGGAACAGAGTAGCTACAAAACACTGTTCCTCATCAATTCAGCAGCAAAATTTTCATCTGGCAGTGAACAAATTAGTAAATCTCAATGGGCCTTGATTCCTCAGTATCAAAGAGCAAGCAGTGCTGCCCAGTTATTTTTCCTCTCCACAGAGAGGGATTTATTTCCATCTTTCACAGAAATGTTTAAAATTGTAGCTAGAGAAGATTTCACAGTTGTCAATGATATGACCACTCTGATCTTCATATCCATAGCCAAATATATTCAAATCCCCTCCGAGGAACAGTTTCCTCACAATCTATTTTTAACTTATACTGCTAATAGAGATTTCTCTTATGACATATCATTGAGCTATGCAGTGGCCACTTCACGTTCTTGTCAGTACATTTCTCCAGTCTCATTCCTTATGTGAGATATGTATTAGTGACTACAAATAAAAGCAATAAAATCTATCTTTAGTGATCAGTGATATCTGTTGGTTTGATTGTAAACAGAACTGAAGGGTATGAACATTTCTGATCATTCGATGTCAAACAGAAGCGATCTCCTAATATTGATTTAACAGAAAGAAGGGGTGAAAAAAAAAAAAAAAAGAAAGAAAATAAGCTTTTAACTTATGGTAATAATAGCGAGCAGCATCCTGGGTCATCTTGTTACCTTTGAAGGAAAGAAAATTTATTTAGGTTTTAATTAAGATTCTAAACTTCTATGACTTAGTTTGTCATGCTTCTTAATGCCTTAGATGCTCACCTCTGCTGGAATTAAATGGTACCTATTTCATCTCTTTCACATTAGGAGATTTTTTTTTTTTGCAATCCTCTGGCCTGATATCAAAGGATTTCTTGTGGTTAACCATTTATTCTTATTCACAAAACTTATTTTTTTTCATCGTGGCAACATTAAGTATAATTTAAAACAAAATAATAAGCAAATGGAAATAGCAGTGATAAAATGTGATCAAGTGATAGTCCAAGATGTCACTGCTGGTATCTGCACATAATCTGATTCCAATCAAGTGGATCTCTAAGTTAATTGTGTTTTTGTACAAACAAGCTCAGCAAGTAACTTTAGGCCCTCCATCAGGCTTCTTTACTCCACCTGGATCTCTATTAGGTGGCCTATCCACGTGTAGTCACAATCTTCCTGACAGATAGAAGAGTCTCAGAGATGTTACAAGTTATATCAATGCCCATCTACTTACTAATCTGCAAGTATTTCTGATGAGACATCTCTTCCATAGCAGTAAGTATAGAGAAAATTGTCAATGGAAATTTTCAAAAAAGTCAGTGTCAAATTTAGTGTTTGGATTGTACATCTGTGCTCTTTAAATATACAAACTTTTCTACTAATAGTAATTAGTACCAGACCTCAGTATTTGACCCCTGTGAATTCTTGTCACAACACTTTAAATTAAGTTATTTTGTGTCAGATCACCTCACTTTTGTCAACACTACAGACTTGTGATTACAAAATAATAGTTTAGTATTTGAAATAGCAAGAGTTATGTATCTGTACATATAAGCAGAGATCCAACTACTGAGGGTTTAAATAAGCTAATAATGAAGTATAATCTGAGTAGGTTTTTATTTGAATAAACTGGGCAAACTGAATGCTGAATAATGGTGCAATAGCGGCAGTGAATAAAGTTGGGCTTAGCACGGACAAAGAAGATCATTAAATAAAATAGGGAGCATCTCTGGGGACAAACCTACAGACAATTTGTCACTCCCTGGTTTTAACATTTCATTTCAAAATTCAATTAGATATCAATGTCAGAAGGCCAAATTAGTTCATCCATTGTGATCAGTATCAACAAATATCAGCTATCATGGATAAACTTGAAGCAGAAAGTCCTCTTCCTGACCCTTTAAGGGGTAAAGAACATCTGAAGAATAGGCAGAAAGGAAATTCCTGGTTGCAGTAAACCTACATTATTTCCAATAAAAGAAAACTATGCTAATACAATATTTGCTCACTCCTGCTACTAGAGCAATAGCAAGACTTTATGAAAAAATAATACTTTTAATTAATCTAGAAAAGGACAAGAATGGAAGCCTCCAGTATACCTGTTTAATAAGGAAACACTTTTTTTCTGAAGAGACATTGTTAAGACAAGGAAAAAGCTTGTCATTCCAACAAATATTATTCTATTTTTCAGTGAATTAAACGTAAACTTAATTTTACAGTAATGAAAGTAATTCTTCTCTGATAAAAGATAGTGATCACAAATTTTATGGAAAACTTTTACCTTAAAAAGTTAACTTTGCATAACTGTTGTATCTACTTAGTCTGACCAAAATTTGTAGCTACTTTAAGAAAACTCTCAGTGCAACACTGGTCTAGCTTTACTAAACATTGCTTTCTAACACCATATGTATATAATTTTCATATTTTATAAGTACGTCAAAATGGGTAAAGATAGTTAATTTAGGGCGCTCTAAAGAATAAAAAGTCAAAAAAAAAAGCAAATAGTTGTGTTCTGACAACTATTTAAACTCTAATGAGTGTATCCCTTCCTTAAGCAATGTCAGTAAGTCAATTTAATGTCCAGATGATGGAGCAGATGTACTCCATGTCACAACACAGAATCCTGATGTCTGGGTTTTCTTTCCATGGCAACCAGGGTTTGGAGGAGAGCAGTGGCATGGAGCATGTTCGAGTTTCAAGAGCCGCTTAGACTGAGTTTTCATCCTCCAAAAATCAAGCACAGCTTATGAAATCATTATTAGCTACTCAGAAATATGAAATATTGTGTGAATGTGTGAGCTGCCTTCTTCACTGGTGTCAGTGTGATTTCACTGGGCCATTTTTTTGGACCATCAGTATTTTGCAAATAGTTCAGTACAGTTCTAGTAGGCTTAACTATGTTCTACAAAAGGTGGACAGGATGTCACTGTGGACCATCTGCCTGTCTACAGACAGACAAATGTCCGTCTCCAAAACATATCTGCACTATTACACTAATACACATGAATCATATCATTAGATCGCTGGTAAAACCATCTCCATTTTGCAGATGGGGAACTGAGTGGAGATAGGGTTCTCTCTCAGGTTGTAGCTGCAGTCTGCAGTACATATCCCTTCCTTGGTAACACCCCACTCACTAGATAGTTTTTCTTCATCTTCTGCAGGATCTGTATGGGGCTGGTATCTGTAGCAGATAAGGTGCAGGAAGGCACTGTGCCTGCTTAGTATCTTTGATGTCCTGGGCAGCACTCTGTCTGGAGTGGGCAAAATCCATCTGGGTCTTCACAATCTCATCATAACCCAAAGAGTCACAACAAAGAGGTAGCCAAGTCACTTCAGCTGCTTCCCAGTTCAGAAATTGTGATGGTGGTGATGGTGGTGGCGGTGGTACTAATTTATATTGCAGTAGTGCCTGTATTTGCGATCCCTTTGTGCTGGGTGAACACAGCCCAAGGCAATTTACAAAGAAAGAGGGCAGTGTGGTTTGCTGCCTTCATGATCATTCAACTTAGTTGGGCTATTCAGCTTATTAAGTATGCAAAAATACTTTAAGGTAGATTTGTTTGTTGTTTTACATTATGATCAATATTCCCAACCTATTTAAAAAGCAATAAGGCCTGGGCAAAACAAGAATGTTTTCAGTCAACAGTTAATGGCAAGGACACACACACATACAATTACAAAACATGTGCATGGAGCTGTACAAGTTGGATAAGGTCTTGGTGAGAAGGCATCAGGTCTGCAGGCAGCTGATTGTACGCTCAGAACAGTAACACTCAATTAAAAAGCCCTGTTTCCTTGAATCAGTAATGTCTCATATGGTCCTTTTGCTGAGTAGCCCTACAGAGTCTGTTGCTTTTCTTTCTTTCCCATAATCACTGTGGAGTTGCTAAGGAGCATGGCTGTCTTATCTGCTGGGAATTGTGCAAGCAGAGAGATGGTTAAACCCTAAGAGACAGGCATTAGGTTCAATCTACAATCTTGTTCCTGTATGAGGTGATTAATATGGTATACTATTTGATGCCTTATCTCTGCTCTGGTAAACAGCTATGCCTTTCTTTGGCAAATCCTAGTTAGTTCAGCTTCACAGAGCTCACTATGCTGAAGGGCTTCAAAGTCCAGTGAGAGAATACATCCCAGAAAAGTTCCTGGCTATTTTATGAACCAGAAGAAATTTATAACAAGGATTTCCAGTGGATAGATGGGGCAGCATGTTTGCAAATGAACAGGGAAGTGGCAAATGAAGTGGCAGCTCACTTCAGTTAAGTTTAGTGACAGTAACTGAGCTCATTTCTGAATTGTGAGATAAACTGTGGGTACAATCACCAGCAGTAGTCCCACACCCCAGTGTCTGGGCCTGTGTATCTGTCTGCTCGTTATATCTAGAGTTGTGCACCCTGCTAACACCTGATAAAACAGTGCTCCTGAACTCATGACTAAATTTCCTTGGTGTTTTCCTTCATTCCTACCCAGAATATTCCTCAGACGTACAGAAGGCAAGTTCACACATTGCCGAACACCTTTATTTTGTCACAAGAGCAACAAAGTGCCACTGTCCTCAGAGCAGCACCCAAGCACCGCACCAGCAGAGAGGCCGACAAAGTGACTTTGGGTCTCGGCGGCCAGCTGGGCTTGCAGAGCTCCCCGCGCCGCGGAGGAAGCAGCGCCTCTCCCTGAGGGCACAACGCAGTCCTATTCCCAGGCACGACAGAAAAGACATTAAAAAAGCAGCGTGCTGAGGAAGGACATGCCGGGGCTCGGCCTCCAGCGCCCGGCCTCCTCGGCAGCATGGGGAAAGGCTGTGGCATTAGAGGGTGCTGTGGGGTGTCGAACAGCATGTGGGGACAGCGGGAGAGCCGGCCCGGTGCCGTCTGCGGTGCTGCCCGCCCCTGCCTCCGTGCGCCGCTTCTGCGGAGACGCCGGGGACCAGGAGCAAAATTAAACCAAAGCTCCCTTGCTAGTGCTCCGCAGAGCGAGGCCAAGGCCGCGCTGGCCTCCGGCGGCCGAGGGAAGGCTCTGCGTCCCACGCGGGCACAGCAGAGTGGCGCTCGCCTGACCGAAGGTCGCGCGGCGGTGACACGGGCGCTCCCTCTGCCTACCGGGAACGCCAACATAGCGTTAAAATCGCACAGGATGCACAGCCCGCCTTGGACTTTAGGCAGGAAATTATCGCTTCAAATTCGGGTTGAACGATAAGAAGCTTTTAAAACTAAAGAAATGAATGATGTATGCAAAGCTGTACTTGAAATGATTCTGGTGTTGCAAATTGCCATGCTCTTACTGTGGAGCTGATGAAAATAAATGAAGCTCTGCGTTGCTGGGCTTTTTCCTCCCCCTTCTAATAAATGAAATGAAAAAGCCCCATTATTGTGCCACCTGCTTCAAATTCCTAATTGTGGTAACTGAATTCTGAAATTGTTTGTTAGCTGTGTAATACCAGAGGCATTAAAAATACTGAGAGGCTATTAAGTTCTTTAAAACACAGCACTGGATAAAAAGGTGCAGCGATCTTCGATTTTATTTTCTCATGAAATAACTTTTCCAGAGGAGAATTGTGTTAAAGTCCTACAAGTCCATACTAAAAGAAAAAAATCCTGTTAATTTAGCAGAGAGAGAAGCAGCAAAGTAAAGATATAGGAAAGATCCCTCTGCACATTTAAATATTTCTAAATTGCAGCAGTATGCCATTGTGTTCATATTTTTTCTAGCACGGAAATATCAAAATTTCACAAGATAATGAAAATAATGAAATTCAAATGTAAAGTTTCTAATGAACAGGTATGTATGTGCACAAATATCTATTTCTGGAGTGCCTATAATGAGGGAATCTTGCTATGTGACTGGACTATTGTTGCATGTGTGTATATTGCATCTCACTTTACACTTAAATTTCAGTTTCTTATTTTAAGAATGTTCTAGCTTAGATATTCACATAGATTTATTCTGCAAATTTAAAACCCAGCAATTATCAAGCCAAGCCAAAGAGTGTTTTTCTTTAAATAGTTTTTTGTTACAAGCAATTTTATTGTATATCCAAATCCCATTGTATCGTTCACTTTAATGAGAAAGGACTGGAGTCAGTTAAACAGATTTTATGCACAAAGTTATCCCACACAGGTTCATGAAAGTCTTTTATAATTACACATATACATATATATTGCATATATTTATGTGTGTGTGCATACAATCCATATAAATTGCTAGTCAAGAGGCATCTTTTTCTCTTAGATTAACTTCTAATGTGTAAAATCCTGGCACAAAAATGAATGAAGGGTTAAAATAACAATCTCAAAATTCAAGTCAGCTGTGACAGTATGCAGCACATTGAACTACTGAAATCTATGTGGAATTAGACATCCCTTTGTCCAGATAGTCAAATTAACTATTTTGCTCTTACCTTGCTTAAGCAGTATTTTAAACATTTAGGGGACTGGAGTGCATGTGTGTGTAGGGAACAGGAGGAATTGGTGCATTTGTCATTTTTGTGCAGTTTCTGTCTTCCCCACTTCCCAGCTTGGGAGGTAGAACTTAGTGAAGCCGCTTGAGAACAAATTCCAGTAATGAAAATCTTTTTCAGCTTGGTGTTAGCAATTAAGATGTCCCGTTGGCCATAAAATCTGGCCTCGTCAAACAAGACCGTATTTTAAATACAAATGCAAACAAAGTCCTAACAATAACATGATTTTTTTTTAAGGCATAACAATAAGAAACAGCAGCAAAAAAAAAGGAACAACCAAAGACCTTTGTTTATAAAAGACTGAGTTTAGTAAAAAGTTAACTTTAAACTGATTAAAACAGAAAGAGAATAATTCCAAATGGAATCTAGCAGATGATATTTCAGTGACTTTAAAAACGATTGTAAACAAGGAGCAAGTGCAGATTTTGTAGGGACGAAGGTCAAATGAAAAGTTACAAATTCCCGTTAATTTATTGGCTCCTTTTATCTCCTTTGTTGTATAGGGAATGGCAAATGGCAAACTCAAAGCTCCGTTTTGAGGGATATTTAGGATGATATGGTGTTTAATTTGCACGTGCATGTGTTAGCTCTTGGTTTGCCTGCACATGTTATCCGTGTCGCTCTCCACCACCGGATGCCCTCACGTCCGCGTGGCACTTGCAAAATGTCCTGGGCCACAGAGAGCTTCAAAAATGACCACTCAAAGATATAACACACTTGAACGTGGTGGAAATGAAGATTCATGTATATATATCTCCCTTTGTCCAGAGCTATCACAGTGCATTCAGTTCTGAGTAATATTTTTCCAGCAAAAATACGGGTGAGAAAATGTTGGTGAAGAATGCCTGGGAGAGGGCAAAAACGTACGCAGTGGCGGCAGCGTGGCTGCTGCTCAAGCAAATGTTTGTGAATGTCTTTGTAAAACGAAATGCATCTTGTTTGTAGTGCCCTGAATGGCATTAGAAAGAGAATATGTAAAAATACTGGCTCACATCTGCAGAAAGAGCAGCGCTAATTATGAGAAAACAGAGAAAATGGACGTAAAATGCAGTAATATATGCAGAGGGTTTTTTTTAACTCCGCTAAAAGT
The DNA here is from genome assembly GCF_003342845.1 of Nothoprocta perdicaria. Classification (NCBI taxonomy): domain Eukaryota; kingdom Metazoa; phylum Chordata; class Aves; order Tinamiformes; family Tinamidae; genus Nothoprocta; species Nothoprocta perdicaria. The sequence goes on from NW_020455965.1 coordinate 3,157,254, forward strand.
AAAAGGAATGAAAAACTGGTAAAAGGGGAATAAACCAAGCATTAAATATAAACATGCGTGACTATCTATCGAGAGTATCTTATTTAGATTTTTCAGCTATTTATTGTCTGTTAATTTCCTGTGTTCCTGTTTTTCTATTGAAGCATCAAACACCAAAGCACAAACATTCAAACTGCCTCTGCATATTTAATAAATACATACACATACACACTTTCTATATACCTACATAGCTAGCTAGCTGTTACGGGCATGCATTTATACACCTTGAAATATCTGCATTTTGAACAGAATAATTAGCACAAATCAGTAGTGTCTTTTTTATTCACCTCATATAAAAGACAAACTTTTTCTAACACGGTTCTTTCTCCATCTCATGTAATGAACTTCACCGGAAAGCTGTAGATAGCAAGTTTCATCTGTATATCTAAAGCTCAATATGATTTTTTTGTATTAAAAATAAAGGGAAAAAGCAGGGGAAATATTTTGAAAGTCAATTAAAATTTTGTGTACGTTTTCATTTTTTAATGATAAATTAAGTTACTAATTTTGTCCGTGCTCTTTGTAGACACTGCAGGTTTAATTGCTAATTGTTAACTGCGAATGAATACATTTGCATATTAATTAGCTCCCAATTTACATTTTTAATTTGCTTCCTTCAAAAGGTGCAAGATAAAAGGTCGTGTTATTTTAAATAATTTATGCTTTATTGCATGAAATACGCTAATATGAAATGTGCCTACTAATTTTAACCCCTTTTCTAAGAAGCAAAGTGAAGAACATTAAAAAGAAAGACAAATCTGGGGGTGTTTTGAAAAACAACATTTTGCCCTGTTTTTCTTCAGCATTAGAACTTGCTTTTTTCCTCAAGCCTGATCTGGCTGAAAATTCATGTGTTCTTTCCTTCACCATCAGTTTAAAAGTGATAGGATATTTGAAGAACAGAACAGCTGCCGAAAGGGAGCGGATGGTTGTTGTTTCCTGCAGAGGATTAACAAAAAAGGTTCTGTCTCCTCCTCCCCTCCTCCTATCCCTCACTCCAATATATTTTCCAAGGAAATGAAAAGCATGTACAGTAAAAGGATAATTTGCCGAAAGCATCTCGCTCACTAGAAAAGGGGGGAAAAAATCATTTTGAAATGTCCACGTGTACTTCCATACCGGGCTTTTGATTTTAGCAGTCAGCAGGGATAATGAAATGGGAGGAGGACGTCCCACCTCCCTGGATGGTAGCGAGATCAGTGCAAGGAAGGTTTAAGAGAGCGATGCTGACGGGTTGCTTGTGGATGTGACCTCAAGCACCTCGTGGAGGGGAGCTCCGGCGGGCTGCTCCGTGCACAGCAGTGCAAGCAGAACTAGGAAAAGAGGTTATTGCAAGCGATCCCGCTACTCTGTGTGTCAAATGCAAGCTGAAAAACGTGGAGGCACAAATCTGATCATATATTAGCCCGATTACATAAGGAGCTGCTTCTGTTTTCTTTTGTTTGCTACGGCAAATTCACTCCGAAGAAGATTGTTTTTAGCAAGGCTTTTGTTGTCCTAATTGTTCTAGGAATACAAAAGAAAGCTCTTGCTTGTATAATGCCATAGAAACAAAATATATACTCAGTGCCAGGAATAATCTTTATACTTAGGAGGAAACTGAGATGTATAGCCTTCGCACTGTAAGATCTCCAATACAAGAAATAATCCTAAAAAGAGGTCCTGTGTAGTCCTTTCTTCCCTATCATCGATTGAAAAGACTGGTACTGGGCCCAGTGTGTGGGGAGGACAAAGTTGTGGCCTACACAGCAACAGGGAATGTAACATCTTTTAGGAAACATCTTTTGTAACATCTTTTAGGAAAACCAATTTCACAGCACAGTGGAAAGTTCCTGCTTCCTCCTAACACCCTAGCATACCCCCATTTTCCTTCCTCGATTAAAAAGTACATATTTAATAAAGCAACTTTGTTTATAAATAAATAAATAAATAAATAAATAAATAAAGTACATATTTAATAAAGCAACTTTGGTTTGATTTCCAGTAGCAGATCGACTGCATTAGAGATTTTTAAACATGAACTTGCAGTTTTGGTTACCTGACAAGAATTTAAAAATTTGCTTAGTTTTACCACACACAGACACTGGGAGAAATAAGAGCAATGAAGGATTATTCCCTCTAGATGTGTCAGCTGCATAATCAGATCTTCAGCTGTATTAATACAGTTCTTGAATCTATGGCTCTCTATTTCCTCACAACTTCACTACAGAAGAAAAGCACCACCAATTTGTCCATTTAGAGCAATCAAGATAAAATAAAGCCGTCTCAATATTTTCCATTTCAAACTACACTGACACTATGTGAAAACAATTCAGACCATCAAAATCCATCAGCCTCTAGCAATCAAAATGTACTAAATACGGTAAGATTGTAACACTAAATTAAAGATGAATGAAAACAAATTGCTCTTGGTGAGGAGGGGAGAAAAGAAAGAAAAGAAAGGAAGAAAAAGAAGAAAAGAGAGAGAGCCTGGTTAACACACATCAGTTACTTGGATACAGCTGATACTGAGTTTTCATAATGTACATGAGGGATGTAGTGTAGTTAGAAGCACGGTGATTTAGGAAAATCTCAGAGCATATCATCCTTTCTATCAGTCTTGTCCTAATCATGTCATCAAGTTTGATGCTTCAGTGCATTGTATATGACTGCTCCTGAATATCAAGGATTAACTGTGATTCATTTAGATTTGTTCTTTGTGTTTGATCACAGGTAAAAAAAAATCCTGAAGTGTACCAAAATGTGCAAAAATATAACTGTAGAAAAACAACATAGAGGGCTTTGCCACTATTGACTTTTAAATTTTCCTGTACAAACATTGAAATTTATCAGTCAACTTTGGTTACTTAAGCTACTTAAAAGCAGCATATACCATGCAGCTACAGATTTGCACATGCATAAATAATCTATGACATCCATCCTGCTTTTTCTTAGAGCAAGAGTCAAAACATTTTTCCTTCTTACAGGTCATGCTGATCTGTAGCATAATTTGAATTCTCAAGCGGTTAGCTACACATCATTCCCAACAACTTTACAAAGATCCAACAGAATTTCCACTTTTGCCATCAAGACAAGAAGCCACAGCCTGCACTTGGCTGGGTCCTGACTTACTGTCAAGAGGACACTTCAGTTTGGGGCTCACATCTTCCACTGAGGTAAACTGCTAAAGCTCTGTTAGAGCTAATCGGGCTATGCCAATTCACCTAGCTGAGGATATGGTCTTTTATTTCTAGTATGAAGCATTGCCAACTGTTTTCAAATACCTGAAGTGCCTGAATGTAGCTATTATTAATTGATGTCTATACAGCACCTTTAATGCAGATGGCTACCATGTGTTTTATGGATTTTTGTGCCAGATTCCACCCATAGGAGCACTAGAGAAAATCAGGAGGAATGCCACTGAAAAGAGCATAGTGGAGAGCAGGAGCTCTCCATTCTCTCTGTATCAACACATCTTGATATAGAAAGTGTATCTGGCTGTTTCTTAGCTGAATGAAACGCATCAGTGAATGCAAATGCAGCCCGTTCTGGGGTAGAATAAGGCAGCAGTTCAACATCATCAAAGTACAACTAAAGAAGTTGCTCATGGTAATAATTCCTTGATTTTAGTTACGACAAACAGCAATTAGCTTGTGGTTATGGAGATATATTCTCATCCTGGATCATGTTCTTTATTTGCTCATCTTGCAAATAGAAGCTCTGCAGGTAAGAAACATGCATGATACAAGAAGTTTTTAAAAAGATGATAAAGAGCTTCTAAAATGCACTGTGTCAAATAAGAGCATAAGCTAACACATCTCCCAGCTTCCAGCTACCTGTATAGTCTATTAAGCCATAACTGTTCTGTAACAAAGACACATGGCAGGTTGGAAGATGGTCAGACAGAGCCTTTCCTCTGAGGAAGACCATTCTATCCCTGGGACAGAGATTCCTTGTTAGAACCAAGAACACTTTCCTCTATTCCCTGTGCAATCCATCCAGTTCATAGAGTTAGCTATGATTAAAGAGGTATATTGCTGTCCGCCCTGAAGAGGTAGTTGTTCATATAGAGAAAAATTAATCAGTTGGGGGATTTATAGATCAAAGCCAGAGCCTGCATTGGTGCTGACAGTGGCTTTGGCATACATAGCACTGAAGAGCCCATGACATGCTGAACAGTTTGCACTGGTGAGGAGCTGAGCCACAGCAGTCTGCAGAGGTGTTGTGTGTTGCCACTTTCTTTAGCTTTTTATGCAAAGATTCTCAATAAGCTGCTTCAGATGTGACAAATATTAGTTTCAATGGCTGTGTTCTCATCCATCATGGAAGACGTGAAACCTTTTGGCAAGCCCTGTGTGGAAAAAGACATTCTGGGTGTAACTGTGCGGGACAGTCCTGCATGTGGGCAAATGAGGTCCAGCAAAAAAACCCATGGTCTAGTAGTCCAAGAAGAGCTCAGAGATGTAATCTACAGAGTCCACACAGACAGCTGGAGTTCACAGTCCCTGACTCCCTGCTTGGAGGGGCTCACTAAGCCCTGGAGCCCTCTTGTACCTTAGCTAGCTGCATATTCAGGTCAGCAGTGCTGTGAGGGCTCATCAGCTTATCAGAAGTTGCAGAGAGGTGGAGTAATGTGAGACTGAGACTGGACATTTGTAGCATGATTAGAAGATCAGAATAAAGATCAAGAAGTGAGAAACATGTGATAGGCAAGAAAAACTCGGGACGGGAGCAGAGCAGGGAAGGAGATGCAAGAGACAGACTGAAAGTTATTCCAAAGCTGATTATTTCTGTTGCTATTTTACTTTTGTGGGATATTCAATGAAATGGAGCCTGGTGTTTTAGAACACGTTCCTCATGCTGTGACACTAATGGCTGTCAGGGTATTCAGCTCAGCTGACTACTTTTAATCTATCAGACCTCAGTAGCATCTGAGACTTAAAAGGCTCATTGTAGTGTGTAAATGTGAGACACTAAATGTGATGTATGTGTGTCACTTATGAAATAGTGACCTAGCTCTGAGAAATTGTTTGAAAACAGTGGCTTGTGCTAAAGAATCGCTGATCAGCAAAGAATTGTTTTCTTTGATGAACTATTGCTTGTTCCAGCATACTTCTGTAGCATATAGGCAATTTTACCTTCTAATAAAGTAGTTTTTTGTGTTTTTTTTTTAACAAATCCTTTCCAGAATTCATAAAGAGCTTTACTTCACATACAATGCTCAATACTATCTAAAATCAGAAGCTTAATTCTCCTTATGCTGGGTTGAGCCTGAGGACTAAAGCAACAACACAAAACAATTTGTTTGGTTTGTAAACTGAGAACATTTTCCATGTGACTTATTCAAACAGGAAGCACATGTTGAGAGCCCCCAAGTACCATTTCCTCAGAAGGATTCTGTTCACTGAAACGAGACCTTTAAAAATATCCAAGATGTGAAAAGATTTTCAAGAATTTTTCATGTAGAATTTTTAGTACCCTCTGCTGTAATAAGCAGAAGGTGTTTAATAAACATGATATGCAGCAGTTGCTAAGCAGAATCTGATTTATCTACAGTAGCAGTTAGAAGCAACTACACATCAGGGTTGTACACTCTATTTGACTGTGAATTCTGATTTTCTGATGGAAGCAATTGTGCTGAAACTTTATTTATAATCAGCTTACAACATGGGTAGCGGTATTGTAAGTGCTTCTCAAATTACATAGCAAATCTTGTCTCCTTGGGCAAATAAGAAACCTATATCAGGAGCTTTAATTGTAATATAGGTCGTTGTCAAGGGCAAAACACTTTTCATACCCTTCTGATCAGTTGATCATCTGCCCAGTATGTACATTTTGAAAGAAATCATTCCTGAAACAAGCTTTGTTAAATTAATGATTAAAACACAGCAGGTTCTCATATGGATTATATCAGCTTGTGTGAGTGTAAAAGGGGAGCCAGAAATGCTGATCTCTGCTCCACGAGTGTAAACGGGGTATAACTCCACAGCAATTAGCATAAACCCGTTAGATCTGCATCAAGGTAACTGAGCTCACAACCTGACCCAGAAACAGAGAAAGAGATGAATAATTTTATTTAAGGACTCAAACACCTGCTCTACATGTATACAGAACAGAAGTTTGAATATAAGCCTTGCTTTCTTGACATTAATCAGTTGCAATGTTCTATCTCATTATAAGTCAGAAAAATCAATGGAACAATGTTTACTCATATCAGCCAAAAATCTTGCCAAAGAAATCAGGTGATAGACGGGGAAGTATGTATGCTCCCTTTCCCTTCATTTTTCCTTCCCTTTTCCTTTCCTTTTCCTTTCCCTTTTCTTTTGCCTTTCCCATCTTGTGTCAGTAGTTTAGAAATTTAAAAATAAAAGAAGACTTAATATAGCTCCCTGATGGATTTGTGGTGCCAGCAAAAGGATAATGACATTCATATCACTCAAGTCAAATAGACAAAGAGATCCTCCTTCAGGATGGTCCCTTGACCTAGAGAAAACACAGTTCTGAGCATGAATCTGTATGCCATGTTGGAAGCAAATCGGGAAGTGAACTCCTTTAGTGAACATGGTTAATTTTTATCAGACCAAATATTAGGTTGCCAGCCAGTTATAGCAATATTAAAAATATATATGCATTTTATTCATCTAGACAGATTGAAAGTTTTATTTATACTTTTCCTCTTCAGAGGATCTCCCCAAATTTTCCAGGTAGAGGCCAGTTCTTTGATGTATAGACCCTGCAGCACCAAACCATCCCACTGAGGGACTGTTTGCAGAGCAATGTATGCTACTAATTCCTGCCGTCACAGCAGCACATGCTAAGAAATGCAAACACAGGGGTTTCAGGCAGCAAGACAAGAGAGGATTGTTAATGGAATGAAATGTGGTTGCTTTTAGATGCTCAGATAAGGAGTCATAAAATCATAGAATTATAGAATCCTTAAGGTTGGAAGGAGTCCTTTCCTTCTCCTTAGTTGTCCAGATTTATATGCTTTATGCTGTTTGGCTGCTGTTGTGCAGAAACCAAGAAAATTTTGTGTAATTTGGCAAGGTGAATAAACTCCAGGAGAGCAGCTTGCTGGTTTAAACCCAGCCAGCCCAGAGCCTGGTTCATACAGAGGCCTCGTGCAGCCCCTTGCCCTCAGGCTACATAAGCTCTATCCCTGTTACTGCACCCTGCAGTACGTGGGGAAAAGCATCTTGACCCAAATTTTTCCTCAGTCAGAGGATGTTGATTCCTTCAGCCAGTCCTCCCAGCTCTGTAGGGTGAAAATGGATGGATAGAGACACCTTCTCCGTAAGTGATGTACCACCATTGTACCTGCAGCAGATGTGGTCCTCCATGCTGCTGTTACCTACCACGGGCACACCTTGCAGCATAGGACGTAGCAGTCACATGCAATGACCTTCAGGCCCACATAGTTTTCAGCGTTAATGTGCGACGCCAGGCTAAGTTCTTGCCCTTTTTCCTGCCCGCCTGGTCTGCGAGGTTTATGTTTCCCTCTCTCAATCAATAATGGCTTAAGTGGCAAATATGGTCCCCATCCCCCAGCACTAATAGACCTTCATGTAGTCAGGAAGCATCAGGATGAACCCTCAGTTACCACTGTACACCCTGTTTAATGTATGCATTTTTATGGCCTCTGATGTATATGATTCCATTACTGTCTATGAATACAGAGTACTGGAGCTAGTTAATGTATTATTTATTTTATTACTCCTTTGTATAAGCTGGTATTTTTAATTTGGAATTTTATACACTTTGGTTCCGTAATGGTTTCATAATGCGTACACAGTTCAATAATTAAAAAAATCTATCTTACCACCTCACCTCCAGAGCCAAATGTGTTTATGGCACTGACGGCATGCTGAGGCCCTAGCCCACACCAGCCTCCTGACAGCCTCAATGCCCCCATTTCCCAGGAACCCAATAAACTCGGGGGGCACCAGTGCCCCCCAGCACGGGGATGGTTCCTGCCGTGGTGGCCCCATCACCAGCAGGTCTCCCTGACTGGGCTGTTTACTCCATCCTGCTCCACCAGGCTGTCCCAGCACAGGCCGGGATGTGCAGCCATGTCCTGCAGCACTTGCAGCCCCCACACTATTTGGGAGCTCGCTGGCAGCAACTTCACCATATATCCCTGTAGGTACCATGCTGTGGCTGTACAACTGCCTCTCTGGAGCTGATGCAGCTCCCTGGGGCTGAAACGTTCACACTAAAACTATCATATCACAGTGTCCAAATGCAGAAGCATGAGGAAGCTCCGTGCCATATTGCTTTCTCTCTGCTCGCTCTGGATGTCTGCCAAGCCACAGGACACCTGCGTGGAAACCCTCTGGTTCCAGTCCCAGCTCTGTGAAGTGCCACACTACCTCGCAAAGGGGCTCTACCAGCTTCTTGGCTGAAAGAGGCCCTGCCCTACAACCAGCTCCTCCACCGGCCTGGAAGAGAGATGTGGAGATGTCAAGAATTGTTTGATTGTGGTTCATCTGGTTTCCTTTTTGAGCCTTCCTGTTCTCCACAGCAGCATGAGCACTTGTTTTGGTTGGAAAGTCAGCAGCAGTGTGAGGTCTGCAGAGGATCGACCCTTACTGCTGCAGGGAGCTGCGAGCAACACGACGGCACCGCCTGCCAGAGGCAGCCTTCATCTTCCTGCTCTGTGGTGGGAGGCAGAGAGACAGGGGTGTGCACAGGTGAGGGAAAGAGGAGGTACTGAGAGGGAAACAGTGGAAGTGTCTCCCTGTCAAAGCAAAGAGAAAGACTGGCAAAAACAGACTGCGATGTGCCCTGGTATTTCATCACTCTTCTGAAATATCCTGAAAGTCTCAAAACATCCAAGTGCCACAGAAAGTGTTAATCAACAGACTCATGTGCAGCACCAGAGCAAGCAAGCAGCCGTGTCCTTGCACACGGACACGTCACGGGAGGCCATCTCATCCCAGTGAAAGCGGCTAATGCAGCCCCCAGCATGGAGGATCAGGGACCTGCAACCAGAGAAGGGATCTGGGGAGCAGAGGGTGTGCAGAGCACAGCACAAACCAGAGGAAGGCCTGTAAGCCTAGAAAAGACTGAGAAATGCTACCTATGTCGGTGATCTGTGCCCAAAGATATGCAAAAAAACCCCACTTTTTTTTTCTCTATTGGACAAAACTAGTAACATTAGCAAAACTGATGCAAAAGAAATAAAACTGCACCCAACTATGGAGGTCTTTGGGAGACAGAAAGGAGAAGGGGTGAGGAAAGCTTCAGGTTATGTGACACCAAATCAGGCAAAGATAAATTAATTCAGAACTCCAAGCACACTAAAATAAACTGCTAACACTTAGGAGAGTTAAACACCAGAAAGGATAAGACTATCAGCATTTGTTGTCAAAATATTTAATTCATCAGATTATTGCTGAGCTAAAAAAAAACTGGATAACTCTGTAATGAAGCTACTGGATAGTGATATAGGCTCAGTTTCTGTTTTTCCTGTAACCTTCTGTGTGACCCAGGCCACGTTATCTGTCTCTGCCTTGCTATCCCACTTACTCAGATGTCAAGTACCTCCTAGCAGAGATTGTCATGTTTTTACAACATGTCTGAGGGAATGGACCTTACTATCAGGTGGGGCTAGTAGGTACAACAACCAGAAGCACTATTGCCAGTAATAAATTCTATTAAACTACTTTTATCCCATGCAACTAAGTTGATATATTTAACCAGTGCTAGTAACAAAGGATGGCAAGTAGAGACTATTTCACTATTTCACTTCTATGCTTAAATTAACCAAGTATACACACACACACACAAACTAGACAGTTTTTCAAAAATGAGGATGCAGATGAGAGATTCAAGGACAGTTCTAACTTGCCCTCTGTCAATTTACAAGAGAATTTATTCCAGATTATTCATACATGAATATTTAGCAAGGCAACAATTACATCCAATGACACCCATGAGATACATAGTACTGAAGACCCTCTCCAAGGAACAGACATAGTGCTTGATGTCAATTTTTTAACTGGACTGAACATTTGAAATGTGAGAATTATATTTCTTTAGATCTTGCAATAATATTTCCTTTAATTATTATATTAATTTAAGAGATATTGCTGCCATGTTTTATAAATGAGAGGTATGATTGATTCACGGGAGCAGAAATGGATACGTGACAGGAAGTAAAGGGGAGAGACGGTGGCTGCTGAGGCATGTTAAAATAGCCTGTGGTCAATCTTATTCTTAATGCAAAGACCTTGTTTTTGTTGTATAAAGAAAAAAGGAGGGGGAAGGGAGAGGGATTGTTAGGGGAAATCACTAAGGGCTTAAATAGCCCAGGCTTAAGGATACATAAAAAGAAGGTGACTCCAAATCCTCAAATAAGATTTAACCCCAAAACCACAAAGCAGCAAACATAAGGTCCCTATATATGACTAGGTAGAATGCTCTTCTTTTTGTTCTCAATATGAAACTTTTTGGTTATTATGCCCTATTATAAGCCCTTGGTGTGATTCACATTATTAGTTAAAAAAAAAACACGCACACATACACAATGAATATTCATTCTAAATATTCTAGATACAAATCTCTGACAAACCCAGTAAAATGGGAACCAGAGAATACCAAGGTTACAGCATGTGCAACTACAGTTCTCTTGCAAGCCTACTTAATTCAGTCTCTGCATTAAACTGGACACCATCTCAAAATTCATGTTTACCCAGAACTGAAAAAGGAGAAGGATGATTTCTGCTTGTCATGGGGTAAGTATCTATGGTCTTAAATTCACGCGAGTGCATATTCCACTGTAGAACTGAATGCAGCAGACAAGGAAGGGCACACGTAACACCTGGAATCAATTCTCCAGCTGAAGTAGGACATGCCTCACTTGCAACAACTTTTCTTCTAGCCCCCTAAAAAAGCCTCCCATAGTGTCTTTTACATTGTGCCATGCAGAACTGGTCTTGCCAGGAATGGAGTGGATTTCAGCAGCTATACTGAGTCTGTTCTTATAGTCTACTGAATGTTTCCTCAAAACCACAGAAATGCATAATCTCTACCTTAGGAAAAATGTGCTTCTGTCATAGAAGCTGGGAATTATCTTTCAAAATGCCCCAAAATGTAAGCTAGGCCCTTCTCGTGCTCCAGCTCTTCATTGGATTATCAATAATAACACAGCAATAATCAGGAGCAAATATAGTCCCAGTTCACATTGAGAGAAAACCATATCAAGTCTGGTTATACGATGAAGGAGTGGTTCCAGGGGAGGTGGAACTAAGAACCACATTCAACCCATCTAACTTATAGTTTGCTTTACTTAAAAAGGAGTTTGCCAAGGCTGCCTAGGCTCACCCCAGGTAGGGAACAGAGACGCCACAACAGATTGCAGAGCCCCCTGAGAACTGAGTCACTCTCTGGAAGTGTGCATCCTTCTCCTCTTGGCTACCTAGGGTGCCTACAACCTTTAGGCTCTTAGTGCTTCTACCCTGGGAACGTGTGTAAATGCTGGGACAAATTCAAGTGTTTATGCGCGGGGGAAATGTGTGTGTTTGGAAGTGGAGTTTAGTGCATGCAAGCGAGATTTACTTGAAATACAAGACCTTTTGGTGTTTCACTGTATTAGTAGAATTTTTCATTTGGGAAATCTTAAATCTAAGTAAACTAAGGATTTACTAGGGACTTGAGTTGAAATTCCATGAATCCGAACAACTTGAAAAAAATATATATGTATATTTCTGCTATTATCACATACAGAATCTTTCTGATTTTGTTGTATAACCCTGAACCTGTGACACCATTTTCAGTTTTCATCTCTCTGCTCTGCATTTCCTCCCCTCGCAGAGCATTATCACTTTTGATTCAGAGCCCTCAGTGGCAACTCACTCTGTTGAATACAATTCTTGGTCTTACACACTTTCTATTGCTTTTCAATTCCTGCCAGAACTTCTGTATCTATTCCTGACCTCAATAAAGTTTAAATAACTTGGGCTATTCTGGATAAATAAATAATGAAGGATATAGTCTTTTAAAATCTAATAAAACATTCTTAATCAATTCATATAATGCTGTAAGTAAACAGAGATATTTAATGTTTGGAACTGGATTGGGAAATGAAAATTGTTCCATGTTGTACTGACAATCTTCTTTCTCAATCAGGGTTGAAATAGTGATTTCTTTGACTATAGACTGTAAACCTATAGCCTACTATATTTAGATCCCATTGAAGTCAAGTAGACTATAGAGGAGCGGCTGAGAGAACCACTTGGTACAGAGTCTTTAGATAGAAGTGAACCCTGTGCCTCCTTCCAAGCAGTAACCCTGATCTTACAACCACTTAAGCAGACTCCTTAATCTGCACAGAGCCTCCTTAAAGACCTCATGAATGAAGCATTTTCCTGTGTGATGATTTTTCTCAGATTGGGGCCATCATGAAACCAGCAATTTCCATTCCTTCTCCATGCTTCAGAATTTCCTGGGTTTATCTGATCAGGTAGCTAACAACTTCTTAAATGTAGTCATTGTATGTTCCCCCTCACCTCACATAATGCATTTATTTCAGGTGATCTTAACAAAAAACAATCCACTTCTATTCAGCATTCTTAAATTCATTAAATTCAGAGGTTAACACATGTCCCCAAGAATGCAAAACTTTGCATCCAAATGTTTTAAATATGTGACATACTGACAGGAGCAGCAGTTTTAAGAAGCATATCTACCTTTTCTTCTCCTTAAGAAACATTTCAGTTTATACATCAGAACCAGCCCACCAGAGTTCTTCTTTGATCTGTGAAAATAATCCAGGGAAACCCAAATAGCTGAAAGGAAAAACACCCCTTAAAAGGGAAGAATTACACAGAATGAAGGATCCATTTACTCTTTGAGCTGACCTCTCACTGAAGCTCCTTTCATTGGCATATAAAGGCCTCTTGTTGTCCATCTCATTTCCTAGCAAATCCTCCACCACCATCACTTCAGTCCAGTGCAGAGCTGACTCCATCTTTAGCATGAAGTTCCTACCCAGCCAGTGTAACTGGACACACTCCCCCTTCTTTTGATACTAAAAAAACGTCCTCTGCTTTCTTAAGGTCAGGTGAAAGTTTGGAGTTTTCCTGAGGAGTTTTCCTACATTTCACATTCTGAAAATAAAATGACAAATTGCAATAGAATTCCCAACCTACTCATACTGAAATCTGTGATTCATGCAAATAGTGGCCTTCCAGAAGTCTGAGAGCTTTTAAAGGATTAAATAGAGCATTACTGTGAGTAGCTGGCACTGTAGGTAGAGAATTTATGGACTTCCTTAGTTTTGATTTTCTATTGAGTTCAGTAATGACTACTCATTCCTTCTTTGCATCTTTCATTCTGGAGTTACCTTGATATCTGAGAAAAAGCTGAGAAAAACAAAATTAATGCAGCACTAAAGTTGCTGGAGGAATCACCTCAGAAGCTCATCTCTAACCTGGGTAGAAAACAAGGTGGAAGGCAGTACATGGAAGAAGAGCAAGAAGCATTTGTTGAATGAGAGAAAGAGAGCCAGACAAACTGTCTCAGGCTGGAATAGATGGAATTGAGGTTCAGCCTGCTGTGATCAGTAATTCTCCTGTTCTCTGTTGACCACTCCTCTCGCCAGTAATTAATGATAGCAAAACGTGGGCTATGGACCACTGATTCCCTTACAAGTAGGTGTCTTCAAACCATCATCACCACATAGTGACTTTCCAGGGTCCTGCTCCTGCAAGCCAGAGACATCTGCTGAATACACTCAGGGATATCACTTTGGTTTTCTTTCCCTTCCCTAGCTGACCTACCTCTAGTTATAGTATCTAATCCTATGCTTTAATTTGCAGTTCTTCAAGGCCCAAATTTTCTGCTGTAGGTTTATACTCAGCAGCTCATAAAATGGAGACATGATTAACTAGGCAAGTCCTTGACTGTAGCTAAGCCCCTAAAAATGTTTTGGCTTTCAGCCTCCCTTAACAGTGTCTTCTTAGAACATTCATGCTATCAGGGTCATAGACAAGGTGGGCAAAAAACAACAAAACCTTCAAAATCCTGTGGAATTTTCTGCTTCCCCTTCATTAGAGAGTGCCTGATAGGCACCGAAAATGGGAAAACATTACCGTAATCATTATGAGCATCTGCTCAAACCAGAAAGATTTCTGAGCTCTGCAAACATCTCAATGATTAATGCTGCAGAAATCATAGTAAAAACAAAACATCAAAATGTGTATTTTAATTACATTCTAAATATTGCCCAGAACTAGTTCAATGTAAATACATTTTTTTTCCTGGTAAACTTATTGGGACAAATTCGTCTCTTTAATGGAGCAATGATGATTTACACCAACTAATGTTCTGTCTTTATGTTCTTCTTTTCTTATTTTCGGAACAGCAGGGAAAATTTCACTATTATAAGAAAAACACAGATGCTTTTATTAATTTCCTGTAAACTTTGAGCAGTAGCAGTGATGTTGGTTTCTCTTTTGCTTTCTCACTCTCTTTCCCAAGAACAATCAAAATAATAGAAAAATATACAATGTTGTTATGATTACCTCTTTTTTTATGTCTTCGTCTAATTTTTCTCATATTTCTATTTCTATCTTTATGGAAGTAGGAATCCTTCTTTGAGCAAGAATCCTTACAAAGAGAAATTATAGTCATCTTACACCTAATGCATCACTGAAGAAGAAAGAGGATTTATTATCCTTCAAGTATCTTTTCACAAAGAATTTATCCCAGCAGGTGGACTCAATCTATGTGGGGTAGGTAAGCGTAAAATTTGATCCACAGATTTTAGAGCTACTGTAAAATAGCTATTTATGTTGGTGCCTTTACTAATAAGTGTTTCGATTTATATTGAAAGAGATTAGGTTGAAGTTCCTCTACTTCTTGATCAAGTACACTTCAGCAAATGAGGGTTAAAACTGTTTCATGCCTGAAAAAAAGTCCTGTTTCTTTACACAAAACTATAATACATTTTTGTTGCTGTTGTTCTTTTCCTTCTCTTCACCTTTCCTCTATCCCTTCATCTTTCCTTTCCTCCCTCTTAAATTCTCCACTGTTTGAGCTCATGCACAAGCTCCATTAGCTTCACAGTTTTAAATATCATTATTATGAGCAGATATAATTTAAATCTTTGCAATAATGGTCAAGGATAACACTCATACTCCTGACAAGAAACTCTCTCAGCTCTAATATACTCCAGTCCTAATTGCTGAATTATTAAATCCAGAGATGATCTTAGGTTCTGTCAGTACCTACCTAGCTGTTGAAATTGTTACCCAAAGTAACAGTGGAGTGATACCAAATTTAAGCTGGCACCAGTTCTGCCTTGGAGTCATTTTAGAAGGAAAATAAATGTGCATGAGGAGAGTCTCTTTGCACATTTTAACTGGTTTGGGGAAATACCCAGGTGAAACTTCCTTCCAATCACTGTGTTCTCTATTAAAATAGAGTGCTCACAGAGTACTGAGTGCTCTCCAGCTATTAACTTGTCCCTGTTTCCAATTGCCCTTCCCACATCCTTCTTCTTAAGAAGGGCTGACTTATCTACTTACCCAAGCTCTTAAATAGCCTCTTAATTAATTTGAAAGTGCCTGACAATCTGTGTGACCATGCAGTAGTTAGCATGTCCAAACAATACCCAGGTGGACCAGAATATGGGGCTGAGCCAAAGCTGTGCTCAGAAGCAAAAGGGTTATTCACAGCTCTACCTTACACAGACACTGGGTAAAACACATGTCTCTTTACAAGTAATGACCCATACAAAAGCTTGGACTTTAGGCTGCTTTAATTATCTCCACAGTCTGCAACTGGTATGAAGCAATAGAGACCAGTCACTGTAATTGTCTCCTTGCTGCCCAGCTTTCAGCACCTGCCAGACTCATTCGTAGTAGGTAGAACAGGAGCAAAAGTCCTGCTATTACATTGACTGTAAGCAAAGAAATGAGCTTGGGCCTTCTTTGAAGAAATTATAAGAGCATTGATATGACTACTACTATTGACTATTGAATAGACTACTGACTATTTCAAAATAAACTAATGTTAACCTTAGTCTTAGCAAAGTCAACGTTGTTACTGCAAATGCTGCTTGTTTATGGATTTATTTACTTTTGAATTAAAAATGAAAGAAAACATTTCTGCTGGCTTTAGTATCAGAAAACACTTATTTTTTACAACCTATAATTTGAGTCTAATTTGACCTGACAGAGTCAACTGACCATGCAGTTAGTTGGCACCTGCTGAATGCCTCCCCATTAAGCCAAATTTACACTAATAAGCAGCAGTCATTACCATTCACTGTCATTAGATTAAATCAGTTACCTGAGCCACCTCCCTGTAAACATAAATCTCAATAAGATACATTCCTATTAAGAGTCAAATCCTTCCTTCTCATCTATTTTCTCTGATGATGTCTTTAAGGTCCAGCCACCTACCAGGCAAGTTGCAAATGTGTCTGTATCTGTCACGCTCTCACACGTTGCCTCTCTTGTTCTCGGTACTCAGGATACAGCTACTTGCTGCTGACACATTCCAGCAGCAAGTTACAGTAGCTATTGGCAATCTCATCTGTGCTGCCCTGAAAGCTCAGGAGTAGACCCTAGCCTCTATTTTTCTCCAACCCTAACGTGTAAGAGAAAGGCATGATTAGTCATGGAGCAAAATCCTCATTTTCTATGTTTTAAATTTGTTCTTATTGTGAAAAGAAATATTTTGAGAATGTTTCCAAGAATTTTGGGAGTACTTTTTAGTATATTGTAATAGTTCATTTCATTTTTAGATTATTTTTTATTACTTTAGGAAATGCCAGCAGTAGAAACGCATAATATGATTTACACAGCTCAAAGCTACTATGGTCTATCATGACACAGAATAATTGTTAAAATATTAACATAATGTATTTTATGGTTTATTGTTTTTAGCATATTGTAAAAATAATTAAACCTAACCACAACATAGTACAGTTTGAAATATTGTCTTTTCCAGATGAATATGTCCCTTCTTTGAGTTATAATGAAATAGTCTGACAATCTGCTTATGTTTTTTTTGAATGTGACTCCTGCTTAAATTGAAATTAAACAGTCTGGCACCTTCAGCAAGGAAATAAGAGAATGTCAAACTTTTGTTTCAACACACAGTAAAGACATTTTGATATAGAAAACAAGTATTTAAATCTGTATTACATGGCAGCTGTCTTAAAAGTTTTTTTATAAATGAACCAAGCATAAAAAATAGAAGGTATCTGCTATCACTAATTTAATGTTATATCAGGACTACCAAAGAACAACCGTGACCTTTAAATTTTACTTGTCCTCAATACTGAATTCTGTGAGAAGGAAAAAATACTATTAGTTTAGAGGCAAAACTTTTCAGAGATGACAACATAAATGGACAAAGTAACTTTTCAAAACACTTTTTCTTCCGATGAAAGATTTCCAGGCAGCTCTAAGAAATTTCTAAGGGAAATTTCTCCTACAGTCTGTTTATAGACTTATCTGTTCCCTGATCCTGAATAGCTGACATGGCTGACAGGAGATTTTTCACTTTTGCTATGTGCTCTTGTTTTTCATTCCAGACATTCAGCAGGACAGTTCTGCAGCTCTTTTTACTAGGTGACAACACTGGAGCTCTTGCCAACGGCCAGACTGAGCTACTCGATGAGCTGCTCTGGTTGAAAACACTCATTTTTTCAATTAACATGGAGCTGAGGTGATTCGTCAGGATTGGGAACGAGCACCAGACACCCATAAAGGGACATTGCCACTGAAGGAATGGGGTTGCCAAGCCAGGCAAGGCCTGCAGAGCATCCGTCCTCTGATCTGATCCCAAGATGAGCACCTTTCTCCACACAGCCACTGTGCAAGGCAGAGGAGAAAGAAGAACTCTAAAACACATGCAATTCTCTATCTTTGTGCATGTGGATTTGTAGAGAAGTGCCTGTACATCGCAGAAGGCTTTTTTTTTTTTTTTTTTTTTTTTTTTTTTTTCCAGACCTCATTGAGTTAGATTTTTTTTTTTTCCATTTAATCCAAGATTCTTGCAGACTGGCAGGCAGTCAGCGCTGTAACACACTTTGAAAACACACAACACCTCTCAGAAGCACTGGATGATGTGGCATGGATGATGTGGACGAAAGATCAGAGAGATCATTCATAGGATTACAGAGGCCTTTATATATACATGTATCTTGAGGAAGTCACCATGATTTTCCAGGTAACCAAGCAGTTCAAAATGATGAACTAAACTTCTTCCTCAATAATCCACTTAAAACCCGTGACAGCAATAATGCTGCAGCTAAGTACAAGTGCAACTTGCATACAAAAGTTTTTATCCTTTCAAAATTATGAATAATACCTGGCTCTTAGACACTAAATTTCATCGGATGTCTGAATGCTTTACAAAGGAGATCTGTATCCTTTTCATAGCTTTATAGATGGAGAAACATAGACACAAAAGACCAAGCAGACTTGCCCCAAGTCGCCCTTGAGGCCCACAGCAGAGCTGCACACAAATTCAAGTCTTTCTGATGCTAAATTTCCCACTTCCTCAAATAAACTCAGTGACCCCATTGTCATCTGTGATGAATAACCCATTTATTGTAAACAATGTATAGAGGAGAACAACAGAAATCTATCATTTACATCTATAGAAGATTTCTCTTAGGTTGTCATGAAATATTCCTTGATTTTATTTTTTTTTTCACATCTGTGCATCTGGAGTTAAACTTCTTTGTATGCAGATGTTTATTTTTAGATATCATCTCTTTTGGTTGTTACTGAATGCTTAACTTTCACAGAGGGTCAGAAAAGGTCATCACTATAGAAAAGCTCTGTATAAACTAACAACTCTGTCCAAGCCTCTTATTTAAAGTGAATAATATATTGCAAGAAAAAAAAATAATTCCAGAAGTATTCTACTGCAAAAAGAAATGAAGAATCTATTTTATTCATGCTTGAAGCATTCTACTTTTTTTTCATAATCTGACTGACATATACCCATAAATACATCAGATAATTTACTAAGTATGTAATAGGGAGGATAATGATCTTACATCCTCAGAAAAAACAATCTTTGTTACAGCCAAGTTAAATTCATGCATATATCTCAATTAAGCTGAAAAAAGCAACTCACATCCCTTACTACTCTGCATCTCTCTATACCAGCCATCTAGCGTACAGTATACAAGGCTTACACCATGGCTTTACAAGGTGCACTCCAACCAAAAGAGCTTTTAGCTTGCCTGGACTGAGTGATTTCTATTAGGGTAGTGGATGAATCAACCCCATATGGAAAACTGAGAAATCAGTAGATATATAAATTCTCCTGCATCCAAGATGCTTCATTTGCAGATGTTCTACCTAGGCAGATTTTTCATACTTCAGAGGTAGCTACCCTGTCAACTCAGAGTGAATAAAGATAACACATCAGAATCATTCATGGGCTTGTTTTCCGGTAACTTCCTGCATGATTTTGCTAATATTCTCAGGATCCAATAAAGTGGGCATCTTCCACTATAGAAGACATGGAAAGCCATTTCTGTAGCCTTTTGAGGCTCATCGTGTTTGGAGTAGATTTTTGGCTATTATCCTAAGTTGTAAAGTGAAAATGATACTTGTGAATCAAATTTATGTCCTGGGACTGTTCTTCCAGATAGGAATTCTACGGAATCCCAGAATGACCTGGAACCTCCAGTTCTGCTTAATTCTTCTATATTCAATAGGGCTATCTTGATCATTTTGAGTCATAAACCAAAAGGATTCTTTTAAGTGAGTTGCTAAATTATTTCCTCAATACAAATAACAGTGTGTACAGAAATCTGGTACTTAAAATATAAGATAATACTAACAGCTTCTGTCAAGGCAACGTCTGAAGTAGAGTGGAATGAGAAAACAATCTGAATGTCCATGATGTGGTAAAACAGGAGAGAATCTAGATCTATGATCTGGCTGATTATGAGTTGGAGTGAACCAAACTAAATCATACCAATTCAGTGTTAGGTAATTCCAGGAGTGTTTTCAGGTTTAATACAGTTTTGCTTGCTCAATGAGTTGCTTTTGAAGACATCAGAGAGCCTTGCATGATTATGAGACTTTTATGAGACTTTTGTTTGAGTGGTTTTATTACACATGCTTGGAAAAAGGGACTGAAAGTCATACCAGGCACGTACTTGGTAGAAGGTGCCATTTGCATTTGAGTTGTTTGGATGGATAGAAGGAATCTCTGTAATTATATCTAGTCTGCTCTAGTCTCTCAGACTCCTCCACTGAGAAATATTTCATACTGCTGCGGTTGTCTAGTTTTGAGAGTAACCTGAAAATTTTGGACATATCATTTCTGGACCAAGTGATTTTCTGTATGTTTTATTTTTATGACCAAGTGTGCAAGAAATGTATATGATGGAAAAAAAGTGCAATGTTTTGTCTTCTTTAACAGGGGACTGGGGGAGAAAAGAAAGCAAACACCTCTAGTCAATGCTGTGTTTTTAAAAACCCTTAGATTTAATTGACAAATAAAAAGAAGTTACTTTTAAATGTTGCCTTTTGTGTAATCTGCAGTTTTCCCTCAAGCTGTGTCAAGTGGCATAGTAAAGTTGCTGCAGACATGAGAGGTTGTAGCAATTTCCCCAAGCTTTTCTTTTCCTTTGTATAGCAGCCCTGGGCACAGTTAGTTGTGCTCATTTTGTAGCAAAGCTTCTTGCAGTGGGAGGGAAATGGTGGGAGAGCACTTGTGGAAAGAGAAAATTAAAATAACAATGGAGTCGTGTTGCGAGGTGCAACCTTCTGCCACTGACTCAGCATGGTCGTGTCTATGTGGGTGATGGTCCATATGACTTGCGCTGACCTAGTTGACTCAATCAAAGAACTGGAAAGAAAATGTTACTACCAAATTTTGGATTCAAAAGGACCTTAAAAGGCTCTACCATGATCTTGTCTACATTGGGATGGAAAAAGAAAGAAATACATAAGTAGTATGTGAAGGAGGGTTTACAGAGGGAATTGTGGAATAATCACAAATGCTGCTTAACAGAAAAAAAAATAATAAATGGGAGGTTTGTCCAGAGCAAATTTGTCAGAATTCATAATTTTAGGATAGTTAAATGTGTAATTCTTTTTTCACTAAGGGAGATCTTTAGCTGCCTAAAACTTCAGCAGAAAGTATGGAGCAAGGATTATCTGTTCTGCACGTTAATTAGCTGCAGAACAAGTCAAGCTGGATATCTGTGACACCAAGGCAGTCTCTAGGGGACATGGTATTAAAAAAAGGCAATGAGAAGTCCTGGAACAGCTTGAAAACTTATTGCTGAAAAGCATGAGAAATGGTGGTAACTCATCTTATCCTGCCTCTCTTAGTATCCTGCCTTTTTCCTGTCTTTCCTCCCTTTCTGTCTCCTTTCTTTTCTTCCTGCGTCAGAGCACTGCCTTGGTCTGATGTTAGCAGGCGGCAAAGAGAAAGGTGAAGAAGGGAGTTTGTCCTGCCCAGTGAAGCCAGATGTCTACCTGTCTCCTGCAGTCTACACAGGGTGACTCACTGTAAAAACATCTAAGCTGAGTTGGCAAATAAGGGCGAACTGAGGCTGGAGAGGGTGAAAAGAAGAGGGGGACATGGCCATAGCAGCAACATTTCAGTCAGCTTTCTCTCCAGTGCAGCTGTACTTGTGGTGTGTATGAAAGCAGTTCTGCATTTGGGGTCAGGAGAGTATGTAGACATTTCAGCTGTACTCAGTGCTGCCAGATCAAGACCTGGGCACCACATCCCTTACGTACCAGCCTGCCTCCCTTCCTCACCTCTAAGAGCAATAGACCAGCCAAGTCCCACTCTGTAATTGCACATTGGCACAGGGCAGAAGTGATGACTTTATCAGCATGAATCGATACGTAATAAATGGATTAAATACAAGTGTAAATCATGGAAAAAAGAAATGATCCAACTTATTCTTACTTTTCATCCAACTTACTCTTTTTAGCCTCATTTAATCTCAGATCTGAGCTTTTACTTAAGTACAGAGAAGCACAGACAGATAGGTTTATACTGAGTTAGATTCGGGAAGATTTTATTGCAGCTACCAGAATTAGGTGTTACTTCTTTAAAAAGGGAAAGAGAAATATTATGAAAATTAGTAGGTCACTGGAGAAGAGCAGCTATTGGAATACACGAGGTTATCAGCAAACTCAGTTCTTTGCTTTGGTTCAAGTAAGTGAGGTGTGTGAAAAAGAATCATTGCAATTTGTAGATTTCCCCACAGTTTGTCTATTTTATAAAGTTGATTCATATACAGCAGATTAGATTGGTTTGTAATAATATCCCTGAAAAGAATATGTTCCATCTTTCAATGGTTTCTCTTTGAAGTAACACTTCAAGTGTATATACAAGTTGGAACCAGACTAACAGTTTACTCACAGTATGTGTTGATTAAATGTATCCTTTAGTTGTTTTGATGAATCACCCAAAACAAGACATTTCTCTTCATATTAATTACTGCTAAGCTTCCCTTTCTTTTAAGTACACTTCAATCTTCATTTTGCTTTATTGGGATGAATGTTGTGAGTGAGAACATCATATCTACAACTCTAAATTGGCTTATCAAGGGCTCAGACTTTTTGCTGGTGGTGGTGTTCTGTAAATGCATAACAGTGTATTTAAAGCTGACCTAGAATTCTGTAACATTCATAGGCTTTCCTTTTCTGCTTTCGCATACAGAATAGATTTTTACTACATACATGTACTTATAGACATCCTGTGATCCTTCCAACAATGTCTTGGCTTCTATCCTCACCTACTTTCTTCCTTGCTATGTTGGATGACCAAAAAAATCATTTATTTTACAATTTTTCTCCTGTTACAATGGCCAATACCTGGACAGACAATCCAGAGATTATAAATGGGGACCTCTAGAAGTAAATGAGCTGCTTGAGCAGATGCCTGTGAGCTCAAACCTTGCCAATTACCATCCTCAACAGATCTCAGGAGGGCTTTCAAAGCACTGGTGAGTTACATTTTCTCTCATCATGCTTTTAATATCATCATTCTTGGAGACATCTTCATTGCCAATGAAAATACACATGCTCTGCTTCCACAAACAGCAACCTTTCTCCAGGTCTCCCTTTTTATATACGACAGGACAAATGTAATGACTGAATTTAACAAACAGCTGAAAGTTGTTGGTTTGGGTGCTTTTTTTTTTTTTTTTTCATATAGTACTGTGGATAGGAACCATAAGCCTACACTTCTTACAGACTGATGTACTGTTAAAATCAGAACCACCCTAGCTGATGTTAGAGAACCTAGTAGTTAAGAGACAAAAATGATATAGAGACAATTTTGAAACAGAAAGATCCCTCCTTGGAATCCAACACCTTGTGCAAATTAGTCTTGATATGGAAACAGTAGGTGTTTTTCAGTCTAAGCTCCTGGGACATGACAGTCTAACCGTGACAAATTCAAACCCTGTGTTTGTGTAGGAAAGATGACATCC
Source organism: Nothoprocta perdicaria (assembly GCF_003342845.1). NCBI lineage: Eukaryota > Metazoa > Chordata > Aves > Tinamiformes > Tinamidae > Nothoprocta > Nothoprocta perdicaria. The sequence goes on from NW_020455965.1 coordinate 3,180,718, forward strand.
ATGTAATGCACAAGGAATTTCTTAGAAGGTAGGGTCATGGATAATATTTGCCTCCTACATCATAATGACTTTTACTCTAAATATTCATATAAACCCATAATAATGCCAGTCTTAAAGCTTCATATCCTGATTTCTTAAAGGAAAGAAGCTTTTGAGACATTTTTCTAAGATAAGGCTCACCTTTTGTGTCAGAAGGTGAAAGCTGACCTCTGGATGCTAGAAACTTTGCCTACAGATAACATGCATATTGTATTTGCCCACAAACACATTTTTCCCTATTTGGGGAAAAAAAAAAAGTCTTTCATATCTCAGTGTTTTCTGCATTTATAAAGTTCCTTTGTTAATGACAAAGCTTCAGCAAGGGTTCACATACTCTCAGAGTAAACACTCAGTGCAAGTCAGGACCAGAGGTGTACGCTTCTATGAAGCTGCCCTCTTCAGTTTTCACTTTATCAAATAAATTAAAGGTGCTTCATCTATACTTATGTACATCATTACTTCTAAGTGCCATATGATTATTATTGAAGTGTTCTTACACCATCACAGAAAGACCTTGACATGCTGTAAATAACTTTGCCTCCCGTTTTGATACTACATAGACTACTGCAATTGTGTTTATTGTTTGCAGGCATTATGGATGCCTAATATGAACGAACTGGAGAGCTCATACTTGAAATGAATGGAGATACATTCTCTTTCTATTCAAGCTGATTCTCTGCCTCAGGGAATGTTTGATACATCATCTTGGGCTTTGAGACTGAAAAGGCAGAAAAGGAAAGAAAAAAAATCTTGCACTGACTCTTTCAGACCTTGTTTTTCTTTGCCACCCTTCAATAAATGAAGGGAGACGTAAAGTATTATGGAGGTAGCAGTAGCAGAACTTCAACAGGTTCTTAGGTTTAGGAAGGATGCTTAATTATCAGCTCATGTGAAACTTGCTGAGTACTGATCTTGTACTAGCGGCTCCCAAGATTCCTGGTAGCCATTACCTTGAGCAGGCCAAAGCAGCCTGCAAGAAGAGACTGAAATAATACAGAAAAAATAATTCAGTATAGAAAAGCAAATGAAACAAACAAGAATCACAAAGGTAAGGAAAAAATCTATCCAACAAAGGGTAGATTGTTAAGCTGCATTAAAGATAGACCAAAAGACTGATATTAAATTAAAGACTGATAGATCAAAAGAACAGCCCCTGAGGGCTGTGCTGCCATCCAGAGGGACCTGGACAGACTGGAGGACTGGGCGGCGAGAAACCTCATGAGGTTCAACAGGGACAAGGGCAGGGTCCTGCACTTGGGGAGGAATAACCCTGGACACCAGTACAGATTAGGTGTGGACCTGCTGGAGAGCAGTCCCGCAGAGAGGGACCTGGGTGTCATGGTGGACGACAAGTTGACCATGAGGCAGCAGTGTGCCCTGGTGGTCAAGAAGGCCAACGGGATCCTGGGGTGCATTAAGAAAAGCGTCTCCAGCAGGTCGAGGGAAGTGATCATCCCCCTCTACTCAGCCCTGGTGAGGCCACATCTGGAGTACTGCGTCCAGTTCTGGGCTCCCCAGTACAAGAGGGATGTGGAGCTGCTGGAGAGAGTCCAGCGCAGGGCTACGAGGATGATCAGGGGCCTGGAACATCTGCCCTGTGAGCAAAGGCTGAGAGAGCTGGGTCTGTTCAGCCTGGAGAAGAGGAGGCTGAGGGGGGACCTGATCAGCGTGTATAAATACCTCAAGGGAGGCAGTGAGGAGGAGGGGGGCAGCCTCTTTTCAGTGGTGGGCAGGGATAGGACTAGAGGAAATGGCTTCAAACTGAAGCATCGGAAGTTCCACAGGAACTTAAGGAAGCATTTCTTCACTGTGAGGGTGACAAAGCACTGGAACAGGCTGCCCAGAGAGGTTGTGGAGTCTCCTTCTTTGGAGATCTTTAAAACCCGCTTGGATGCAGCCCTGTGCCACGTGCTCTAGGTGACCCTGCGTGAGCAGGGGGGTTGGACTCGATGACCTCTGAGGTCCCTTCCAACCTTCGGCATTCTATGATTCTATGATTCTATGATTCTATGACAGTAATGTGAGAAAGAAAGAAATTCCCTTAAGAAGACGACGATTATGTTTTCACTACTGTTTTTTAATTCTTATCTCCACCAGTATACTCCTGGAATTTCCTAGGGCTTGGCTCCATATTCCCCTTGATTTTAGTAGCACATCCCCTTGATTTCAGTAGCACAGACTGAAATTTAAATCACATGACTAATTTAATCCCTGTGTAGTGACTTTAAATAATGTGTGCATCCCAAGGGTATACGAATACTTTTGTAACTGAATTGCAAGCTAGAAATCACTCTCAAAATATACTGACTTTCATCTCTCACTCCAAAAGGTACTGCCAGCTTGCTAGGAGGTTTGCCTGAGCAAAATCTGCGTACGGTCATTAGAGTTTGGTGACTGTCCTAGTGATTAACAAAGTTGTATTTTTATATTAAGAAAGAGTCATTCTCTTTTTGAAAGTAAATAATCCTTAACTTCATTGAACATAGCTATTCAAAAGTGTCCTGATGACACTAAGTAAACATTTAAAATAGTCCGTTTTTCTATGGGCAGGAGTTCAATTCCATTAATTAATGGGGTACATAGCCATATTCCAAAAGATTGTGATAACCACCTCACCTAATGCCTGCTAATTGTTGTTGTTGTTGTTGTTTTCCAGAGGATTAGATAGGATGCAGTGGAACTCACTTCATAGCCTACTTAGGTTTATGGAAAAACAATTTTAAATTTCAATGGCAATGCACATTATATGATCACAGCCAGCTAGGCAATGACATTAGTTACCATAGTAACTTCAGGTTGCATCATTAAGAATTTTAAATGTTGACAGTTGGGAAGCATAGCTTGAAACCCTGTGAGAGGAGCAGGAAGGTGGAAAGCTGGAAATAAGTGTACAAAGCAATCAGAGGGATGAGTGATTTCTGTTGTGCCAAAGACTGGCTTGAGAAGCAGTGAAGGGAAAGGATGTCATAGATGTCTTCTGTGTTTTTTCTGTTTTCTCTCACGGATCATAGAACCAGAAGGGTCTTTGTGCTTTTCAGAGAAGTTGGAACTGCGTGTGGCTAGCTGGGGACTTCAGTCTCACTTGCTGAAAAATGTTGGTATTTCTAAGGCTTTCGTTATTCCAAATCAGGGCTCTTGCACTGCACCAACTGATGTTGCTGTGCTGATTCTGAATACTAATTCAATATTCTCTTAATTAACCTGGGCATTTATGGCATTGCCAATGCTACAACATAGGGTAGCCTTGCAAGTGTTGGAAATACACCATGACAGTTGAATCTGTATTAAGCCAATAAAATGAGTAAAATATTTAAATGGATAACACACCTCTTAGAAGTAGTTTTCACTTAATATGAATTGAACTCAACTTTTGTTCTACCAATCAAAAATATGTCAATAAAGCATCTTCCATAATGTTTCCTAATGCTGAGCTGTATTTTTTTGTATTGGAAGGTGAAATGTGTCATTTTGGGAACAGCTGTTTCAGGTACAGATGTCAGACTCCTGTGTCCTGTTCCCTGCTCATGGTAGAGGAAATACGCCCTACCTGAGCTGGTGTCTTCAGGAAGGTTTCTTCAGTTTTTTTGGACTTGTTCACAGCAGGCTCCAACCCATGAACTTAGAAACAGTGTTAAACACGCTTTGATCTTGCCTTGAGTTAAATAGTACCCATATCCTGTTACTTACTTCTGTAAAAACTGAACATTGCTAACACGGACAAGAACCTATAAGACTATGGTAAAATGTTTATGGCAGAAGACCTCTCCTGTGATGTCTTCACGAGTGTTTCCTGTAACTGGCAGTAGTCATTTCTAGTCCTATATAACTGAAGTCACATTTTATTTTGATGTTTTAGGAACATAAAATACAAATTTCCACCTGTGATTTATCACTAATTAGCAATATAAGAATCTAAATGGGACATTAGACGAGCATATTAGTGCATAGCCTAGCTGCTATGAAACAGTTATTCAGGATTACCTTTAAAAATATATGTTACAGCAGATATGCTCATCTTGTTGAATAATCAATGGCTGCAGCTCTGTGTAAAATTTATTAGCATATCTACAAGATGAAGTGCATTTTCATTATAGAAAAATGTAGTGGATGGCTATTTTCAAATTAAGAATAATCACATGGTGAGATATATTAAACAAAATGGAATTGATAGCAGCACTGATGTGTCACATACACTGCTATTGGGGTTTGCATTAGAACTGCACACAAATGAATCAGAAAGTCAGAAATTTCATGCTATACCTACAAAACAACATGTATTTCAAATGAAGTTAAAGCATTCAACCTTGCCACAAATGTGAGTTCATTTTAATAATTGAGGATTTAGATAAAATTAAGATTAAAGGATAGGCAATGAAACAATCATAACAATAAACTGCTCTATTCTTAATACTGGTAAGAATATAAGAGTTTAGAATGGAAATATAATATTCAGAATGAATTAGATGTGTTCCTCCTCAGATTCTGCTTCAATATTCCACCAACCTATGCCAATAAGACTGTGAAAAAAAGCCAACAGCACAATATCCCAAGTCTCTTTCCAGTATCCCTCTGTGTTATCTACAGTATGTCTCTGTGGGATCTCTAAAGCTCTCATGCCCAGGAACTGGACTGAGCGACCCACATGCCAGAACTGTCCTAGGTCATGGTTCACATCCAAAGGTCAGTTTAAAAGTTTTACTTCAGCTGTAACAAATTAAGCTTACTGTGCAGGCACAAGAGATTCAGCACATCATGGATCCCTTGCAGGATCCATGTGCAGGTCTCTGGACATGGGGCCTGTGGATCCATGACTTCAAATGATCTGGGAACCAAGATCCTTTCTATGTCTAATTTGTCTTAAAGGCCAGACATAGTCTATTTTGTCTCTTCAAGTGGTTATCACAGGGATACATCCTAAAAGGACTCCTTGAAAATTTTTTATACAAATAGTCAGCAAGTTTCCAGAAGGGCTTAATAATTAAGGTCTCTGGAATGTGTGAGCCTTGTCTGAAGCTGCATTGTTGTTCAGGATGAAGCAATCTTTACTGTATATGCTAGGTACCTAACATGATAAGAGCCCACCTCATGGAATATGATTCTAGGTCTATGATCATATAACTCAAGGAGGTATTGAAGCATTGATGTAGGCACAGATAGTGTTATCTGTGGAGTTCCTGCCAAGGAGCCATGTACAAAAAGGCTGGAAGGACTTTTCTTCTCAGCAGTACAGAATGATTGTCATGACTTATTTTACACTGTTACCAAGCTGATCTTCTGAGCATCAGGAAAAGTCCTTGAACTGACTGAGGGATGTCAGGAGGGAGCTGGGAATATGACTCATGGTCACACATCCAGAAGAACTGTGTTAGAATTCTTTTCTAGAAAACCAGAGGAAAAAAAATGCAGTGGTGTGAAATGCCCTCTGATGTACACAACTGATGCTATTAGACACAGGTATTCCTGAAACCATCTCAGGTTGTCCCAGGCAGGACAGATCTTGTACTTGACTCTGCCTTAGGAAGACAGTTCAGTACCCACACTAGTTTTTCTAGTCTGTTAATGAAAGTGCTTTCCTGGCGTGCAAAAAGTACAGGGCAACAGGACATAATAACATGTATTAGCAGTCTCTGATATTAATAGTACAGATTGTCACATGATATGACAGTGATTAAAGTGGGCATAGATGGAGGTCTCCCTTTCTTCTGGGAGGCACTCTTCTCCCTTGCAAACAGAAAATAAACACAGCCCTTCCAGAGCATAAATGCCAATAACTGTGAAATTTTGATTAAATAATAGATATGTGTTCAGAAGCACTTTTTATAGTATGTGATTAAGAAAGATAACTAGACATCCTTACAGCTATAATGATAATAATTACTACAACACATAAAGTGTAGAATATGACACTGGAAAGGCCACTATTAACCTTTCCAAGGGTTATTTTTTGGTGCGTTTTTGACACTATGGACAGCAGTGTTCAGAGAACTAAATAAAACTATAGCCGTGGCTGTTCCTTCCAGCCGTTTCTCTAGTACGTTAAAGAGGACGTGCTGAAGGGAGTAAAATACCTTATATTCAAAACAGATGTTTGTTTAATATCAAACATCTGGGTAGTTTTAGGAAGACTGTTGTGCTAAGATTTCTGGAAATGCTGGCAATTCAGAAAAGTAACAGTGTTTCCCAGTTTAAAATTAGGATATAAATAACAGCTCCATGCCCCAGACCAAAGGCTGTTTTACTTCTAGCAAGCAAATTTCATGTCCCTAAAGTGTGATACCACGTTGTCCAGCATATCACATACATTATCAGATAATGCTAATCTGTGAACTTCACATTATGTCATCTATGTGCTTCACAGCTGTAGTGGAGAATTACAGATCATACTCTATAGATTGTAAAAAAATATATATATATATTTTAGATTATACCAGAATTACTTATGTTGGAAGGTTTGTGTGAGGAGGTTAGAAAGGAAAGAAAAGACAGGTTTTAATGGTGTCAGGTTCTTTAGAAGAAAGAACGTTAGAAGAGTTCCAGGAGTTTAAACCTGAGACAGAGCAGAACATGGAACCCAGAAATGAACAGACCTTCTTGGCACAAATCATCACGAAGACACCTGTGACTGAACAATAAAGAGCCAGCTCTGGGGCTTTGTGATCCACCAGTAGGAGAAGAAGACTCTGCAGTAGTCAGTTTGCTGAACATGCCACCAATGTTCAGCTCTGCTTAAAAAACATCAGAGTTTTCACAGCTGAAAAAACATTTTTGTATGAAGGCAAAAATATGCCATTATTTTAAATGGTGGCATTGCGATGTGAAAGTTGGTGTGAAAGCAGGCTGCAAGTTCTGGGTCAATTCTCTCTACAGGGTCCTTAAAATAGCTTAAGAAATCCACTAGACCAAGTTGCTCATGATAGTGCTTTTAAAACACATTAAACCAAATCAGAGCAAATTTAGTCAATCCAAAATTTCTTCAACAATTTGTTATTGAAAACACTATAGCTGGAGGCATTTGGAGGAGTTTTGTGAAATTAAAAACTGTGCTATAACTGAGAGTACATTTTCAAGCCATCAACTCATTAATAAGAGAAAATGGATGTGGGGCTGCAAGGCACCAAATTCAAAGTAAAAATATGGAATTTGCTACTGTAACTTCCAGAACAAATTGTAAATGTTGAGATATTTCCAAGCTGCTATCACTCTTGCTCTGAAATCATCCTCAGAGCTGAAATTCAGAAGCCTATGCATCCAAACGAGTTGGCCTTTGGGGCATATTAAAAAACTAGTGGTTGTATTTATAGAGCTCAGCTCTCTTTTGGCAAAAGAGATATCCTGATTTCTCACTTGAGTCTGAGCTTCTCAGGCAATGGTATTGGTTTTACTTTAGTCCAATTTACCAAGGAAGTGAGATTTGCTATGTTTTCTAAATGCGTGTATGTTGTTTCCTTCCTGTAATGTTCAAACTTGTTGTCCAGTTTCAAGAAAAATTACCTGCAAAATCCTATCAATAATATTAATGAGCTCTGTAGAAAGAGTTGATCAGGTGGAGGAGAACAACACAAAATGCCCTTATGGAAAATGCTGCTAAACTGATCTGACCTACAATATCAGACAAAAGCAAATCCATGGAGATTAGGGACATCACAAATGGCTATTGGTGGGCAAGCTTCAATCTGAGCTCACAGCTCATAATCCTGAGACATTCCAAACCAAAGACACAAGCCCAGGAGGGCAGCCTTGAGTACAGCTGCTCTCTGAACTGTTTGGCATTTGTCAGCTAAAAGTTTCTAGACTTCCTGAGTTTAAGGGAAAATTTTCAAAGTTATGAAGAGTCACAAGAGATGATTGGCAAATACTGAGGATTTCTTAATGTTAGTTCTTAATGTTAATATTTCCTGATGTTAGTTTTGAACACTTCAAGTTAGCCCACTCTTCACCTATAAAGCTATGGAGCTATACATGGAAATTCTGTTGAAATTCCTGGTTTTCCTACTTTGCCCAGATTTGCAACACTGGTCTAAACTCTTCTCTAGTTATGTCACTACAACAGCACAGATATTTTTCACTCACATGAAGTGAGAACAGGTACATATATCTGGAGAGCTAAATATAAGCAGCTGAATGTGTAATTCTATCTGATGTGAAAGGTTAAAGGAAAGCGAATTTCAACTCAGCACAGTCTGGAAAAGCAAAATCTACTTAGCTCAGTATTTTAGGTAAAGTGCAGAGAGGTGCTCAATACTTCCTTGATGCAAGGGAAGCTTGAGAAGCAATAAGGATTTCTTCAGCAGTTTGTAGTACTGACTATCCAGAGCTTGCACACAAGGGAATCTAAGAACTACCATTCCTTGTAGAGTGAGAAGAAATATCACACAAAAATTGACTTGTTTTGCTCAGTCATCCTATGCAAGATTAATGCTTGTAGATCCTACGAGGAATGCATTTTACGTGACATAAATTAAACAAGTAAAAAAACGTGTCTAGACTTTGACATGAGAGCAGGACTATATCTTACCTGTTACAATACTGAAACAAACTGAGGGAAGCAAGCATGGAGAAAATAAAAATAATGAAAAAATTGGACAAAATTTGGCATCCAGCTTTTGTGCTGAGAACTTAGAAAAAATAGATCTTGCCGATCCAGTAGAAGGGAGATGGAAGAGCAGTTTATAGATATGCAAAGAGACATTAAAAAATAATGAAATCACACACACACACAAAAAGAGTACAAGCAAATGATACTTTGCATAAATTCCTCTGTATCAAGCCTTGATAAAAAACACAAAAACCAGCAAACTAAGGTAAAACTTTTGTCCCAGGCTTGCTTGTGCCCTACGTCTTTCTGGCTGCTCCTTGTTCACTCTCCCTACAACTACAGCCCAACTCCTTGTATCCCCTATGGGCCATAACGGGATATACCACTAATAAAGGACAGAACCTTCTCCTCCCCAGATACTTCTATGTGTATTTGGTTTGGATCAATCTGTGGTCCCACATGGGATTTATTAACACACTCTTGTGTTAGGTTGCATGATCTGATCTCAGTAATGTAGCCCCCCTGTTATCACCCAGGACTTAGATACTTCACTCTTATTTATGCATGGAAATATACATGTTATTTGTATTTGAATGGAATAGGTAAAGTTAAAAAGATCTGAAAAAAAAGAGATGACCATGGATTAGAATAGTTATTTGGATCACTGGATTAGTAAATTAATCCTATCACTGGGGAAAGACTATGTCAGCCTTTAAATGTCCCACTGAAATAGCAAGTGCTGCAAAATCTATCATGGACAAGGAAATTTATGAATTGCATAGCTTATCAAACATATGTACATATCATTTATTTTTCAGATATACAGTGATGATGGTAATTATGTTACATACTTATGACATGCATATCACCAAATGATCTGTGCCTGTTTATATAAGTACTTCAAGGATAACTTTCAAAAAATAAAACTGCATTCAATAAGTAAGCTGAATAAACTACATGTATTGCAAGGATTAATAACGGAGCTATTTTCACTGCTCATATATGACATGAGATGTCTGACAAAACAGATTTTCCTGTTTGATAAAGACCACATCTCTTTTCACTGATACAGTACATAGAGACTGCTTTGATGTCCAACAGTGAAATATCCAATATTCAGCAAGAAATTTCTAAGAGCACATTCACAAATTTTAGGTAGCACCATGAGCCATAGAGTCTGAGGAAGAAAGGGTAAAAATTAGCCTGGAATTATTTTCATGTTCTCACTGGTCTCAATTCCGACCCCCTGGAAGCTGCTAGAAATATTGTCCCTGCCAGTACTGAAAGATGAGAAGACCTCAAGCTGCTCTTGAAATATTACCACTCATTTCCTGATGTGAGCTCCCTGACTCCATGGACATGAATGGAATTTATCCGGGTGGGTTTAAGCTACTTCTTGAAATTTATAAATATGAGAGTTATGAGGACTGTTTGGAAAATATATATGTATATAGAGGTACATATCACTACTAGTTATGGAAAAACTTGCTTTTCTGGCCAAAGGTCAACATGGTGAGACTTTTCTGTCTCCTTATCAAATATTAAGCTATTCACATAAAATATACCACAGTATGCCATTAGGCATGAAATTATTGGGTTATGAGGCAACTCAAATTTTGCTAACCAAAATATAAACACATAAAAACACTACACATTAACGATTCACATTTATCATTCCAAGTCCAGTAAGTACCGTCTGGGTCAACTGCAGTATCTTTCTTTTAGAGTGACAGCTGGAGGTCCTATGGCCCTGGAACAGGCTTTGGAGAAGTTATGGGGTGACACTGGATGCAGAGAGCCCCTCAAAGGAATAGGGACTCTGCTAAGAGCACTCCTGGATACTCAAATGTGTTAGATTCCAGAAATATCCTATCGCATCAAACTGACTCGTAATTTCCATTGGGGACCTACTGCTCCCTAGTCTAAGATATTTGTAACAAAACAACAACAACAACAAAAAAACCTACCCGAAAAGGTCCTGCAGGGATGACTAAGTTGCATCAGTTCTCCCAGGGGTATAATGTATACAAATCAAATCAAAATATAAATCATTCCACCCTGTTGTGGGGTTTATGCACAGTTTCTTTTAATAAAATATGCAAATATTTTGCAGTAAATTGATTTCCCAGTTTCAGTTCTCTTATCTCCATATTTATTATTCATGATTCTTCTACTCCCCCACTTGAGCAGATGAAAAAGAGCGAAAAAAGCTGTGTAGAGTTCACTTGCTTTTAGGAACTAGCTTTATTATTGTTATTATTAGCACAATTTTATACTCCTAGGAGTGAAAGATAAATGTAGATATTACTTCTAATCTCAACCAAAGCTAAGAGGTAATACAATGACACCCTCTTTAATGCAAATCACTGCAATAAATGACTACATAGCCCAAGTGCTCTACTGCATTACAAATTGTAATGAAAGTTTGAATTGCTGAGGAAAATGGCTGTTGTTTAACCTGTGACCAAGCTGGATAGTATCAGTCCTGTTATTAAAGTTGTATACACCATGACTGTAAGGGGCAAAAAACTCCAGATATTCCATGCATCTAAAATTGTTGCTAAACAGTGTTAGTGCTTATGAAAAAAAAAAATAAAAAAAAACCCTACAAGAAGGTAAGCAGCTAAAATTGCTGGACAGTTTTGCATTACAATAACCAACGTGAGCAATTGCTGTTTTCTATCACTAGAGATTAAACAAGTTCTGCAGAGGAGAATCAAGATTAATCAAAACTGGGTGTATCGCCTTGGCTGCTGTTGCTGGAGATCTCTGTTGGAATAAAAGGAAGAAATAAGAGGAAGCTTTTGAATTTCAGGATTACAGAGCAGGCACCGCTCATCATATGCCACAAGAAGGACGAAAACAAAGGAGGGAAAAAAATGAAACTTTGAAAACAAATGCTCAGTTTTATTCTTATGTAGAGAAGACCCTATATAGGCAGGTAGTCTAAATATAACTTATTACAAGCATCCACTCCAAGTAAGCTCCATTTTTGCCAGCTTAACACAAATGGAGCTATTTTCAATTTAATTAGGCATAATGATTTCTTCCCATTAAGAACCTCAGTGGATTACAGGTCTCATTTTTAAAAACATCTCTGTAATTGAGCAGCCCAAATCCAATAGTCTTTTAAAGGATTTAAGTTTTCTTCCATTACAAAAAAAAAGGGCCAATCCTGCAAATATGCTGGCAGAATCCATAGCACAGTGAAATCCCTTGGAGGAAAGGAAAGCTTTTGGACAACTATTTTAGGTTTGTTGGACTGACCCAAGGATTAAACTACATTTTCTTCTAGGAGCCCATTGCCTTATGACTGCAACTATGAATTTTGATCTCTGAAGAAACAACATTTTCATCTAAAAATTCCTCAGAAGAGAAATTCCCAAGAACACCCTACGGTGGACTATTTGCAAGGAGAAGGTTCCACAAGGTTTGGCCCAAAGCATTAAAGATCAAATTCTCTCTCAAGTCAAAGAAATTGTGTCAGCACAGAATCTGGCCTTAGGTATCAGTGGTGAAAAGGGACTGCACTGCAACCGCATCGGCATTGCAAATCAGATGGAGGGAGAAGGAAAACTTTGCAAAAAGCCTTAGATTTCCTTCCAATTGGTCCATTTCTTTGTCAGGTGATCGATGGAGTTGGTTTCTGCACTGCAGCATCACTTGCAATTGGTGTAAACCCTTAGTTTTAAGTGAAACGGTGTCACTAACCTAATGTGATGACCGCAAAATCACCATCCTTTCTCCGAAGAGGCCTCACAGGTTTATTCAACAGCAGAATGGAATGACCTTTTTTGCAGTGTGTATCCCAGACAAGATTTTCGATGTTTACCTTTTTGACTGGCAAATAAGAGGATTCACCATCAGAGCACCTTGCAGATGGCTCCAAATAGTGACTGGCCAACTGTATTTTCTTTAGAGCCAAACAGCTCCTGAAGTTCATCTTCTGCACGGTGGTGCACATCAGGACCTGAGGCAGGGGACAGTGCGACAGCAGCTCACAGAGCCGCAGCTCCCGCTCACTGTGGTCAGCTTTTACTCTCTGGTATATCCAGCACTCAACATCTTTTTTTCTTTTTTAATATATTATTTTATTAAGATGTAAATTAAAATTTAAAAACTCTCCTAAAGAAAAGTCTGCTTTAAAAAGTTTTGCTTGTGTTGCAGAGTATTATCTGCAAGTCCTCCAGCTAGGCTAAAAGCCTATCCCACTGCTCCTTGGGATTTCTAGTGAATTAATAATGTCACTGATGAATATTCAAAAGTAGGCAGCTATTGTGCCTCCAAGCACATAATTAATTATTCATTACACATTTTTATTCACTGAATTAAAAAACACAGGGTGCTCTGGGAAATGAAGTGTACTTCACTGCAGGGGCTGAAATTCTACACTGCCCCTTTAAGGGTTATTACTCTGTATTTATAGTTGCCAGGCAACATAAATGCTGGGCAATTAGATCATGGGTTGTCCCCGAAGACTGATGGGATAATAAGCAGTAGTCAAGTATTAAGTTGACCCAGTAAATGTCCCACATGAATAAACCTGGGCTAGGACCACAGCTGGCATCTTTCAAATCAAACTTTTACATTAATTCGGTTTCAAGGGGGCATTTCTGGAGGAGCTGGGCGCACATCGGGGCTGGGGCAGGGGCTGATCCCAGTCCGTGCCGCTCCACGGGATGCTCGGAGCCTGTGGAAGGCGAGGAGGAGGCCGGGGGCGATGCGGGAGCCTCCGGAGCACAAACGTTCTCACGCCGGCGCGCGGCTTTTCCCGCATTATTCTGCAGAACTCACCAGCGGCAAAGAAAAACAGTTTTGTTCTTGGCTTAAAAAACGTGAAACAAAACAAAACGGTTTTAAAAATACATAAGTAAGAAAACTATTTAATTGGGGATGCTGCTGCCTTATAATCTGTTTAATAGGGAAACAGCGCCGGGAGACCCTCCGTAAATCATCACCTGCAAAAGAGTCATGTTAGCAAGGGCATTTCTGAGGACAGTAAGCAGCAGTCTAGGAATACTGAATGCACAGGATCGGAGAGGTGCCTTAGCTACTTTTCTTCAGTTTTGTTGCAAAGATCAAGTACAAAATGTTGCTGGCTACTGGCCATCTTTTTTTTTTTTTCCCAGAATTAATTTTTGCAAATCCTTCTGCTTAATTTCAGATATTTCTCTTTCGCTCAAAACTGTTTCCAAATTAAAAAAAAAAAAAAAAAAACTGTGAAGACACCCTTCCACACACATTATTCATTTTTGACCCCATTAAGATTTGTTATTTTATTATTCTTTAACTAAATGCCTTGCATTATCCCCACTGGTGACGTGAGGTGATGGTTTTATTGTGCTTTTAGATCACTAATTTCGTAGAGAAAAATGGGAAATCATAGCTTATCTCTGTCTGCAGACACTTGGCTATGCCAGAGCATGAAATAGTTCTCAGTTAGAGATACAGTTATGCTTTCTATACTTGGTAACACAAGAAAAAAATACAATTCCCAGGAAATATTATACATCCCTCAGCCTAGAAGAAAAGACGTCTTATCTGTGAGTGTGCGTGTGCATGTAGATTTATCCAAACACATAGATATACATCACATTGCCCTAGACAGCTGAATGCATCTGCTCATTCATTAAAATTATGTGTATATATATATAATGAAATCAGTAGCTTTGTAGTGAAAATGTTTTGAGAGAATAAGCAAATAGAAAAAGCAAATGTTCAGACACAAATTATCTGTTTTAGGGTTACCTGACAGAAAGTCCCTAACTTTTAACAGACCACACGTGTAGTGATCAGGGCACCACTGCAGCGAGACACCAATGCATCTTCCTCCTAGAGAAGGTGACCAGCATAAACCCCTCTGTGAGCAGAAAGATCTCTGCTCTGCTCAGTCAAGTATTGGGCAAGGTGGCCCTGAGACTAATCACAGGCTTAAAGCTAAGCCTGGGCTCAGTTAATTCTAAGCGACCAGATCTGGAGAGGGAAGTGCTTCCTGCACTGAATGCTGAGGGTTGGTGGTGGGGAGGGCTCAGTTGTGTTCGTGGAGGATGGGACCAGCACCCAGCATGTGCGCAGATGCAGCAGGCGCTGCCTGCGGTACCACCAGCACAACCCGCCCAAGACGCTCACAGAGGATTGAGACCACTCAGGGCTCTCCTCCACCTCTTAACAAACTTGTGGGGATAGCAAACCTTAAGACAGCACCTTTGCTGCTTTTATTACTTGCTTATTGCTGAGTCCCAAATGTATTTCCCAATGACAACTCAAGAGGTAGAGGGGAATATTTCTGGGTACAAAATGTATTCATTTTCATACTTATAAATATGGATGTGGTTATATTTTATATATGTGTACAGACCCTAAAATGGAGAATGTCTACAGCAAATTAATTCTGTTGCATCTGTGGATTTTAAATATCAGCAAAATATCATTTCTTGCAATTATTTTTAGCTACAGGTAAATGACTGAAGACTGGCTGCTTCAGCAGCCTGTATCTGTTTATTAATTATAACAGTGAAAAATTGACAAAAACCAATGGAGATTTCTTTTATATTGTAATTGTGTTGTATTGTGTTGTAACTATCAGCACAATCTCCCATGGAACTGTCCATTAATTCTCTGCTTGGACTAAGTCCATAAGAAAGAGGGCAGAAAGCAGCAGCATTTGCAGAGTCCTGGACTATCCTGTTGTTGCAGGAGGACTCAAAATAACTAGTCGATGGCGAAACATCTTCTTCCTTAACGGTTCAAAAAGTGACAAACTCTTCCAGTCTGCAAGATCTAGCTAGAAAAAAATAGCATGAACAAAGAGGAATATTAATTTTACTGCAGAGGAATCATTTCATCTCTGAACTGGACTGTAATTTGGACTTCTGATTTAAATAGAAGGAAAATACTGGAAGGAAGACACTACCCAAAATTTGAAGTAGGTGCATGAAGTGGTGATGGGTCACCACCAGTGGCACTGAAGAGATGGGATTTACAATGCTAGAGCTGTAGCCATAGAAGTTATACTCCATTGGCCTTACAAAAGTAACATCTTTGCCTTGTGACGTGGTAGCTCTGACTCCAAAGTCTCAGCATGTCCAGTTTCACCAGTATTTCTAGATCTCCCTGAAGAAATGAAGGGATCTGATGATATTTCTATAATCCTGGACCATATAGATGGACATAGAGTTCCTTTTTTCAGCTCAAGGCAACTAAGAGTGTCAAATACAAAGATGTCATCAAGTCTTAAAATCACCTCCAATGACTCTGGCTTTCTAGCCAGCACTCCTGTGTTTAATTCCTCCATCCTTCCAAGGAGTCCAAAATATAACCACTTAAATTAATATGGACTATAGTGCACTCAAAGTTGCTCTCTTCAAGGCATCGCTGGCTGACAAGGGATGAGGTAACATCAGGAAGATCCCATCTCACAGCAGCTGTGTGAAAGCTGTATTAAAATCTTACGGAGGAAGTAAGTTATTGGAGAGAGACATTTGTCATCTAGGTATCATAGTACAGCAGTAGGGACTGAGGAGGAAGGAAAGACCACAAGGAAAGAGTAAAGTTAGAGAAAGAGGGTAAACTGTGCTCTATTAAAACATCGTTAGAAATAGTATAATAAAGGAATAGCTGTACTGCAGGCAACCTAAGTTTTTCAATCCAGTTCTTACAGCTGAGAAGGAGCACTAGATGAATCCTTTTATTGAAGAAATCTGACGGATGGTTTAACAGATACATTTATGTACAATCTTATAGTTAAATGTACAGATGTCTTTATGTGTACGTATGTGTGCATCTCTGTATGTATTTTGGGATATTAACGTAGACATTTTTAATCAGCTCTTCAAGAAATGGGTTTATACTGGACACCAGCCAAATAAGGGGAGAGGGGAAAAAAATATGGAAAAGAACTTGCCTGTCTTGCAACTCCCAGGCCTTAATTACAATACATAGATAAATAGGGGGACAGACAGGCAGGCAGGCAGAAGGGCACAGATAAAAGGGCACCTATGTTCAAAGAAAACATAATTACCTGCTATTCCCTCGCTCTACAGAAAAAAGTTCAGAGTTTCAATGCCGACAGAAGCTAAAAATTGATCCATAGAAAAATGTTCACTTCACTAGAGGCTGCGAAAGAGCCTCAGCAGCCGACACAGAGGAAAGTTGCTCTGAATTCCTTCAGGCAGGTTGGAAGGCAGCTCTGACTTGAATAACGCAAGAGGCCTTTGAGGCATGCAGATGCCCTCCTTTCTGAAAAGTTTTTCTTGGAAAGCAAACTTCCTCCTCTTAACTTGTGTTTGGCAGAGAGGACGGGAATCCAGGCTTGCTGTGCAAATTAGGCCTTTCCAGCACTGGTGGACAGCAAAAGTTAACAGCCTCTTTCCTGCGCTCAGCTTCTTGTATTAAAAGCAGGTGATCCCCCAGGCTGCCCCTTTCCACGCAGTCTGCCTCATTCCCTCTTTCAGCTTTTCTTAATCTCTCTTTTCTACCTACCCTACCCAAGTTCCCTCTTTCCCCATTGCCTTCAGAAGACCTGACCTAGGAAAACGCAGTATTTGTCCCTTGCCAAACCCTTGAGTATAAGAGCAAGGGGCTCAAGCTCAGCCCATGGGGGGACACAAAGGGTTCGAGCTTGTCTGCAGGTGAGCAGATTACAGGCTTCCATCTCCACAGTGTACTAGGGACCACATTATTCCCAAAATACCAGAGCTCTTTGGGGAAGGGAAAAACATTTTTCCTTTTCATGTGTTTAAACAATGACAAGCAAGATGAAATCCTGTCTGAGCCTTTGGGCACATGCATATGTAGAGGTGGTGTTAAGATAATTCTGAAACCTCCATTGTTTGGCCTGGAGAGTCCAAGTCTGGGACCGAGTGTGTAGCAGCACCGCTTGGCCAGCCCAGCACATGCTCCTGCTGCTCCTCTCCTGCTCCCAGCCAGCACCAAGCTTTTCCTGCTAGCTTTAAGTCTTTAAGTGCCAGTATTAGATGGACTTTTCTGTCATCATCTTAAGCCACGTCCATATTTTCTTTACAGCAATAATTAAAACAACATATTCACCAGCTGGGTTATTTTTTTTTCCCCAGATTTAATCTGTTCAGGCCTGATTTACATATTAAAAGCACTAATTAGCCCCTCAGAGTGTCTGAGCACGGATAGTGCAATAACTGGTCATGTAGTCACTAGAGAGCACTCCCCAGTGCGCTTGGTGCGATCTCGGGTATGCAGCCGCAGTCTCTGGATGGCAGGAATGGCCATGTGTAGAGGGTTGTCTGCTTTGTTTCAGAGCATTGAGGGACTGTAGTGCCGGATTGCTTCATTCTTGCATTTTTTCTTCTCTTTGAAGTGCCGTGTTTGATCTGTCTGCTTGTCTGTCAGTTCTTCCCCTTCCCCCATGTGCGGGAGCCTGTGAGAGGACCAAGTGCCTTTGGCCAGGGCTGGGGCACAAAATGCCAACCCAGTCAAAGGCACAACAGCCTTTTCTCCCAGCTTTGATGCAGCATTCAAAAAAACAAGAATTGTGCACTCAAAAACAAAACATTCAAAAGCCCTCAGAGCCATTCTTCTGGCTAAGGATATTTGAAGGAAACATTTTTGCATGCTTAAAAGTCATATACAAAATAGCTTGTCGGTCTGGAAGCAATGCTGCATCCTCCCAGGTGAGGCACCTGCACATGAATTCTGACTGAGCACGTGTCCCAAGCTGCCAGGAGCTGCAAAGGAGAAGTCCACGGAACCCAACTTGGACACTCTGCAACTTCTAGGAAACACGCAAGAGCGAGAGAGGTGCTGCTTCCCCAGCGAACACTGTACATGCTCCCTGGTTTAGAATATGCAAAAGGTCCCACTAGTCTGGCAAAGTGACAGTACTTGTCTCCACACATGTGACACTGCCAAACGTACATGACACTCCACTTGGGCAACTCATGAGGTGCATTGCCCAGCAGCAACAGCCTCCTTGCAGCTTCCAGGAGGCATTTGCACTGATTTCATCAGTGTGTTTCTTAGGGAACAGGGCCAAGGGAGAGTGTCCAGAGCTGCCACCATGTCTCAGGCAAATGGCTTTGGGGCACTTGCTGAAATGCAGGAGGCCCAGGGCCTGGGGCTCAGGATCCGGGCACTTCCACTCTCCTGAAAAAGCAAAGATTACAAACCATACAAATCAGTTTCTCGATAGGAGATGAAGCCCTCTGCTTCATTCAGGTATCTTATTTAAATCATCTTTGGATAAAATCTCTAAGTGGTAGAGTAAGGATCCTAAGTGCGTCACCAGCTAGGCATAGTTTTCAGAGTGTTAGCTTGTCTTGGACATCGATTTGGAGAAGCCATAACACTCAGAAAAAGATTACTGAGCAATATTGTCCCTACCCTGCTAGCTGGCCAAGGAAAGTTAGCCTAAACACTGTGATTAGCCCTTAACATAATTAAGTCCTTGACTATGGCTCCTTGGCACTAGTGCAATGCAAGTATTCAGCAACACAGATATTATAGGCCAGAGGAAGGAGGCATGTAGAAAGAAGAAAACAAGCCTGAGGAGAGGAGAACAGGAAAAATCAGGATTTTGTGAAGTTGTCCTGAGTGAAACTTAGTGTTGTGAGTCAAATAATGATTTTTGGTGCAATTATGTTTCTTTGCCTAGAGGAGCCCTGAAGCCTATAAGGAGTTGCAATACCATAGAGGAAAGAAGCAGATGGCAGCTATGTAAGCACTAGAGGGTTTGGCCAAAAACCAAGGGGAAATCGTGTTGGCTCTGCCACCATCTTTGCTGGCTATTTTCTTCATAACAACATTACACTTTTCCAAGAGTTCCATTTCAGAACACCTTAAAAAAATTAAAAAAAAAAAAAAAAAGACTTTGATTCCAGTGTTTCCAGGAGCCAAAGCCACACAAGAGTCCAAGAGCTTGAAAGCTGCAACTTCTAAAACTGCTGACTTCTATTCAAGTTAAAGAGAGGAAATGGAAATCATATAGATGACTTTAGGTCTGGGATGTGACCACGCCCACTGCTTCCACAGAGGCAGATACTTCTGACACATTCAAAAACTTATTGTAAAGCACATAAGTCAACAAAATCCATTTAATTTAAACTAAATGCTCCCTCAGGCCATCAGAACAGACCATCGATCCACTGTTTAAAAGGGGAGCTTTTGCCTAATGCCAGCTCTTGTGAGATGCCTCTCCAGCCTTTAAATGGGTTGGGAATGCTGAGCCAGACCTACTGTTCTGATTAGCAGCTTTGCAATTACAACTGAGGCCCAAATATGTAAACGCTGTCATCCACAGCGTGTCTATCAGTGATATCAGCAAGCAAGTCTCAGTCACAGCTGGCTGCATCCCACAAAGAGGCACAGAATGACTTCAGGAACTCCTCTTTTGACATGGGACAAATTTTGTCTTCAGCTGATGTAAGTTTTCCAAGAAAAAACAAACAGTTTTTCCATCAAATTTTTGTAAAGCACAATCCAAGAGAACTCTAGAGAACAGGAAATCTTCTGTCCTCAAATTAGGGCACCATTTCTTACACAAACTTTCCTTCCACCGTACGCATCTCAGTACTTGCTTATCATTTCCTGCGATAATTCAGACAGCTAATTTGCCCCAAATTCCCCAATAACTGAAGCCATATGTTTTGCTTTAATACAGGTTCTATCAAATTAGAAGATTTGGCAGGAAACATAATTGTAGCCAGTATTTACTGCTAACTAGAGAATAGGAAGAAGTTTTAGTTTTAAGTGTTTGTGTTTAGTTTGGGTTGCTCTGCTAGGGAAGTACACTGGAGGCTGCATATAACTAGTGTTATTAGTTGGCACAGAACGTCCAGAAAAAAAAATAATAAAACACATTTCTGCATCTCTGATTCATTTACATTAGAAGCACATAGTCTCATGCTTTCTCCTTCTTCTTGTGTCTTCATCACCTTCAGTTACCAATTTAGGGACCTTCTCCAGTCCGAGCTCTCTCAGAGTAGCTTCTCCACATCTTTCCTGATCTTTGAGTATTTCTGCAGTCATTCTGCCAATCTTCCCTCTTTTTGAACGGAAAAGATGTGGGCTTCCTCTTCTCCTTTAAACTTGTATTTCAAGTTTCTGCAGTCTCAAGTCCAATTAGCTGAGGGACACTCTCACTTTTTACACTCAGCCTTTTCTTTGCAACTATCGTAAAAGCTGTGCTTTAGGAGAAAGCAGACTAACGGCTTTGAAGAAAAGCATGGCATTTTGGCCATTGCCAACATGTGCCAATGCAAGTGCTCCCCGCACGCTGCTTCAGCAAATCTTCAAGCATCTGAGTAACTGCATTAGAACTGTGTAACTTTGAAAGGGATGAGGGCAACACTTTGTCCTAAGGCGCTCTGATTCCTGATATAGAAGTAGAAATCTTCAAGATTCATTTTATAGCCAGCCCTTCTGTCTTCCTAAAGTGGCAAAACAAGAGTCATCTGTCACCAACAAAAACATACAAATTCTTGCATCAAAGCCACGGAATAATACAAGTTCTCAGCCACAGACATCTCATGAACTGCATGAACTTGATCCAACAGCAAATGATCCATAAGAGTCTCTGCAGAGCTGGTCTGATGGTGACGTTTTCAGTCTAGCAGGACCAGATGAGCTGTGCTGATATTTCCCCAGCAAATCAGCTTTACAGTCTCACATCCTGGTTTGAACCTCTGCACTCTACTATTAGCATTGGCATTTATCCCAGATACTGAACATTTTTAGAGTATTTCTTCCTAAAATTTTGCTCTCTGCTACATGGATGCAAGTCCATGCACATCCACAGTTACTGTGATGGGATAACTAAGACCTTAACTCTCATTATCTGTTTGCATTCCAGTCCCTGAAGGATGCAAATCTTCCCTTCAAGCAGAAACACACAGAGGAATTTCTAGGAAATTAGTTAAATTAGTTAATACTCAAACTTAACCACTACCACTGCTAACGTGTGTGAGGCAAAGCCTTGTGCTGATGACTAGTACATCCTTTACTCACTGTCACACAAACTCCATTCAAGGCTTTCAGCTTGGACGGTGCCAGTCAGTGAGCGAGCAGAGCAGCATTTACTAGGCAGGCCAAAGTCCACAGTGCCACATTTTGGTAGCAGAAAGATGTTGCTGAAAATAATTGGGCCTGGCAGCACTCGATGGGTTTCCAAAACCAGTCCATTAGTTCCAAGGCTCATTGAGTGTTTGGTTGCTCTGTAAACCAGCCACATGCCTAGATATTGTGCCCAATTAATCTGGAATGATTTTGATTATAGCAACGTATATTTGCAACACGCTTTCGTTTAAAAGAAAAAAAAAAAAAAAAAAGGATTAAAAAAAACAGAAGAGATTTTAAAATCTTTCCTTTTATCCCAATTACACCTTTTTCCTGTTCTCTTGTCAGCTGCATGGCTGCCAGTGCCCACAGGTATTCCTGAGGGACGTGGCAGGAGACAACAGTACAACTGGCTTCTTGACAGCAGAGAGGTGGCCTGCCAACTGCTACCCATTGACTGGAGTGTGCGCTTGGCTCTGGGAGGAAACGTTGCTGCAATATGCTCTCCCCAGAGAAATCCAACCGCAGAAATTATGACTGGTGCTGAAACGGTCCCAGATCTCACTGCAGTTTTTAAAGCACAG
The DNA here is from genome assembly GCF_003342845.1 of Nothoprocta perdicaria. Lineage (NCBI taxonomy): Eukaryota > Metazoa > Chordata > Aves > Tinamiformes > Tinamidae > Nothoprocta > Nothoprocta perdicaria. The sequence goes on from NW_020455965.1 coordinate 3,202,903, forward strand.
AATCTGGTCATCAGGGGAACCAGTTCAAGGCTAAGCATTTAAGTTGCTGGAAATAGTAACGGCACAAAGCCTCACACACACACCTTTTGTGCATTTATTTTTTTCTCTGCACCAGTCCCCCCAAAACTCTTAATGTCTTCTAGGGCAGGCAAGGCAGTTCTAGGATCCAAGTTTCTCCATTCAAATAAGTTTTCAAAAAATGCAGCAGTTCATTTTTTGCTGTTATTTTCCTGGTTCCTTCCTTCTTCCTCACAAACACCATCTCCATGCAGCTGCCTCTAAGCTGTTTGCACAAACTCTACACCTGTCGTGACTCACCACATGCAGTAAGACAGAAACTTCTCTTCTTAGAAAAACGAATATATAGAGAGATGTCCAAATCAGGTGAGTGACAACAATCCTTACCTTAATGTAACACCAGGATCATCTCATCAAAAGAAGAGAAATCAGGCTAGTTACTAACTTCTGTTTTCTATAAAGAACAACGAAGGGCCACTACGATTCCTAGTAGCCTCCTAAAATGCAAGAGACTGATGGCAGGGCTTCTAAGTTTTATTTCCTCCTAGCCAGAACCTGCCTATATAAATGAGTTTGGAGACCACCAGAATACCAACTCCATAAAGCATTTTTGCATCTCAAATATATTACATTTCAGCAGCAGAGATGCTCAGGTTCCTTTAATGTCTACTATTAAATTATGACTTTGAGAACAAAAGAGAAGAAACTGGATTTAGTTTCTCACTCAGCAGAGTCCTAAATTCAGTCTCTATTTTCTCCCAGGTTACTCCTACTTGCACTGTTAATACAAGTACTGGTGAGAAAATGCAGAAATATCATATTAGTGATACCCAAAAGAATTAAATGACAATATCATATGTCTCATAGCACTTGGGCATACCAAATAGACCCTCCTACTAGCCAACTTGTTCAGGAGGAAGGAAGCTAGGCTTTAATACCATTGCCCATTTTCAAGCCTCAGCTTCTGAGCAGCATTACGCGGTTCAGCACTAGAAGACTTTTGCTCGATTGTCTACTTCTATATCCTATAGCTGCTGAGCAACCTCCTCCTTCTCTTCCAACAGACTAAGTTTGGAGTTGGGAGTTTGCTTCCATCCTTTGGCTCACACAGTAGCCAGGAGAGACAGCACTGAGCCTGCACCACTGCCAGGCACCAGAGTCCCTGTCCTCACATAACATGCGACTGGCACAGGAAAGGGCTGTTTCTTGCATGATTTTCAGATCAATTTTTCCTTGTGAGGGAAGGGGACAAAAGTGCTGGCACAGAATTATCTGCTTGGAGTACTTCACCCTTTCCCAAAGCCTTCCCCAGACTGTGCACTATGCAGCCCTTTAGGAGAGCTCACATTTGTGACCAGATTGTGCACAAGGTTCCAACAGTCGCCTGGAAAGTCACTTCAGCAATTAAGTGTTGGTAGTTTTTTTTTTTTTCTTTTTTTTTTTT